>NC_134399.1:6078576-6395247 GCF_050003625.1 Haematobia irritans
TGTGATTTGGAAAATAATTTTATAAACAAAAAATATCGTCATGAATTCAGACAATTTTGGAAAGTACGAAAAAAAATTCGTGTGAATCGTTTGGACCACAAATATTTAGCCCAAAGTTTAAAAGAACAATGATTAATTATAGCTATAAAGTAATCTTAGAATATTAAAGCGATTTTTAAAGAAGTGCTGAAAGTAATAAAATCTAGTAAACTGAAAGAATAGATCATATGCAGTGAAAATCCAGATGGATTTGCAAAGGGAAGGACGGACGGGCGGACAGATTAAAGGACGGGTTTTTATGTGCACAATGCCCATTATTCCATGGAACTGGAAGAAGAACACAGCCAATGGCGGAAGGACGGACATACACACTGATTTAGGAAAGATTGGATGGAAGAACATACGGAGAGACGGACCGAGTTGCGGATTAACGGGTGTACTAAGGAGTGAATAAAGAATTTTTATTTCAAAAATTGCAATACCCATATCATTATTCCGCCATCAAGAAACTTTATTTAAACGCACGAATGACGAATGTAAAACGAAAGTAAAGATTCACAGACAAAAATACGGATGGACGGAAGCAGTAGCGAAAGCGGAGACTGGTGTAGGATAGTCAGGGAGACGAACGGAATGAAGGACATACGGAGGGACGGACGCGGTAGTAAATTAACGCATGGATTACGGAGGAAAGACAGAAACATTCGTTAAGCCCACCGATTACCCCGCAAGGGAAGCAAAGGAACATAAACCAAAATACGGAAGAACGGAAGCAGTAGCGGACGGGGAGACTGATGAAGGAATAGTCAGAGAAACGGACGGATGGAAAAAATGTACGTGGAGACGGAGTTCCCACGATTCTTGAATGTCTTAGAAAAGTTCCAATTCAAGTCTCATTATTTCGTCGAAAAGAAAAACTATTTTAGTACCCGAGATACCGTACAACAGAAGTAACAATGCACGGACGGAAATACGGAAGACGGAAGCGGTAACGGACGGCTAGACTGATGAAGGAATAGTTAGAGAGAAGAGAAGTTCTAATCCCAGTGTCAATGTAAAATTTAAAACGAAAGTAAAGATTCACAGACAAAAATACGGATGGACGGAAGCAGTAGCGAAAGCGGAGACTAGTGAAGGATAGTCAGGGAGACGAACGGAATGAAGGACATACGGAGGGACGGACGCGGTAGTAAATTAACGCATGGATTACGGAGGAAAGACAGAAACATTCGTTAAGCCCACCGATTACCCCGCAAGGGAAGCAAAGGAACATAAACCAAAATACGGAAGAACGGAAGCGGTAGCGGACGGGGAGACTGATGAAGGAATAGTCAGAGAAACGGACGGATGGAAAAAATGTACGTGGAGACGGAGTTCCCACGATTCTTGAATGTCCATGAGAAAAGATCCAATTCAAGTGTCATTATTTTGTCGAAAAGAAAAACTATTTTAGTACCCGAGATACCGTACAACAGAAGTAACATTACACAGACGGAAATACGGAAGCGGTAGCGGACGGCGAGACTGATGAAGGAATAGTTAGAGAGAAGAAAAGTTCCAATCCCAGTCTCAATATTCGTCGAAATTTAAGCATACGAATAGTCGTACAACGGATGTAAAGTTGCTCATACAGAAATACGGAAGGACGAGAGCAGAAACGAACGGGGGTACTGTTGAAGGAATAATCAGAAAGCCTAAAGGAAGAGACAGACCGAATAGAATATTAAAAGATGGTTTACGGAGTTCCCTCGATTCCCTGCGATATTATTTAGTCGAAAATCACTATTGTAAAATGGAACAAAAGATACACAGACAGAAAGACGGAGTTCACACGATTCTTGAAAAGTTCCAATTCAAGTCTCATTATTTCGCCGAAAAGAAAAACTTTTTAAATACACAAGTTACCGTACAACAGAAGTAACAATACACGGACGGAAATGCGGAAGCAGTAGGGGACGAGGAGACTGATGAATGAATGGTCAGAGCTACAGACGAAAGGAAGAACAGACGGAGAGACGGACGGAGTTGTAGATTAACAGATGGAGTACGGAATTCTCTCGATTCCTGAATGTCCATGCGAAAAGTTCCAATCCCAATTATTCCATTGAAAAGAAGCACTGACGGCACAACAGAAGTAAAGATGTACGGATAGAAATACGGAAGTTGTAACGGGCGTGGATATCGATGAAATAGCCGAAAGCATGGTCATACGAAGAGATAAATCAAGTGACAAAAGACGGAGAAACTGATAAAGCAATAGTCAGAGAGACGAACGAACAGAAGAAAATACGGAGAGGCGGACGAAATTGTAAATTAATAGATGGAATCCGGTGTTACCTCGAGTCCCTTATATTTATTTTTATCAAACAGAAACACTAATTAAGCGCACAATTACTTCGGTTGTAGGTCATGAGACAGTACAACGGGGGTAAAGATGTAGGCAAAGAAATACGGAAGTTGTAACGGACACGGAGTCTAACGACAAATGAGAATAGATAGAAGATCTATCGATTATTCTTTCCTTCTTTCGCTCGGCCCAAATACCTTTTCTACTACAGAACGGACGTTGATATGGATGAACGGTCTTACGGAGAAGAACGACCGTCGAAGGTAAGGATGGTCGGATAGACGGATGAAAGATTGAATGGAAGATCATCCCGAACGAAAAACGTTCCGAGGTAGGAAGATTAAGAGGGACGAATGTTACGATGGACGATAGGACGGACTAAGGGAGGTTAAGATATGGCATATACATTGAATGGCGGACGAGAGTAAGGATTTCATTTGGCACTAAGACCAAATGAAAAGACATCCGCATGGCAAGACGGATCGTAGGGAGAAAGTTCAAGAAGGAAAGAACCAAATGCGGGATACGAAACGGGGGATACAAGATATATATAAAGGGAGGGACGCTCGTTAAATACACGGCTTTACGGATGATATGGCGGAGGCGAGTAAGAATAAAGGATAGATGGACGCAAATCCAAACGGAAGAACGTATGGAAGCAGCAAGTTTAGGAGGCACGGAAACAAATAAGGGAAAGAAAGAACGCTCGTACGTTTGCATGGATTAAACTATTGAAGACATGAAGAAATGAGGTAAAAATAAATGGATAAATCAACAGAAAGCGGAAGGAAATCCGCAACGGCATCCGCAAGCTAAGACGTTTTGAGAAATGATATTTAAGAGAGACGAACGTTACAACGTATTGAAGGACGGACTACCTCAGGTTAACAGATGGATTACGCTAGAAATGACGAACTAGGATAGGGTATAGATAGCATAAAGCCAAATGGAAACACTTCCGCAGGGCAAGACGGTTTGGGGGGAGGATAGTTAAGAGGTACGGGGAATAATGAGTTATAAATGCACCAAAGATAAAATCGCCTACGAAGGGGAAGAGGATTCATAGGAAGGATAGTTAAGAGGTACGGGAAACATGAGGTATGAATGCACGAAAGATAGAAGGGTGGACGAACGTTACTTGGATGAAATCGCGGAGGATATGACGGAAGGAAGTAAGAATGAACGGATAGATGGGCGGAAAGCTAAATGAAGGGAAGAGGGAAGCCACGGACCGTGAAAGCATGTGTGGAGGAACGTTCTGAAGGAGCAACATTTGTAGGGAGGAAGACACGGGAGACGGACAGAGGATCGAACTGAAGGAAATGGGTTTGGTGGAGGAAGTTTAAGAGAATCGAACCAAGGAGCAAACTGAGGGATGGGACGTATGATGCGTCGCACGGGCACAGGGACGGACAAAGTGAGATTAATTGGGCGATTATGCAGCAAATGACGGACGGAGGTAAGGATATAGGTATATGGATAGAAAATCAAACGGAAGGTCGTCCACAAGGCAGGACATGTGGAGTGTGGAAGGCCAGTGATACATACGGACAGCAGAGAGAATGAAAATTTGGAGATAGGATATAATGAAATAAATCCTGAAATGCTCATCATGACTTGATATTGCGCATTACAACCCATCGGAAATCCTCTTGATACAATGACAGGATTCAATAATCTTTGACCCTGTCAATAATTTATTTTCATAAAAAATTTATGTGAAAAACCCTTGCTCATCTTCCCTTTGTATTTTCTTGTATTCACATTTATCATCGTACTAAATTTAAGTTTTTGCTATAATGTATTTAATATTCTTTAGTAATTAGTCACAAATTTAGAACCAGTCCTGAAGCCTCAAAGTCCTCTCTATCGATTTTCTATGATTCCTGATTTATTTAGTCATGAATCTAATAATTTCTTAACCATATAACCTTATTTCATACTAGCCATTCTGCATCTGCATGCCTCAAGTCCGAAAGGCTTTCACATATTGTCCTTGTATCCTTGTAGCTATTTGGTTTCTTTATTGGCATTCTATAGTAACAAAATCCACACAATATCCTATCAAGTGTAAAGTCCTTACTGTGAAGAGTGTTAAGATGGGGTAAATAAAAATTGTGGCAATTTTCAATAGGAGGAAAAACCCATAAAAGAAAACGAAAAACACTCTCCTCACTTAAAACTGCATTCAATTTGTTCGATAATTGATCATAAATGACAATGAATGGAAAATGTTTGTGTTTCTCGAAAAAAGTCTACTTTGCCTAGAACCCATTTGGTATTTTCCAAAGTGGCTATGAGGATGAGGGACACTGTAAACGGATTCGTGTATATAACCTGACTCTTTTTAATCGAAATGGGAGGCTGTTCCTACATAAGTGTACACATATGTGTGGAAGTCAATTCACATGCCCTTTTGTAGTTGATATACAGTTAACTTGCTCTGAGATGCAGAGGATAAGAAAGACATGTGTTTGTTAAGTACGGAGGCCTTTTTGGAAGTCCCTACAGATGCAAAATTGTGGCAGATCTTCTTTATCTGCATTCAACTGGCATACTGATCATTGGATATGTAGGCTGGTAACATTAAAGTCTATGGCTGATAAGAAAGATTTGCTCCAGCCTTCGACCAACCTCCCGGTTTAATAGCCTCTGATCGTCCCTGCACGAGAAGAAAGTAAAGCAGGACTGCTTCTAGTCTGCTTTTAGACAGGTAAGGAGGCCTTTTTGGACTACTTTTAGTGAGGTAAGGAGACCTTTTTGGACTGCTTCGCCCTTTTAGTCAGTTACCGCTCCTCTCTCAGAGAGGAAAGTTGAGGGATACACGTAACAGCCGTACCCTGCGGTTCGAATCGATACAGCGGTGAAATTCACCAATGAACTTAAGGAGCTTCGACAAACCATCACAGTTGTATTTAATGAAGTTTTGCAAAAAATATAGAGTCAACTCCATATCCAAAAAATTTGAAGATCAAAATTAGCCCAAAACAGTCCACAAGCGATAGCCTATAGGAAATACAGTCCCATCATGGAAGCTGAAATTTGGGTCAAGAATTTCATGCACGAGGCCATTGTATTTGATATATGTAAAACCTTAAGGCCTAGTCCTTGTTCAAAAATTCAAAATTAGCCCAAAGCAGTCCAAAGTCCAAAAATTTTTGATCATGCATTTTATGCACGGGCGCCAGTGGTAAATTTGGATTTTTTTCTTAAAACTAAGTATGTCGGCTGAGATATGCATAAGGCAGTGTATGCCCTATTTTGGAATTGTAGGATATTGGAGAGAGAAACGAAAGGTAAGATAAATAATTCAGCTAAAGGTGTGCGAACACTCTAGCTACGTGTTCCTCCATATTCCTCCTTCTATCCTATTCCCCAGTTAGAGGCGTGTGACTACTCCAGCCACGTGTTCCTCCATATTCCTCATCTAGAGATGTGCGAGCCACGTGTTCCCCGTTCCTTCATCCTTTTCTATTCCACAGCTAGAGGTGTACGATCACTCTAGCCACGTATTCTTTCTTTTCCTCACCCTTTCCTATTCCATAGTAAGAGGTGTGCGACCACCCTAGCCACGTGTTCCTCCCTATACCTCCTTTTGTCCTATTCCTCAGATAGAGGTGTGCGATCACTCTAGCCACGTGTTCCTCCATATTCCTCATCTAGAGATGTGCGAGCCACGTGTTCTCCGTTCCTTCATTCTCTCATATTCCACAGCTAGAGGCGTGCGATCACTCTAGTCACGTGTTCTTTCTTTTCCTCATCCTTTTCTATTGCACAGTAAGTGGTGTGCGACCTCTCTAGTCACGTGTTCCTCCCTATACCTCCTTACATCCTATTCCTCAGATAGAGATGTGCGACCACTCTAGCCACGTGTTCCTCCACTTCCACGTTGTTTTCCTATTCTCAGCTAGGAGTGTGCGACCACCCTAAGTACCAAAATTCGACTTTCCAGTTCGTTCCGTCTCACACCGCCAAAGACCCACGGGAGTAGTGTTCACCTCTCCCCTCGTCCACGACATCTGTTGAGAGCCGGCGATTGCCTACCAAGATTCGAGCTAGTTGAGGACCTTTAGGTCTCGCCTTACCGCATCCATAGATCCCCAACCCGTCAAAACCACATCCAGATTTGGTACAACCATCCTCTCCTATTCTAACTTTGTAATACAAAAAAATATAAGGTAATAACGCCTATTACCTTCAACCCGTAATAACCGTGCCTTCTCCTTAACTCAGTCTGTAGAATAAATTTCTGTGATGTACCTCGGCTTACGAGTATTCCGTATTCCTCCACTTCCACATTGATTTCCTATTCTCAGCTAGGAGTGTGCGACCGCTCTAACCACGTCCAGAGACCCACATGTTCACCGAAATACGACGTTCCAGTACCTTCTGTCCCAAGACCCAAGGGAGTCGTGTTCACATCTCCCCTCGGTCAAGACATCACAACTACATCTGTAGAGAGCTGCTGATTGCCTAGCAAGATTCGAGCAAGTTGAAGGCCTTTTGGTCTCGCTCATCAGCATCCAGAGATCCACAACCCGTCATAACCACAGCCAGGAAGGCTCCATAAGATCTGGCCCAACCATCTTCTCCTATGAAATTTTAACTATATTACCTTAAAATCGTATTAACCGGGGTTTTTCCTTATCTCAGTCTGTAAAATTAATTTCTTTGACGTACCCCGTCCTCCGAGTGTCTAACCTCAGCCAAGATCGGGAAAATCCATCGATACAAGTGGACTTTTATCCAGGTGCTTAAAATTCCTATACGGAGGCCCTTAATAAGCTCAATTTAGTCCCTCTTACCAATATCTCTTGCTGTGTGAAACCCAATAGAAATAGTATCCAAATCATCCTCCTTGGCTAGATTATGGTTTACATATAGTAGACATCCGAAATTGCACACAAAATCCTGTATACATATGGAAAAGTTGGTTTCCCATAGAGGAGGAGGAAGCGGGTGTGGGAGTTAATGCCAGATGAATAGAGAGAGAAGGGATATGTGCAACCATAAAAGATTGTTATTTTACGTTAGTGGTTGTGACCTGGCAATGGCAAATGAAACCATGTATTTTTGCTCCCTTTCAAACAAAGTTGGGCATTGCAAACCTGTGGTGGCAAACAGGATGTCAATGACTGGTTAGTTTTTTTCTTCTTCTATACTCCTTTGGCCAAAGCATAAAATTGAACAATGATGCTTTTTGGGTCTTTGGGAAAATAGTCAAGTTTGACTGCCATAGCTGAGCCCAAAAGATCCAGCCACAAAGTCATTCACTTGCATTTGGTGTTTTTGAGGTTGCCCCACAAAAAATAGGAGAACAAGAAGAAGAAATTCAAGCAAAATAAAGTAGAATTCACGAATATTGATTGCTTACCATCCTACCTCCTAGCCACCACAATGCAAATGGATGTTCAAGGAATCGCATGTGCATTGAATGTTTATGACATTGAGGCAGGTTTCGTTTCCATGAAGTTTTTCATTTCAATAAAGGGTCCTAGAGGTAGATCATAACAACCACAGGGGATAGTTGGAGAGGCGGAGAGTTGGGCGTATGCAACAGGAGCACCTGCTGTCAATGTTCTAAGTGAATATGAAGCCCAAAATCGATTTTTGTGTCACAAAGCCTCCGCAATAAAACTGGGTTTGTCCCACATGGAGGCAGATGTGGAAAAACAATTTACGAAAATATTGTCATCGTCGTACTCACAAACATCATTATCATCAACATCACCATCGTCATCGTTTGCAACAAAACACTTTTGGTGTTTAATAACGAAAACTACGACAACAAAATATTAAGCCAAAATGCGTTAAAGGGCCAGAGAATATTTCCAAAGCAAGAGAAATGGAATGAAAATTTGGGCTATCGCTATTGGTATCCCCTTTTCAGGGGAACCTAAATTATTATTATTTTTTTTTGCCTACCTTAAGTAAATAATTTTTACTGTGTAACTATAACACTACTTCACAATTCCTGGGTAAACATAATCAATAAAATAAATAAACCCCCCACTACAAAAGTTTTGTAATTCGTTTATGAATAGATTTCGTTCTAATGGCGAACACACTCCACATCCAAGCTCAATGGAAATTTCTGTCATTGTGCTTCTCGCCACAATTATGGCCCATCACCATCATAGCCCTCCATCAACATCATCATCGCTAGTTACCCCCAGTAACTCTATTATAATCCTAGCCTAGTGTTAAGTTCATCACCATACCTCAACACCACCATGTCATGGTAGCTTATTCAAAGCCAAAGCAGAAGAGCACCCATCCATGGTCTAGAGCCAACATAGTACCAGCATTTGTCCAGGGACTCCAAACTCTGGCGTTCATCTATTTATACAGCACTTGTTTAGGGACACAAAAGCCAAAAGGGGCACTCGACTTAGTAACCGACAAAGTAAATACGCTAAATACTCACACAGATATGCACACACACACACACACACACAAGAATAACCAATCACCATTACGCAGCACACATCTATTGCAGAGTATTTTTTGGTGGTTCGTTTTAATAGAATGAAATTTTCGTTTCTGGCATTTAGAGCCCACAGACAGTAGTTATTCAAAATAGTTCGAAGGGTTTTATAATGTTGGACATTTTAAAAATTTTTATTTCTATAGAAAATTTTGTCAAAATTTTATTTCTACGGAAAATTTTGTTAAAATTTTATTTCTATAGAAATCTTGTGAAAATTTTATTATTACAGAAACTTTTGTCAAAATTTTATATCTGTAGAAAATTTTGTCAAAATTTTCTATAGATACAGAACATTTTTTAAAAAATTTCTTTCTACAGAAAATTTTGTCACAATTTTATTTCTATAGAAAATTTTGTCAAAATTTAATTTTTATAGAAGATTTTGTCTAAATTTTATTTCTAGCAAATTTTTTCAACATTTTACTTCTGTAAAAAATTTTGTCAAAATTTTATTTCTATAGAAATTTTGTGAAAATTTTATTACTACAGAAACTTTTGTCAAAATTTTATATCTATAGAAAATTTTGCAAAATTTTATTTTTATAGAAAATTTTTTAAAAATTTCTTTCTACGGAAAATTTTATTTCTATAGAAAATTTTGTCAAAATTTAATTTTTATAGAAGATTTTGTCTAAATTTTATTTCTATAGAAAATTTTGTCAAAATTTAATTTCCATAGAAAATTTTGTTAACATATTATTTCTATACAAAATTTTATGAACATTTTATTTTTATAGAATATTTTGTTAACATTTTATTTCTATACAAAATGTTATCAAAATTTTATTTCTATAGCAAATTTTTCAAAAGTTAATTTTTATAGAAACTTTATTTTAACGTCATTATTTTATTTCTATAGAAATTTTGTGAAAATTTTATTTCTATAAAAATTTTGTCAACATTTTACTTCTACAGAAAATTTTGTCAACAATAGAAAATATTGTCAAAATTTTATTTTATTTTATTTATTTTATTTTTATTTATTTATTTGATAAACCAGCACAATAAGATTTATATCTTATAAGTGACAGTGCTAGTTTCAAGTTGTGATACAGAAAGTAATTTTGTGATAAGACAACGTAAAATAATGTTAAATTAACAAAAGTAAATGTATATAGATATAAAAACAAGTATAAAAATATATAAAAAATAAATATTAACAAATTAACAAAAAAATAAAAGTGTTTTATTTACGGAGAGTTCAAGAAATCATTTAATTTTATTTTGAAAGTGTTAGCATTGCTAATTGTTTGCAAATTCGATGGTAGAGAGTTCCACAGACGGATGCTGAATATGAAAAATTGTCGTTCCGATAAAAGAGTCTTTATTCTTTGGGGTATGATTTTCATTCCTATATTTGATCTGGCGAAACGAATATGATGTGTGCAGGCTCCTTAGTATATATTATTTTGTGAAGAAGCAGTAAGCATTTGCTTTTAATAAGATCTTCAAATGATAAGTTGAAAATTCTGTGCGCAAAAGAAGATATGCTGTCTCGACGACGTCTCTTATACACATACCGGGCAATATTGTTATAAGCAACATTTAATTTTGAGAAGTCTCTGCTGTCACAGTTACCAAATATTTCACATCCGTATAGCATGGTTGGTATTAAGTAAGTCTTTCTATAGAAAATTTTGTCAAAATTGTATTTGTATAGAAAATTTTATCAAAATTTTATTTCTATAGATAATTTTGTCAAAATTTAATTTCTATAGAAAATTTTGTCAAAATTTTATTTCTATAGAATATCTTGTCAAAATTTTATTTCAATACAAAATTTTGTCAAAATTTGTATTTGTATAGAAAATTTTGTCTACAGAAAATTTTGTCAAAAGCTTCTATAGAAAAAGTTGTTTTTATTTCTAAAGAAAATTTTGTCAAAAAAAAAAGAAAATTTTGTCAACATTTAATTTTATAGAAAATATTGTCAAAAGTTTATTTTTATAGAAAATTTGTCAAAATTTTATTCGTGTAGAAAATTAGGTCAAAATTATATTTCTATAGAAAAATTTGTCAAAATTTTATTTCATTTTATTTCTTTAAAAATTTCTTTCTATAAAAAATTTAGTCAAAATTTTATTTCTATAGAAAATTTTGTTAAAATTTTATTTCTATAAAAAATTTGTCAACATTTTATTTCTATAGAAATTTTTGTCAAAATTGTATTTCTATAGAAAATTTTGTTAGAATTTTATTTCTATAGAATATTTTGTCCAATTTGTATTTTTATAGAAAAGTTTGTCCAAATTTTATTTTTATAGAATATTATGTCAAAAATGTTATTTCTATGGAAAATTTTTTCAAAATTTTATTTCTATAGAACATTTTGTCAAAATTTTACCTCTATAAAAAATTTTGTCAAAAGTTTATTTTGATAGAACATTTTGTCAAAATTTTATTTCTATATTTAATTTTCTGTAGAAGATTTTTTCAACATTTAATTTTTATTAATTTTGTCAGAATTTTTTTCCTTATTTTTATTGAATATTTTGTCAAAACTTTATTTCAATAGAAAATTTTGTCAAAATTTTTATTTGTATAGAAAATTTTGTCAAAAGTTTCTATAGAAAAAGTTGTTTTTATTTCTAAAGCAAATTTTGTCAAAAAAATAGAAAATTTTGCCAAAATTTATTTTTATAGAAAAATTTGTCAAAACTTTATTTTTATAGAAAATTTGTCAAAATTTTATTCGTATAGAAAATTTGGTTAAAATTTTATTTCTATAGAAAAATTTTTCAAAATTTTATTTCTATAAAAATTTCGTCAAAATTTTATTTCTATAGAAAATTTTGTTAAAATTTTATTTCTGTAGAAAAATTTGTCAAAATTTTATTTCTATAAAAAATTTAGTTAAAATTTTATTTCTATAGAAAATTTTGTTAAAATTTTATTTCTGTAGAAAAATTTGTTAAAATTTTGTTTCTGTCAAAATTTTATTTCTATAAAAAAATTTGTCAAAATTTTATTTCTATAGAAAAATTTTTTTCTATTTAGTCAAAATTTTATTTCTATAGAAAATTTTGTTAAAATTTTATTTCTGTAGAAAAATTTGTTAAAATTTTATTTCTGTAAAAAAATTTGTCAAAATTTTATTTCTATAAAAAATTTAGTTAAAATTTTATTTCTATAGAAAATTTTGTTAAAATTTTATTTCTGTAGAAAAATTTGTTAAAATTTTATTTCTGTAGAAAAATTTGTCAAAATTTTATTTCTATAAAAAAATTTGTCAAAATTTTATTTCTATAGAAATATTTGTCAAACTTTTATTTCTATAGAAAATTTTGTTAAAATTTTATTTCTGTAGAAAAATTTGTCAAAATTTTATTTCTATAAAAAATTTAGTCAAAATTTTATTTCTATGGAAAATTTTGTTAAAATTTTATTTCTGTAGAAAAATTTGTTAAAATTTTATTTCTGTAGAAAAATTTGTCAAAATTTTATTTCCATAAAAAAATTTGTCAAAATTTTATTTCTATAGAAAAATTTGTCAAAATTTTATTTCTATAAAAAATTTAGTCAAAATTTTATTTCTATAAATTTTGTCAGAATTTTATTTCTATAGAAAATTTTGTCCAATTTGTATATTTATAGAAAAGTTTTTCCAAATTTTGATTTTATTTCTATGGAAAATTTTGTCAAAATTTTATTTCTATAGAAAATTTTGTGAAAATTTTATTTCTATAAAAAATTTTGTAAAAAGTTTATTTTTATAGAAAATTTTGTCAAAATTTTATTTCTATAAAAAATTTTATAAAAAGTTTATTTCTATAAAAACATTTTGTCAAAAGTTTATTTTTATAGAAAATTTTGTCAAAATTTTATTTCTATAAAAAATTTTGTCAAAAGTTTATTTTTATAGAAAATTTTGTCACAATTTTTTTTCTATATTTAATTTTGTCAACATTTTACTTCTATAAAAATTTTGTCAATATTTTATTTACATAAAAAATGTTGTCAAAATTTTATTTTTATACAACATTTTGTCAACCTTTTATTCTATAGAAATTTTGTCAAAATTTTAGTTTTATAGTAGGTTAGGTTAGGTTATGTGGCAGCCCGATGTATCAGGCTCACTTAGACTATTCCGTCCATTGTGATACCACATTGGTAGTTTTATAGTAAGTTTTGTCAATTTTTTTATAGAAAATTTCCCCTCTCTATCCATATTCTATTTGAACCGCAGAACCTATGTAAAATTTCCTAGTTAAGCTCAAATTACTCATGACCAGCATCTACATTCTATTCGAAGTTTCAGAATTCAGGGAATATAATAACTTGATTTTACCAAAAGTGAGCAAAACGGGCCCTACCCAGCTTAGTTCAAAAACGGAAATAACCCTATTCTTACACAGGGTAACTCTTTACGTTACCGACAAATTTCAATTAAAACAGAGAAGACAATTTTAAACAAAATAATTTAAAAAATCGAACGACGTTATTTGTTCTCCTTCCAAATGAGGAACCCATTTCTCATCGCATTTTCCACGTTTCCCAACAATTTTCATTTATAGATATTTTTTGATTTTTCATCAAGAAGCCAGACAGGTAGTAGCTGTCCTGCAAGGATCAGTGTACAAAGTTTTTGCGGCAATGCTTCCACTGATATTTGAAAAAGTCGATCAAGAGAGAGAAGGGTTATTATTTAGACGTGGTAACAGAAAAGGCTTTGGATACAAACATTTGTTCTCCAATCAATATATAAAATATATAAGAATTTCTGCAGCAGAATCTATAGCCAACAGTATGTAGGTCGATATAAAATTATCACCCGAGTGGATCTATAAAAGGCCACTAGTTCATTGGTCCGTCCGTCGATTTATCGGTTATATGCTCTTGGTAATCATTATTTGATTCCCAAGAAAATTTATAGAGAAGTGATCCCACACATTATCCGTCACAAGCTAAATATTTATGATATTCCTCAAATAAGGATTACATTTTCCGTAGAAAAATAGTACAATAATATTTTTGGGGTGATCATTTATCTAAACCACTGTAACCACATGGTCTGTTCCCCTCGCTAAAACTTTATATAGGTTCTTGTTCCAATTCTCTTTTCCTCTCCCCCGCTCGGTCTCTCTTTTTCTCTGTATTTCATAAATATGTATTTGGTTAAAAGTTATACAGTTGCAATATTGTTGTAATAAAGTAAATAACCCAAAATGTCTTATGGCTATAAAGGCGTTAAGAAGTTAACAAGCCAAGGCGGTCTGTTCTACACACTTTGTCCTGTGTAAATACAATGAACGATTGTTTACATGTTGATTACATTTACAAAGTAAACTCTTTTTCATAGGAGAAAGCAGCTGATACAACTGCTGCTACATGGGTATTGTCAAAGATATCAACAAAGAAGGATATCTGGAATTCTGTAAAATAACACAAACAACTACAACAATTGCACTACATATTGTATTAGCCATCTCAGTAATGATTGATAACTCATATACAGACACACACAACCATACGCATATATTCACATTGATGAATAACAAACCCACAATGGAAGCCTAAAGCAAAACAACAAAGGCCAATACAGGATCTTAGGATACCACACACACACACACTATATCACCATTCCCTACACTTTAATACATTAGCCCATTGTTTCCATTGAAGCTTTGAAAATAGCTATAAGTCTTATATTTGTTTTAACCACAACGGCACAATACATCATCCAAATGATGTATGGGAAAGAAAAGAGCGAAAAACCCCCAAACGACCACAGAGACAAATATCAAGAGTAGATAAAGCAAAGGAGAAAAAACATCTTTATCAAAATATGCCAAAAGGCAAAAAAAAAAGCAACAACCACACGCAATTCCCAATAAAAATAATAATGGTTGTGTTTTTACTACAAATCGTATTGCATACTTTTAGGGGTTCATATTTATCTACGTACTGGTAACAGGTGCGCAGAAGTATAATCCGATCAACTACATTAACACTTGGTATTCTTTTCTAAAACGAAATTAAATCAAATTATTTCTGAAGCGGATGGTAAGAGAAGATCAAATGTGAATCAGATACGACAATTGCATGTAAAAAAGGCTTTGGAAAAGTTGGACAACGCGAGAGGTTATGACCACAGTTGGTAGAATTCTACAAAATTTTTTTACTGTTTGGTAGAATTCTTAATGGTTTGCTAGATTTGACCAAACATTTTATAGAAATAAAATTTTGACAAAACTTTCTATAGAAATAAAATTTTGACAAAATTTTCGATATGAATAAAATCTTGACAACATTTTCTATCGAAATAAAATTTTGACAAAATCTTCTATCGAAATAAAATTTTGACAAAATCTTCTATCGAAATAAAATTTTGACAAAATTGTCAATAGAAATAAAATTTTGACAATATTTTCTATAGAAATCAAATTTTGACAAAACTTTCTATAGAAATAAAATTTTGACAAAATTTTCTACATGAATAAAATCTTGACAAAATTTTCTATAGAAAAAAATTTGGAAAAATATTTCTATAGAAATAAAATCTTGACAAAATTTTCTATAAAAATAAAACTTTGGCAAAATTTTCTATAGAAATAAAATTTTGACAAAATTTTCAATAGAAATAAAATTTTGACAAATTTTCTAGAAATAAAATTTTGAGAAAATATTGTATAGGAATAAAATTTTGACACAATTTTTTACAGAAATAAAATTTCACAAAATTTTCTATAGAAATACAAAATTTTACAAAATTTTCAATAGAAATAAAAAATTTCACAAAAATTTGTATAGAAATAAAAAAATTCACAAAATTTTCTATAGAAATAAAATTTTGACAATACTTTCTATAGCAATAAAATTTTGACAAAATTTTCTATAGAAATAAAATTTTGACAAAATTTTCCAAAGAAAAAATATCAGAAATTTTTCTATAGAAGTAAACTTTTTGACAAAATTTTCTATAGAAATTAATTTCTTGACACAATTGTCAATAGAAATAAATTATTTCACAAAATTTTCTATAGAAATAAAATCCTGAAAAA
This sequence comes from Haematobia irritans, assembly GCF_050003625.1. Taxonomy (NCBI): domain Eukaryota; kingdom Metazoa; phylum Arthropoda; class Insecta; order Diptera; family Muscidae; genus Haematobia; species Haematobia irritans. The sequence continues at coordinate 6,094,415 of NC_134399.1, forward strand.
ATTTTCTATATAAATAAAATTTTGACAAAATTTTCTATAAAAATAAAATTTTGAAAAAAAATTCTATAGAAATGTAATTTTGACAAAATTTTCAATAGAACTAAAATTTTGACAAACTTTTTTATAAAAATAAAATTGTGAAAAAAATTTCTATAGAACTAAAATTTTGAAAAAATTTTCTATCGAAATAAAATTTTGACACAATTTTCTATCGAAATAAAATTTTGACCAAATTTTCTATAGAAATAAAATTTTGACAAATTTTATAGAAACAAAATTTTGAGAAAATATTGTATACAATTTTGACAAAATTTTCTACAGAAATAAAATTACACAAAATTTTCTATAGAAATAAAAAATTTTACAAAATTTTCACTAGAAATAAAAAATTTCACAAAAATTTTTATAGAAATAAAAAAATTCACAAAATTTTCTATAGAAATAAAATTTTGACAAAATTTTCTATAGAAATAAAATTTTGACAAAATTTTCTATAGAAATAAAATTTTGACAAAATTTTCTATAGAAATAAAATTTTGACAAAATTTGCTATAGAAATAAAATTTTGACAAAATTTTTTTATAAAAATAAAATTTTGACAAATTTTTTTATAAAAAATAAAATTTTGACAAAATTTTTTATAAAAATAAAATTTTGACAAAATTTTTTATAAAAATAAAATTTTGAAAAAATTTTCTATAGAAATAAAATTTTGAAAAAATTTTCTATAGAAATAAAATTTTGAAAAAAAAAACTATAGAAATAAAATTTTGAAAAAATTTTCTATAGAAATAAAATTTTGAAAAAAAATTCTATAGAAATAAAATTTTGACAAAATTTTCTATACAAATAAAATTTTGACAAAATTTTCTATAGAAATAAAATCTTGAAAAAATGTTCTACATAAATAAAATTTTGAAAAAAATTCTATAGAAATGTAATTTTGACAAAATTTTCTATAGAAATAAAATGTTGACAAAAATTTCTATAGAAATAAAATTTTTACAAAATTTTCTATAGAAATAAAATTTTAACAAAATTTTCTATAGAAATAAAATCTTGACATAATTTTCGATATATTCAATATCTTTTAAAATTTTAATTGTCGTGTTAGGTCATACTATCAAAGTACTTTCTAAGTTCTTTTGAACAATTAAATTTAAAAAATGAAAGTAGCGATTTAATTTATTTTTCGTTATATATGAGGCACCGTACACTTATATCCGCCTCAGGGTATGCTATAATTTTGTAGGTATTATTTTTTAAATTTTATTTTAAGAAATACTATATTAAAGAATTTACTTTTAGTGGTATATATTTTCGGACTATCCAATATCACTAACTGCCTCACTAATCGCCTCAGGGTAGGGAGCCACCGCGGCTAGCATGCCCGCCTTGCATACATAAGGTCGTGGGTTCGATTCCTGCTACGACCGAACACCAAACAGTTTTTCAGCTGTGGATTATCCCACCTCAGTAATGTTGGTGACATTTCAAAGCTTCTCTAAGTGGTTTCAATGCAATGTGGAACGCCGTTCTGACTCGGCTATAAAAAGGAGGTCCCTTGTCATTGAGATTAACATGGAATCGGGCAGCACTCAGTGATAAGAGAGAAATTCCCCAATGTGGTGTCACAATGGACTGAATAGTCTAAGTGGGCCTGATACATCGGGCTGCCACCTAACCTAACCGCCTCAAGGTATGCTATGACTTTATAGGGATTTTATTTTTATATTTGGTTTTAAGGAATGCTTTATTGATTAGTTTTGTTTTTGTGGAATTATTGCTACGATTTCTATTAATTAAAATGTTTTATTGCAATTGAGAAATTTCTTAGAGTAATACTATATAATTTTGGATAATTTTTTATAAAGGATGGAATTATGTATCTGCAATGTCATGTTAAAGAAAGGCTCTAAATATATTCGCCTCAAGGGTATGCAATGAATGCTATTTTTAATTCCTTTTTTTAATCATGCGGCTAAATTAACCCACCTTCTCTGGAGAAAAAAAAATCCTCTATCCTTATTCCTTTATAAAACTCACCCAATATTAATGGTTGCTCATCGCCTTGAGCATTTACCTGTTATCAGTACAGGTATGAGATAATTTATATATCTTCAACACTCCTATAGAGAATTTCTTCCATTCAACTAAGATGGAAACGTTCATTCATCACTGTGATATTTGTAAATAATGATACCCAAAGGACAGCGTCCATAACAATGCCCTAGCCCAAAATGATAAATCACATTTGACAAAGATCAGCTTCCAACACAAAAGTCGTAGCAACATTGGATACTTTCATTCTTCGGAGAAAACATTCACAGACAAAAACAAAACACACGCAATGTAAAGAAAAATTGTAAGATTTTTAAGGATTTTCAGTTAATCATTTAAGAAGGAGGCAAAAAGAAAAATATGAAAATTCTCATTAGAGTTTGGAAAAATCTGTTCTGTTGAGAATCATGTCTTGTTAGATTAATTGAAAGCCTCTTGATTTAGGTCAATTCAATTCATGAAAGTTTTATTAAATATAAAGGTAATATTTATCTATGGGTATCGCTATAAAGTAGCTGGAATAAGATTAACGATAATGGATTATGATATCCAATATGAAGTGAGAAAATAATAAAGAGCAGTTTTTGGTTTTTAGAATATCTCAAATTAGAAGAAGTGCATTTTTAAGAAGAAATTCGATTTCAAAGACTGTGGGTTTAAAATTCCAGGCTATAAGAAGAATGATTTCAAGAAGTACAACATAATGTACAGCAAATTAATGAGTTCAAGGAGGCTCTATGAAATAAGTCCCTATGAAATAAAATCCCAAAAATAAAAATGACTGGGCAATATTTACCAAAATTTTGGGAACTTATATCATTTAAGGTTTTGGGGTAATATGATACCCCGTGAAATAAAACTCCAGAAATAAAAATTAAATGGGGTAATATTTTCCATTTTTGGGATTTTATCTCATATATGATTTGGAAATTTATTTGAGGGGGCTTTATTTCGAGGTGCCTACAAATAATACGATTTCCCATGAAATAAAACCCCAAATTAAATTTCACCAATTTTTGGGAACTTATTTCATTTATGTTTTTTGCAATTTTTTCAGGGGGCATTTTTGCGAGGTGCCTACAAATAATACGATTTCTCATGAAATAAAAGCCCAAAATTAAACATAAAATGGGACCATATTTCCCCAACTGAACTTATATCACTTATCATTTTGGGGATTTCTTTTAGGGGTAATATGAAATAAATCCCCAATAATAAAAATAAAATGGGGTCATATTTCCCATTTTCGGGAACTTATCTCATTTATGGTTTTGGGGATTTATTTTAGGGGTACTTTATTTCGAGGTGCCTACAAATAATATGACTTCCCATGAAATAAAACTCCCAAAAATAAAAATGAGATGGGGCCGTATTTCACCACTTTTTAGGAATTTATTTTATTTATGGTTTCGGGGATTTATTCCTGGGGGCTTTATTTCGAGGTGCCTACAAATAATACGACTTCTCATGAAATAAAATCCCACAACAAAACATGAAATGGAGCCATATTTCCCCAAGTTTTGGGAACATATTTCATTTATGGTTTTTGCGATTTTTTTAAAAGGGCTTTATTTCGAGATGCGTAAAAGTAATACGGCTTGCTAGGAAATGAAACCCCAAAACTAAATATGAAATTGGACCATATTTCCCCAATTTTTGTGAACTTATTCCATTTATGGTTTTGGGGGTTTATGTCAGGGGAACTTTATTTTGAGGTGAAATAGAACCCCAAAACCAAAAATTAAAAGGGCCATATTTAGCATATTTTTAGGAATTTATTTCATTTATAATCGTGGGGTCTTATTTCAGGAGGCCTTAATTCGAGGTGCCTACAAGCAATACGACTTCCCATGAAATAAAACCCCAAAAAAAAATTAAATGGGGCCATATTTCCCCCCTTTTTTGAGAACTTATCTCATTTATGGTTTTGAGGATTTATTTCAGAGGGCCTTATTTCTCAGAGCCCAAAATTTATATAACTCCAAGGCTGAAATTTAAAGTTTTATATAAAAATTCAATAATTTTTATAAACTTTTACAAGTGATTTTCAAAATCCATTCTCCAGTTGCTATGCTCCATCCAATCTTTAATCCCTTGTCTTCCATGACTCGAAAACCATTTGTATTCACACCCTATGTCCAAACATTATCAGCCCTAATGCATTTAATTGTCTAAATAATCATTATTTATTTCAACAACATATCCAAACCTTAAAAACTGATTAAAAGGAAACAACAATTTAAAATGTTTTCCCGTTCCGGTTCCAGGGTGAGTAAATAAACTAAGCCAACAGGTATAGGATAAACCACTCGTATATCAAACTCAAACTGCAGCATGTATTTTTTTTAATTAAATTAATTTTCACTATTGCGTTTGCCATCATCATCATCATCATCACCATCGTTGTTGGTGATGGCAATGGCAGACCGCCTTCTGTGTGTAGTTTTTAATGGATTAGAGGACGAATGTGTTCAACTAAAAGCGTTGAAAGATTACTCAAATGTGATTTAGCAATCGTTGTCACATCATCTCCCGGGGGTTTTAACAAGTCAGCTAGCAAAAAATACGAATATTCATTCAATTTACGATAGTGATAGCTCATGTGTTTAAGTCACAAAAACAGGTTAATGGAAGGATATATCCTTATAGGTTTAAATATAAGATTTAATAGGAAAATCCAATCCAATTGAGGAAATTGGAATATACTCAGCACGATCGCACTCCCACACAATGGTCACCAAAATATTCGTATCTCAATCGGTAATCTCAAATTCCCAAATTTCTAGAAATTTTCCCTATTAAAAACCCAAGTCTTCAATTCAAACATTTCGTCCCCATACAATTTGCGAAAACACCCAATTTAGGAAAGAATCCCCAATACTGGCGAGGTGAGGGGAAAATGATGTCGATAGTAAATCATAGAAATTCCCACATTTGTAGAAATTCTCCTATCTCCGAGAAATTCCCACATTTATAGAAATTCTCACATTTAATCCCCATGTCCTTAATTCAAAGATTTCATCTATACCTATTTTGGAGAAAAATCCCCATACTGGCGACACTGAGGGGGATAATGGTGTCGATAGTAAATCTTGCAAATTCTAGAAATACTACCCAATTCAAAATTCAAAAATTTCGTTCCCACCTAATTTGGGGGAAAATCTCCAATACTGGCGACACTGAGGTGAGGGGAAAATGATGTCGATAGTAAATCATAGAAATTCCCACATTTGTAGAAATTCTCCTATTTAATCCCCAAGTCCTTAATTGAAAAATTTCGTCTATACCCTATTTAGAGAATAATCCCCAATACTGGCGACACTGATGTGTGGGGAGAATGGAGTCGAAAGTAAATCACAGAAATTCCAACATTTGTAGAAATTCTCACATTTAATCCCCAAGTCCTTCATCCAAAGATTTCATCTATACCTATTTTGGAGAAAAATTCCCATACTGGCGACACTGAGGGGGATAATGGTGTCGATAGTAAATCTTGCAAATTCTAGAAATACCGCCATCCCATTAAATCGCCAAGTCTTCAATTCAAAAATTTCGTTCCCACCCAATATGGGAAAAAATCCCCAATGCTGGCGACACTGTGGTGAGGGGAAAATGATGTCGATAGTAAATCATAGAAATTCCCACATTTGTAGAAATTCTCCTATCTCCGAGAAATTCCCACATTTATAGAAATTCTCACATTTAATCCCAAGTCCTTAATTCATAGATTTCATCTATACCTATTTTGGAGAAAAATTCCCATACTGGCGACACTGAGGGGGATAATGGTGTCGATAGTAAATCTTGCAAATTCTAGAAATACCGCCATCCCATTAAATCGCCAAGTCTTCAATTCAAAAATTTCGTTCCCACCCAATATGGGAAAAAATCCCCAATGCTGGCGACACTGTGGTGAGGGGAAAATGATGTCGATAGTAAATCATAGAAATTCCCACATTTGTAGAAATTCTCCTATCTCCGAGAAATTCCCACATTTATAGAAATTCTCACATTTAATCCCAAGTCCTTAATTCATAGATTTCATCTATACCTATTATGGAGAAAAATTCCCATACTGGCGACACTGAGGGGGATAATGGTATCGATAGTAAATCTTGCAAATTTTAGAAATACCGCCATTCCATTAAATCGCCAAGTCTTCAATTCAAAAATTTCGTTCCCACCCAATATGAGAAAAAATTCCCAATGCTGGCGACACTGAGGTGAGGGGAAAATGATGTCGATAGTAAATCATAGAAATTCCCACATTTGTAGAAATTCTCCTATTTAATCCCCAAGTCCTTAATTCAAAAATTTCGTCTATACCCTATTTAGAGAATAATTCCCAATACTGGCGACACTGATGTGTGGGGAGAATGGAGTCCAAAGTAAATCACAGAAATTCCAACATTTGTAGAAATTCGCACATTTAATCCCAAGTCCTTAATTTAAAGATTTCATCTACACCTATTTTGGAGAAAAATCCTCATACTGGCGACACTGAGGGGGATAATGGTGTCGATAATAAATCTTGCAAATTCTAGAAATACCGCCATTCCATTAAATCGCCAAGTCTTCAATTCAAAAATTTCCTTCCCACCTAATTTGGGGAAAAATACTGGCGACACTGAGGTGAGGGGAAAATGATGTCGATAGAAATTCCCACATTTATAGAAATTCTCACATTTAATCCCAAGTCCTTAATCCAAAAATTTCGTCTATACCCTATTTAGAGAATAATCCCCAATACTGGCGACACTGAGGGGGAAAATGGTGTCGATAGTAAGTCTTGCAAATTCCCAAATTTCTATAAAGTCATCTATTAAATCCTCATGTCTTCAAATCAAAAATGTCGTTCCCACCTAATTTGGGAAAAAATTACTAATACTGGCGACACTGAGGTGTCCATAATAAATCATCCAAAGACAGAGCTAGTTATATATTAAACGCGATGTAGGAATTCGACATTCAGACCCCCCACTTTTAGTATTTAAAAAAAAAATATCTCCCTATAAAAATATTAGCACACGGCATTATTGGTTTTCTTGTCCAATTTAAAATCCAAAATGTTAGTGTCCTACGTTGTCGACGATCAACTATTCTTGGGTCCATTGCGTATTTCTTTCGCCTGTATATACTGATTTCTAATTAGGTCGAAAATCGAGCGACTTCTTTACCTGTATACACTGATTTCTAATTAGATAGAAAATCGATTTTTTTCCAATTTTAAAATAATCGAAATGTTGATTTTTCGACTTCATTACAATCCCTATTTGCAATGCGAATGTAAACGATTTAAAATCCAAAAATTCTCTTCCTCATCAAACATTGATGACTAAGCCAATGACAAACTAACATTACAACTAAATTAAATGAATGACGGTCTTCTGGTTTCTATTATTATTTTCTATTTTATCTCTTGGCCAACTTAACATGGTGACATTTAATTTTCATTTTAATAGACATGAAACTGATTGCAACTTACTCACATGAAGAGTATCTCAAAAGTAAATACTAAAAAAAAATCAAACTCAAATACCCCATAGAATAGAATGAGCACTAAGGTGTATGTGTGTATTTTTTACGAAGTGTGATATTATAGCTTTGATTTACACTAGCTAGCTAGCTACTGTCTATCTGGTTATCACTTTAACATACTCTCATTCGTGTTTGTGTCTCTCTTACTCTCCCTGTCTCAAGAGGGGTCACTATGTTGGTTCTATACTTGTTCACACTTAAAAACTGTTAGTTTAACACTCATACACCAACCAAATCAATCTAATGGTCATTCTAATCTTCTACACACATACGTATTCTCTTCCCCCGCACTCTCCCGCTCATTTTCTCTTTGCCAATGGTTAAACATATATTTTACAATCTGTGCAAATGAAATGACATACGCAAGGCTTTTTATCAACGTGGGAGTTTATAGGATAGATGAGTGTCAGCACGAGCGTGTGTGGGTGGGAGGGTGTGTGTGTGTATGTGTATACATTGTGCAATTGTGGCATATGAGAACGTTTGTCTGGGGATTTTGTCATAGCTTTTATATGCATCTGTGTCTTCAATTGCATAGTCATGTCGTATAGCTACAAATTAATGGTATTGTCTTACTTAAAGGATTAGTAGTCGATTTACACACTTTAAGCCAATGGACATAGTAGAGAGAATAAAAGAAACAAGGGGATGCTGCAAGAGACAAACGAAACATATGTACACTATTATATGTAGGTGACATTTATTCGAACTGAATTGTGTAGATCTTCATTGTCTCACATACATACACATACTCAGAGTCAATGACACACATACACACACTAACTAACTAACCAATTGGATACGGAAACAATAAAAAAAAGAAATCGAGAAGAAAACATAAACGGATGCTATTTAATCGAATAAGAGCTTTTGATTTTTCATTTTCGTTCTGTTTCTCTAAGCAATTATCTAAAGAGTTTTATTATCATTACCCAGATTGTTGGAAAATCGAACAAAATCCCACCACATATGCCATTTGTTCTTTGTAAACCGGATATCAGACTGAGGCCACAGTTCGTGGTCACAATAAATTAGTTCATGGAATTGGAAATTTAATTTGTCAATGGGGTTTTTTTTCGGAAAAACTTATGAAGCTCATTACAATTTTGTTAATGGACGGATATCATAGTAACTGGAAATTTCCATTATCAATTCTTAGGAATTATATATAAAAAAAGAAACGAAATCATATTTGGCTTATTGTTAAACAGTAAGATTTTTTGCCTTGTGGAAATTTCCATTATCTATTCTTATGAATTATATGGGACATCTCTGAAAAAACGTAATCATATTTGGCTGATTGTTGACAAGTATTTTCTTTAAAACCATACGAAAACACGGTAAAATTTCTTTATGTTAGTGATAATCAAGCAAGATCTAGCCATGACTACCCAGCAAAAAAAAAAAAAGTTAGCAATATATGTTCATTTTGGAACCGGAAGTGGTGCAAAGTTGGCACAGAAGCGATGAATTTACGGGCTAAATACATCCTGGACAGATGTCCACCATTTGAGCAGCCATTTCGCTGAATTTGCATGAGTTCTAAAGGTGTGTTCCAAATTCAGTATTTTGGTGGTGTATACAAAAAAATTTTTCACATTTTTCCCAATAAATAATTTTTATAATTTTTAATGCATTCTTACGCTTATCTTAAACGTTTGACCTCAAATAGTTTTTAAAAATTTGCAATTTTTGTGAAATGGATTTAGCATTTTTTTGACAAAACTTTAGTAATTTTATTATTTTATTAATTCTTACACTGTTGTTAACTGATTTGAAACAAAAAACAATATACCGAAATTTTCTGGATTTTTTTTATATTTACCTTCTTCCTTTATATAGTCTGTATTTTATTGTTTCCTTTCTCTTCTTTACCACTGCGTTACATCAATTTATTCCACTTGGTCCTCTATTCCATTGCCTAGATTTTTTATGTAATTTTCTTGAGGTCTTTAAAACTCTTGGCCAAGATTGTTCATCCTTGTATCTATTCTGTTAATTTCACTTTTCCTTCCCTAATATCGTCTGTCCTTTTGTGACCTCTTTTTTCACTTAGACTGCTTTCGCTTTTGTTATCATTTCTTTGTGTATTTTTTTTCTTTTTCTTTTTGTCCCCAATGCACTTACATTGTTCTTTTTTCTCTTTGCACATATCCAACTCATACTCATTTATTCGCAGACAATAAATTCCAAAACAAAACTATGGATACACTCAAAAAAAAAAGTATACATGGATTCAAAGATGTTTACGTTCACTTAAAGGTTATGGTATTCATAGCAAGCCTAAGATCTAGCTTAAAGTTTTAAAATAAAGATATTTTTGAGATAACATTTAACGTTTTATTAATTTTCTTTTTGCGATGTATTAACAAAACCATTTACGAGCATTTAAATGTAACTTTAAAAATCGAAATTATAATGGATAGATCAAAGGAAAATTTTTTTCTTAATTTAAAAAAAAGTCTGAATCAATTCAGTTTTTTTAAATTTTTTTTATAAAATTTGTAGAGGCCATTGCACTTAAAAGCTCTATAACAATATTGCCTACTTTTGGGGAGGGTTTTGAAAACCCGAATATTGAGCATATTTTTAGGCGTCATTCATCATTTAGGCGTGGATTCAAAGATGTTTACTTTCACTTAAAGGTTATGGTATTGATAGCGATCCTAAGATCCAGCTTATAGTTTTAAAATAAAGATATTTTTGAGATATAATTTAACGTTTTATTTATATTCTACGAGCATTTAAATGTAACTTTAAAAATCGAAATTATAATGGATAGATCAATGGATTTTTTTTTTCTTAATTTAAAAGAAAGTCAGAATTAATTCAGTTTTTTTTTTTTAATTTTTTGTATAAAATTTGTAGAGTCTATTGCACTTAAAAGCTCTATAACAATAATGCCTACTTTTGGGAGGGCTTTGAAAACCCGAATAGTGAGCATATTTTTAGGCGTCATACATAAAAAAACAAATCCTAAAATTTTCCTGCCTTCTATTAGACACACAAAAAATTCTGTGTATAAACCTATGGGTTTACACTTAATACATGGGTTTACACTTATTTTACCAACCGCAGAAGAAGCTACAAACTTACTGGTGAGGAACCTGAGCTCCAATAAACTACATATTGAATTGACTCCTCTTGGTGTTTTTATTTCTTTGTTTCCTCCACTTGGGTTTATTTACTTGTGTGGATTGAATTCCCTGTGAGACTCTATTCCACAAGTAACCCCTCTTGTCTCCTATAGCCAATCGTTTGCTCTGGTGAGATTAGAAGATCTCTGCGAAATAGAAATACAGTCCACAACAACAACAGACAACCCGTCACATCCAGCTCCATCATCATAGTCAGCCAGTGTGTTGGAGCCCCTCTTCTTCTTACGTAGCCCCCTGACTACAGCATAAAGCCCCAGTATTATTCATTAAAAAAAGGTAATCATAATTTTGTTTATTCACTAAATTTTACTAACATCCACCCTAATACAAATGCAATATCAAGATCTATCATAATATCAAAGAAAAGGGAAAAAATATCAAATTCACAAGCACATATTATTTGCTTTTTTCTTCCCATCACAAGAAGAGATCAACCATAAACTACACAGAAGAATTTGGATAAATTAGAGAATAAATAGAGATAATTTTGTTATCGTTACACACACCAAAAGTTTTCGCGGCTACATCATTACTACATTAAATCACTCATGCTTTGGAAAATCTCTTAAAATCAAACCTGAATATACACATAAATACCACAAAATATTCTCTAAACATTTACACCACTTGTATACACATGCTGTGGAATAATCTCTTATCATTTACACACATACACATATATATCAGAAAACATTCTCTTAAAATAAGAGTGAGTGTCACTCATACCAAAGAAGACATTCGCTTACGATCCACAAAAACAAATCTCATCACTCGAGTTGAGTGACATAAAGAAGAAGCATCATTTGGAAAGAATTTATCGATGAATCGATTGGGGAAAATTCTAAAACTTGGAAGATTATTTAAAAAATAATTATTTCTACACAATATAAACAAAAACATAAACTAACATTAACTACTAACTCTAGTTTAGAACGGTAACTAACTAAAGTTGGTTGCTCTGTTTTAAATTTAATTTGATATCAATATAATTTTTTTATGATTATTTGATATATTTAATGGTCAACGAAAAAACAATTTTTTTCTCATGATTTTTACACGGAATATAAATCGATAATTCGCATACCAACTATTAAAAGTTAACGTCGTATAACAATTATGTTAATTTAAATATCGAAATGGTTTCTCATGAACGTAAAACTACGGTGTACTTCATGATTTAAAGAGGGGGCGGATTTTCGTTTCAAGTGATATCGAGGAATTTATTACTCCTGAGAAAACCCCATTCGCGAGTAATTATAGATTGTAGGAAACTTACGATAGTTTTAAAATCACCGGTTTCGTGTTTTGTATCGCCAGTTTCTTCATGTCACGGTGGGTTTCTTAATGGAATTTCTGAGTCTTGAAAACCTCAAGCAATCGTTTAACTACGTTTCTAAAAATTCGTTTAACCACGGTTCTGATATCGACGGTTAATAGCTTCCCCGGAAAAGCTGTAAGTTGATCTATCTGATCACTCAAAAGGCTTCTGCCAATCACTTTTTGTATTCTGACTTTGTGAACCGAAGGTTGTATAGTTACCCTGTGAAAACTATACAGTGTAATTTTGCTTTATTTTACGTCAAAGGTTGTATAGTAACCCTGTGAAAACTATACTCTCTAATTTTGCTCATTTTACATCAAAGGTTGTATAGTAACCCTGTGAAAACTATACGGTTATTTTTGCCCGATTTTTACACTAAAGGTTGTATAGTAACCCTGTCAAAACTATACTGTGTTATATTACCCAATTTTGTACTAAAGGTTGTATAGTAACCCTGTGAAAACTATACATTTTTATTTTTACCCAATTTATGTCAAAGGTTGTATTGTAACCCTGTGAAAACTATACGATATTATTCTACTGAATGTCACCTGGATTTTTGCATGGTAACCCTGAAGGGAATTACAATTTATTCATGGGAATTGCTTGTAATTTCGGGATATTTCTTGGGCCATTTTGTTCTTACGTATGATTCTAATTGGTTTACCAGAATTTTCATAGTCACCCTCGGAAATCTATATAAACTGTCTGAAATAGACATTTTTAGAGATTTTCATACTAGAAAACTCTAAACTAGAATCTATGATTTATGATCAATTATTTCCATTATCCTTGCATTTGGAATATTCACGCGGATTCGAGAAAATTGTGTTTGTGCTTTCACGATTGTTTCGAATCAATCGTGGGGTTTTAGGCTTTTGATCATAACGCAACTGGGTCTCGACAATACGCATAATTTATGTCGGTTTGTTTCAAGTGAAATCCGTCGAGTGCAGGGACAATTTTTTTTGGGGTTTGATTTTATTTATGAGAACGATCTCTCTTTTGCACGAATTTCCGTTTAAAAATCGTATAAAAGTCTGATTTCAACGACAAAATATCTTCATTGGGAATTTTTGTGCTTCGAATAAGTAATCGATCTTCATTTATATAGATGTGTCTCCTAATTTGGGGAAGTGTATTGTACGTATAACGATATTTGGGCCAATTTGTTCCGATTTGGATTTATCTACATATAGTAGTGCGTCACACTTTTTTTTATCAATTTCCTTACCTAATCATCGCGAACTACTGTCGGCAAATTCTTGCTTTCCCTTCCCTATAATTCTTCGGGAGTGACGATCTGGTTCGAAAGATGTCTGAACCAACGGGTGATAGTGTGTCTGTGTCAGATGAAAACCCCGTCATGCAGGATAAATTTTTATTCGATTGTGATCAATTGATCATACTATGCACTGCGGTAGAGAAGCTCAATGTTCTGGAACAAACAGAATCATTGCTTCAAGTCAGAGTGGATGATCTGGAGCAAAGATGGCGAAAGGTTCAAACATCATATGAGGCAGTGATGTTATCGCCAGCTTCAGATGTCCCCAAAGGACTCAAAGACAACGCAAGTGTGAACTACAACATTTGCTTGGAAACTTATTACGTTGCAAGGTCCCGACTATTCGACTTGTCGAAGGTCGTAGCTTCTTCTAATCCTAGAAATGAAGCGTCCCGATTAGCCATATCCCCCAATGATTTTCCAAGCCCTCGTCAGAGCTTTTCAGATCAACACACTGATTCTCCTGGGGTATTTATCAAAGTTCCTCCATGTGATACTCAGATTTTTGAGGGTGGGTACGAAGAGTGGCCGTCATTCCGTGACATGTTCACGGCGGTCTACGGAAACCACCCAAAGCTAACAAAGGCCCAGAAGTTATATCATCTCAGGAATAAGACACAAGGCCCAGCTGGGGCAATAGTAAAACGGTACCCGCTTTGTGATGATAACTTTGACTTGGCATGGAATGCTTTAAAGGCCAGATACGAGAATAAGCGGGTGCTCGTGGACAATCAACTGAAGATACTTTTCAATATCCCAACGGCCACAACAGAAACTAGTGAATCCATACAGAGAATCCAATCTACTGTAAATGATTGTTTAGCGACTCTGAAGACACTAGAAGTTGATATCGATCACTGGGATCCCATTCTAATTTACTTGATTTCCACAAAGCTTCCTGATAAGACTCTCTCCCTATGGGAGGAATCTCTCAAAACCCACAATGAGCTGCCAATGTGGTCTCAGCTAGATGCATTTTTAATTAATCGATTTGAGATTGTTGAAAGATTGGCTAGTATAAAGTCAACTAAAGATAGATACGGTACAAAAGATTCTGGCGTTCAGAGAGCTCAGACTTACTCGTCTCAAGAGAAATTGAGCTCGTCTTGCCCACTTTGCCATTCGGATCATTCGATACGTATCTGCCCAAAATTCAGAAGATTTTCGGAACAGGAGAGAATCGATTTTGCATTTAAGAACAAATTATGCAACAATTGTCTCTCCTCAAATCATTCAAAGCAGAAATGCACGGGTAAGAATACTTGTTTTATATGTCACAAAATGCATCACTCTTTGCTACATTTAAATAAATCGGAAGCCAAATCACAAGGTGGCAATTCTGTGGAAGGTAATTCTACGAATAGATCCGACAGAGGGTCCGCAGATAACAGTCCTTCCACTTCGAAACAGGTACCAAAGGTACATTCGAATTTTGCCTCAGATGGAGAAGTGATTTTGCTAAGAACTGCGTTGGTTCAGATTGAGATTAGGGGAGAATTATTCACAGCACGTGCACTTATCGACCCCGGCTCACAACGAACTTTTGTGTCAGAGAAACTGATGAAACTTTTACAAATTCCCTCGAAGACTGCTCAGTTTGAGATCTTTGGTATCGGGGGTAAAAATCAAACAGCCAACAAAGAATGTGAGATTTGCTTATATTCTTATCGGTTTGATTTGAAATTCTCTGTGAACGCTATTGTTTTACCAAAAGTAACTCAACGTTTACCGGATATATCTTTTACGATCCCCAACTCACAACAACTTAGAGATATCGATTTAGCTGACCCATGCTTCAATGAAGCGGCTCAAATTGATCTCGTTTTGGGGAACGATTCGGAACGATTTATAAACATTGAGGGGGTTAAGAAGAACGTTTGTGGAAACACCTCCGCCTACAATACAGTTTTCGGTTGGGTTCTTAGTGGTCCCATGAAATCTGAGACGGTTCATTCTTTTACTACTAATGTAGTTACAAGCGACGCTCCCTCACTGGACAGAATTTTGCGGAAATTTTGGGAAATTGAGGAAATACCTCAGTCAAAACCACTTTCGGATGATGCGAAATACTGTGAGGAGCTTTACGCGAAAACAACTACCCGAAACGAAGACGGACGGTACATAGTACGATTACCTTTTAGTAAAGATTTTCCAGATTCAGTATATCTGGGGTCTTCCCGGTTTTTCGCTCTGGGTCAACTTAAAAGAATCGAGCAATCTCTGTCAAAGGATACAGATCTTCAAACTCAATACAATTCTGTTTTAGAAGAGTACCTCTCCTTAGGGCATATGGAAGAAACAACGAATGTCGAGATTACCTCTAATGGGAAATACAACTCATTCTATCTTCCACATCACGCCGTCGTGCGACCCGAACACAAGACCACAAAAGTGAGGATTGTGTTTAATGCCTCCCGAAAATCCAAATCAGGATTTTCTTTAAATGATGTTTTATTAACTGGTCCAACACTTCAAACCGATTTAATCTCCACGGTTTTGAATTGGAGAAGGTACAAATTTGTCTTTTGTGGAGATATACAAAAAATGTACAGGCAAATACTTGTACATCCCGATGACCGCTCTTATCAAAGAATTGTATATCAGAGATCTCCCGATAGCCCTGTTAAGGACTACCAACTTAAAACCGTGACCTTCGGGTTAAACTGCGCTCCATATCTGGCTATACGGTCGTTATTACAACTTGCTTCTGACTGCGAGCGGCAGTTCCCAAAGGTAGCATCGATATTGCGTAACGAAACCTATGTCGATGATATTCTTTCAGGTGGTTACTCTATTGCTGAAACTAAACAACTCCAATCTCAGCTCATAAGCACCCTATCTTCGGCAGGCTTCCCCTTAAAGAAGATAACAGCAAATGACCCTCAACTTTTGGAACATTTGCCACCAGAGGACTTATATGATTTAGATTTTTTGCATCTCGATGAAGCAAGCTCAACCAAAACACTTGGTATTAAGTGGAATGCGTTGACGGATTCGTTTACTTATGAGATAAACCCAATTCAAAGTCCCTCAACTTTGACCAAAAGGAAAATATTATCAATGGTGGCTCAGCTCTTTGACCCAGCCGGGTGGATAACACCTATTATAATAAGGGCCAAAATATTAATGCAACAACTGTGGCTAGAAGGCGGTGGTTGGGATGACATGATTAGCGAAGATTCCCGTCGATCATGGGAACAGTTGCATTTCGACTTTTCCCATTTGAGTTCTCTGCGGATTCCTCGTTGGATCCAATACATGCCATCCGATCAAATCCAGATTCATGGATTCTCTGACGCATCTAAGGCAGCTTATTGTGCATGTGTCTATGTTAGAGTTCAAGTTTCTGACTACGTTGTGTACTCAAACCTTCTCGTTGCAAAAAGCAAAGTTGCTCCACTTCAAACAATATGTTTACCGCGATTAGAACTCAATGGAGCAGAATTGCTTGCAAAACTCGTAAGCTATGTGGTCAGTTTATTTGAATTCAAGGACTCTGATATAATTCTATGGACAGACTCGTCCATTGTTCTGGGATGGCTTTCAAAGCCTCCGTGGTCTTGGGAAACATATGTTGCAAATCGTACATCCAAGATCCACACCCTTGTTCCACGAGCACAGTGGCGACATGTGTCCACACATGACAACCCTTCTGATTTGGGCACAAGAGGTTGTAGACCACAAGATCTTCAGAACGACTTACTTTGGTGGAATGGGCCATCTTGGTTGACAAATCCACCAACAACTTGGCCAAAGAGCAATCCGGTTCCCTCTCCCGAAACCGGTAGAAACTTTCAGGCCTTTAATGTTATTTCGGAAACTTTTGATATACTAGACAGATTCTCGTCTTACTCAAAGGCTTTACGGGTGGTATCTTATATTTTCCGGTTTTATAACAGACTGCGTCGAAATGTCAATGTTGACACCGACTACTCCATTGACTTAACTCATAACGAAATCGTATGCTCAAAGAAAAGATTAATACGTCTAAGCCAAAAACTATACTTCAAAAGGGAGTATGATGCTATTTTGCTGCAAAATCCGTTACCGAAAGATAGTCCATTGATCCCAATCAATCCCTTCATAGATCGAGATGACATACTTCGCGTGAACGGTCGTCTAGCACATTCGGCATTGCCATACAATGAGAGCCATCCAATAATTCTCCCCGGGAATTCTAGGCTTTGCAGTTTATTCCTTTCACACTTACATAATTTCCTAGTTCACATGACTTCTGTTTAAAAATAGTACACACTTTGCACTTGCGGATAATGGATTTCACTCTGGGTTTTAATCTTGAAATATAGAATTCTGTCTGCTCATGTGTAGAATGGTGCAGACAGAATTCTATATTTCAAGATTAAAACCCAGAGTGAAATCCATTATCCGCAAGTGCAAAGTGTGTACTATTTTTAAACAGAAGTCATGTTCACAAATAATGGCGCCTTTACCACTTGATAGGTGTACCATAACTCCACCGTTTCACGTAACCGGACTCGATTTCGCGGGTCCGTTTGAGCTCAAGACATCCCATTTACGAAAAGCTCCGATTGTAAAGGGTTATGTGTCAGTATTTGTGTGTTTCTCAACAAAGGCCATACATTTGGAGCCCTGTTCTGACTTGTCGTCAGCAGCTTTTGAGGCCACGTTCGCTCGATTCGTTGGGAGGCGAGGACTACCCAGAAGGGTAGTATCGGATAATGGGCGTAATTTTGTGGGCGCCAGCAGGGTACTTTTGAGAGAATTTTCTAAATTTATAAAATCTACTACAAAAGATATATCGGACAAGTATGCTACTCATGGATTTGAGTGGAGTTTTATTCCACCTCATGCGCCACATATGGGCGGCCTCTGGGAGGCAGCCGTTAAAAGTTTCAAGCACCACTTTAAGAGAATTGCTGGGTCTTATAAATTTACTTACGAACAATTTGCAACGATATTGGCTCGAATAGAGGGGGTGCTTAATTCTCGTCCCATTAGCGCGATATCAGAAGATCCATCGGATCTGACAGCCCTCACACCTGGTCACTTTTTAAAAGGGTCTCCCATGTTGTCTTTACCAGAGCCACTCGCCCAAAATATGTCTCTAATTAATAAATGGACAAAGCTCAAAGCTTTGCATCATCAATTCGCTATACAGTGGAAAGATGATTACCTCAAATCACTACAGAAACGCTATAAATGGAAGCAGCCGAACCCAAATGTAAAAAGCGGTGATTTAGTAGTATTAATCGACGATTTGTTGCCTCCAAGTGAATGGCGATTAGGAAGAATTGAACAAACTCATTCGGGACCAGATGGTAACATACGAATTGTTGACGTTCGTACAGCGACAGGACTCGTTAGTCGTCCCATTGTAAAGCTTTGTCATCTACCTTTTTTAAACACCGAAAACTCCTAACAATCAAGTACTAACATAATCTTCACGCACTTCACGTCCGTGAAGAACTCATTTCCATTAACAGATATCTGAATTTATATCCTTGCAGCACTATTCCCAAGTCTAATCTATATCGTTGCATGGTATGCAAAGGCTTCCACAGCATCCGAGTTTGTCCCCGTTTCATAAAAATGATGCCACTAGAAAGGAGTCGGACCGTAAGGCTTCACAAATACTGCATCAACTGCCTAGCAAAAAGTCATACGGTAGCCAAATGTACATCCAGCAACAAATGTAGAAAGTGCAGGAACTACCACCACACAATGTTGCATCCACAGCGTGAGACGGTGTCTTCTCATCCCAAAGCTAAACGGAAGGCTGCTCAACAAAGGCAACGGAATACTGAATTACGCTCAAACCGAATGAATAAAGAGAAACGGAAGGCAAACAATAAAACTGCACGTCGTCAAGCCAACCAACATCCTAAGACGTCATCAGTAGGCAACCGGAACAACAGCGGCAACCCAACCATTGACCCTTATGTGCTATCGGACGCGATCCGGTCACTTGCTTCGGTGCTATGCGCAAGCCACGGCTCGGCCAAACCTTAGGCCCGGCGCCATGTATAAACCTATGGGTTTACACTTAATACATTTGAATTTGAATTTAGTTTTAACGGCCTTTTGAATTAAGCTAGTGTAAAATCTTACAGTTTGAAAATTACTTTTGAAGATATTTAAGGTTGACAACGAATGTCAACAAAATGAATTGTTAAGTACTAAAAGATACATATAGCCATTGTTAATTTTCTTGGTAGGTAGGGTAACCTACATTTGTTCACTTTTATTTTACCAACCGCAGAAGAAGCTACAAACTTACTGGTGAGGAACCTGAGCTCCAATAAACTACATATTGAATTGACTCCTCTTGGTGTTTTTATTTCTTTGTTTCCTCCACTTGGGTTTATTTACTTGTGTGGATTGAATTCCCTGTGAGACTCTATTCCACAAGTAACCCCTCTTGTCTCCTATAGCCAATCGTTTGCTCTGGTGAGATTAGAAGATCTCTGCGAAATAGAAATACAGTCCACAACAACAACAGACAACCCGTCACATCCAGCTCCATCATCATAGTCAGCCAGTGTGTTGGAGCCCCTCTTCTTCTTACGTAGCCCCCTGACTACAGCATAAAGCCCCAGTATTATTCATTCTGATTCGACACGAAATTAACTGATCCAATTAATTTTTTAATTGAAATGTCTTCAATCACAGAAATGAAAGAATCAATTAAAAAATTAATTGGCAGTCAATTAAAAAATTAATTGATCCAATTAAAAAATTAATTTATACTATTAATTTTTATGATTGATTTTTATTTCAAGTAAAAATTTTTACGATTCAATTTATATCAATTTTTAATTGAATATTTTTTAAAACTCAATTAAGATTTCAATTGGAAACATTTTCGTGAAATTTTTTTCTTTGTACAATTAAGTTTTAATTACAATTTCTGTCAGGATTACTAAAACTCTAGATTTATTTTTTAATTTATTTTTATAAAAATTTTTGATAAAATTATTTAGTAATATAAAGTATAAAAATCCTTATATACCATAACGAAAAAAGTAGCATCTTAGAAAATTTTAAAAATTATTAAAAGCTCAGTTTTTGCAAGTGAAATAGTTCATAGACGCGCTATTTATTTTCAGTGTTTTTGGAGGGTTTTCCAAAAATTTTAATACTGAGCATACTTTTAGACTTCGTTCATAAAAACAAACATAATTTACCACATTATTATTAGATGATGTCTAATTTACTTCCAATTACTATTTCTTCCACATGAAAAGGATTTAAAAATCTCTAAATTTTATTAATTTACAAGTTTTTATTATAAAAAAATCTTGATAAAATTATTTCGTAATATAAAATATAAAAATCCTTATGGTATCAAAAAGTAGCCTAGTAGAAATTTTTAAAAATTATTAAGAGCTAAGGTTTTGCAAATGAAATATTTCATAGACTTTCTATTTATTTTCTCAGTGTTTTGGGAGGGTTTTCAAAAATCTAATACTGAGCATACTTTTAGGCTTCATCTATAAAAAAAAAAACATAAACAATATTATACTGAGCATACTTTTAGGCTACTGAGCATACTTTTAGGCTTCATCTATAAACAAAACATAAACAATATATTTTGTTTAATTTCCGCAGTGCTATTGGGAGGGTTTTCAAAAATCAAATACTGAGCATACTTTTAGGCTTCATCTATAAAAAAAACAGAAACAATATTTTTTTTATTTCCGCAGTACTATTGGATAATGCAAAAGTTTTATTACAATTTTTTTTAGTTTTAATTACAATTTCCTCCACTTGAAAAAAATTAATAAACTTTTAGATTTTATATATATATTTATTTTCTCAGTGTTTTGGGAGGGATTTCAAAAATCTAATACTGAGCATACTTTTAGACTTCATCTATAAAAAAAAAAAACAAACAATATATTTTGTTTAATTTCCGCAGTACATACTATTGGGAGGGTTTTCAAAAATAAAATACTGAGCATACTTTTAGGCTTCATCTATAAACAAAACATAGACAATATTTTTTTGTTTTATTTCCACAGTACTATTGGATAATGTAAAATTCAGTTTTAATTGCAATTTTCTCCACTTGAAAAAAATTAATAAACTTTTAGATTTTATTTTTTTTACAATTTATTTATTATTAATAAAAATTTTTATTAATTGTTTTATAATGCAAAGTATAAAAAAAACCTTACCATACCTAGAAGTAGGCTCTCAGAAATATTAAAAAAATATTAGGCTAAAATTTTGCAAACGAAATATTTTATATACCCTCTACTTATTTTCTCAGTGTTCTAAGTACCTAAACTAAAGACATATACAAATGTCCTTGCATTCATAACAGACTTTATGAGACAATTTATGTCCTTTGAAGTACATAACTTTGTGCGTCTTTTGTTGGGTATATGTGTTTGTTTTCTTTGTTCGGGCTTTATATGAAAGAAAATAATACATTTCCTTCTTCAGTATAAACAACTTTCCTTTCTATTCTCCCTTTTCACTATGTGGAATATCTATGACATTTGTAATTAACCTTTTCTTAATTTCAATTAAATTATTCCCATATGGGTTTGCTTTTTGTCTGGCAAAGAGGTCCTTTAACCCCAATTGGCTTTTATGTGTGTTTTTTTTTTTTTTTTGCTTTCCTGCTTTTTATTGATTATTTGTTGAGATAAAAATAAAATTTTATTTTTATAAATACGCAAGAATATACGTAAAACATTCCAACAACAAAAATACCATATATTGTCAATGACAATGTGTTGTGGTTGCCACTGGTGGCATTGCCTTTTCCTATGGCATTGGTGATTGGTCTCATAAAGTTTATTCACCATCAAAGGGTAAGCATCCATATCGATCGTTTTCGATGCTACTAACGTAAAGCAAACCATACACACTATACCTGAGAGGTAGTCATGAACCCCCTTTTACAAAAACCATAAGAGACAAAAGGATAAAAGGGTCCAAAGTAAATGTAAAATGAAAGCAACAGCAACAAAGAGCAAATTTGAGGTTATATACACATAGAAAATAAATTGAGGTATTTTAGACGAAAAAAAAAACAAGACAAAAATAGAAGGCTTTTATACGCAATATTTTGATAACCAAGTTTTCTTTATAAATAATGAAAATTATTATAAAAAATTACTTTTTAAATATATATATATATATATTAAAAAAATAATTTTTATAAATAATTATACAATAAATATTTTTTTGTTAATTTTTTTTAATTATTTATTTATTTTACAATTTATTATTTTAAAAATTTAGATAAAATTATTCACAGAAGTTCATAGTAGTTTCAAGTTTTATACCAATATTGCCTACTTTTGGGAGTGTTTTGAAAATCTAATATTGAGCATACTTTTAGGCTCCATTCATAACAACAACAAAACTTTTATACATTTTACACAGTAATATTGCATGGTAAACACTTAAATTTTCATCTTTTTTTCTCTCACTTGAAAAAGTAAACCTCAATTTAGTATTATTAAAAATTTTGTATAAAATTATTTCTAGTAGGCCATAATAATTCCAAGCTTTATACCAATATTGCATACTTTTGCGAGCGTTTTGAAAAAATTATATTGAGTATACTTTTAGGTTTCAGTCATAAGCATTTTTCGCTATACATTTTCCACAGTAATATTAGATGATAAACATTTCATTTTCAATTATTATTTCTTTCCACTTGAAAAGGATTAAGAAGCCACTAAAGTTTATTTATTTTACAGACTATTGTTACTACAAAATTTTATGAAATTATACCAATATTGCATACTTTTTGGAGTGTTTTGAAACCCGAATATTGAGTATACTTTTAGGCTTCAATCATGAAGAGTTTTTCTATACATTTTCCCCAGTAATATTGGATGATAAACAATGCAATTTTAATTATTATTTCTTTTCACTTGAAAATGATTAAGAAACCACTAGAGTTTATTTTACAGACTAATTTCATAAAATTTTGTAGTAACAATAAAAAATTTTATTAAATTGCTTAAAGAGGCCTTAGTAATGAAAATCTGTACACTAATATTACCTACTTTGGAGATATTAATGAATAATTTAATATTGGATATACTTTAAAAATACTCTCGTAAAATATTTTTTTAAGAAATTTTCAACAATAATATTGGATGATGTACAATTCAGTTTTAATTATTATTTCTTCCACTTGAAAAGTATTAAGAAGCCTCTAGAGTTTATTTGAATTGAAAAATGTTATAAAATTATTCATAACATTTAAAAGCTTTATATCAATATTGCCTACTTTTGGGAGAGTTTTGAAAACCCTAATATTGAGCATACTTTTAGGATCGATTCATAGATAATTTCATTTCTACACATTTTCCACTGTAATATTGGATGAGATACAATTCAGTTTTAATTTTTTTATTTTAATTTTCGTTATTTTAGAATTTATCTTTATTAAAAAAAAAAAAAAAACAGAAAATATAAAATATAAAATTATTTATAAAGGCCATATGTATTAAAAGCTTTATATTTACCAATATTGTCTATTTTTGGGAGAGTTTTGAAAACCTTATATTGAGTTTATTGTTAGGCTCCATTCGTAAAAACATCTATAAATTTTGGACAGCAATATTGGATAATGTTATATTGTAATTGTTTTATCTACCACTTGAAAAACACTTATAAACCTCTAGATTTTCACAAAAGATATAACAAACTTATAGATTTTATTTATTTTGCAATTTACTATTATTATAGTAATTAAAATCCACTTTTGGGAAAATTTTGATAGCCTTATATTGAGTATACTTTTAGGCTATTTTCCAAAAATTTTTGTTTATACATTTTCCACACTAATCCAATATTACAATGCAGTTTTAATTGATAAGGATTTTTCAAGTCTTTGGAAATGTATTCCATAATAAGGATTCCAAACAGATTTTTTTTAGATTTTTTTAACAAAGGATTAAAACACCTCTAGATTTCCATTGCCTGTTAACCATATTTCATACATTTATTTTATGAAATATATCATGTAAATAAATAAATAAATCTCTAGATTTCATTTATTTTGCAATCTTTTGTTGTTACAATTTTTTATAATTTTGTTTTATAAAAGTTACAGTAATTAAAAACATTATGCCAATATAGCATACTTTTGGGAGAGTTTTAAAAACATATTATTTAGCATATTTTTAGGCGCCATTCTTAAAATAATGTTTTAAAATATTGCACTTTCAGAAGTAGTATCAGTTGATATACAATTAAATTTTTAATTATCAGGTCCGCCAATTTAAAAGCAATAAAAAACCTCAAGATTTTCACATAAACCTTATCGTTTTCTATCTGAGAGGGGATGACCTTATTAATTTCCGCATTAATATCCGAGGCATTGTCAAATATCAAAGACAATAGACGGAGTCTTTGAAGTGATCAGACTTATATATTAAATATTAAATTATCTTGGACCATGGTTGGTAATATTTCGATGCTAAATTTAAAGCATACTTCTAGGATGTATTTTACATCAATACAAGATAATAATTATCGAATTTATAAAATTTGATCTAATATCAATCGAATCGGTTTAATTTAATTTTCAAATCAAGTGTGATTTAGAATTTCCTCTCATATAGGAAAAATAAATAAAACTATAGAGTTAAACAAAGAACATTAAATTGGTTCGTTGGTTTATGTCTCAACTAAATACTCTGCAAGGGACGTTTTAAAGTTCATTTTATCTTCACATACATCAATACAAATTTTTCCCCCAACAAAGCATACAAAATATACTTGTGGTTACTTTGAGTTCAATTTCAACTTTACAAATAAAAAGGATATCGACCTTTACAGATATGCAGTTCTTTGTAGCCCATAACAATATCATAAAGGATTTACAAACCAAACAATTTACACAAGACAATGAAAAAGAAAAAGAGAGAAAGAAACTAAATAAAGCTTATTAACTTCAAATTGATGAAAAGAAAATTATTTGTCGATTGTTTTGAATAGATTATCTTGATTCCTTTGTGTTTTTGCAAAAGAACAAACCCAAAAATAATAACAAACTCCAATTTTATGCAAATGTCTTCAAAAGCAATTTCATTGTTCAATTTTCTAGGTAAAAAATCTATGCAGTCATTGTAATTTTTCAAGATTTTTCAATTTACCCTTCATATAAGCTTCCCTTTAACATATAAATGTCGTTTGGATTTTTATATTATTTTGTAAATTTCTGAAGCTAGTTTGAATGACATTTCAATATATAAGCCACTTAGCCTTAATGACTTGGAATGAATCATCAAATGCAAAACGAATAACAAACCAGCATGATATGAAATAATTTATTAATATCCATACAGACAGTTAACATTTTGGGGGTAAACTATATGATATTCCAAGAAATTCCAAACAAAAATATATAATTTGGCTACTAACAAACCCCAAGAAAGCAGCTAGAAACTCAAACAAGGAAAAGAAAGGAAATGAAACCTTTAAGGATTCCCAAATGTAGATTTATGATGGTTTTTATAAAGCAAAAAATATTTTACGAAACCAAGAGATAAATAACACTTTACAAAATACTTACAAATGGCAAAGGGATTGACCTTTTTTTACCTGTAAATAAAAAAGAAATGAAAATATTAAAATAGGATTTTTTAGATTAAATTAAAAATTATCCCAGAAAATTGTTTAGAGCCCAAATAAGCAATATCTAGACAAAGAGCTTATAAAGGGTGATTTGTTAAGAGCTTGATAACTTTTTTTTTTAAAAAAACGCATAAAATTTGCAAAATCTCATCGGTTCTTTATTTGAAACGTTAGATTGGTCCATGACATTTACTTTTTGAAGATAATTTCATTTAAATGTTGACCGCCGCTGCGTCTTAGGTGGTCCATTCGGAAAGTCCAATTTTGGGCAACTTTTTCGAGCATTTCGGCAGGAATAGCCCGAATTTCTTCGGAAATGTTGTCTTCCAAAGCTGGAATAGTTTCTGGCTTATTTCTGTAGACTTTAGACTTGACGTAGCCCCACAAAAAATAGTCTAAAGGCGTCAAATCGCATGATCTTGGTGGCCAACTTACCGGTCCATTTCTTGAGATGAATTGTTCTCCGAAGTTTTCCCTCAAAATGGCCATAGAATCGCGAGCTGTGTGGCATGTAGCGCCATCTTGTTGAAACCACATGTCAACCAAGTTCAGTTCTTCCATTTTTGGCAACAAAAAGTTTGTTAGCATCGAACGATAGCGATCGCCATTCACCGTAACGTTGCGTCCAACAGCATCTTTGAAAAATACGGTCCAATGATTCCATCAGCGTACAAACCACACCAAACAGTGCATTTTTCGGGATGCATGGGCAGTTCTTGAACGGCTTCTGGTTGCTCTTCACTCCAAATGCGGCAATTTTGCTTATTTACGTAGCCATTCAACCAGAAATGAACCGAACACTGATTTTGGTAATAAAATTCAATGATGAAATGAACCGAACACTGATTTTGGTAATAAAATTCAATGATTTGCAAGCGTTGCTCGTTAGTAAGTCTATTCATGATGAAATGTCAAAGCATACTGAGCATCTTTCTCTTTGACACCATGTCTGAAATCCCACGTGATCTGTCAAATACTAATGCATGAAAATCCTAACCTCAAAAGAATCACCCTTTATAAATCAATATAGATTTTTATTTTTTTTTTTATTCTTGAATCTTAGCATAATGTGGTGAGGAGGTCTGCATTCTTGATATGTCAAGAACATTTTGTCAACATTTTATTTCTATAGAAAATCTTGTCGAAGTTTTATTTCTATAGAAAATTTTGTCAACATTTATCAAAATTTCATTTCGATAGAAATGTTAGCAAAATTTTATTTCTATAGAAATATTAGCAAAATTTTAATTCTATAGAAAAATTTGTCAAAAAAAAAATTTTCTATAGAAAATTTTGTCAAAAACAAATATTTTCTATAGAAAACTTTGTCAAAATATTATTTCCATAGAAATGTTCATCAAAATTTTATTTGTAGAGAATTTTTTTCAAAATTTTATTTCTATAGAAAATTTTGTCTAAATGTTATTCCTTAACAAAATTTTGTCAAAATTTTATTTCTAAGAAAATTTTGTCAAAATTATATCTCTATAGAAAATTTTATCAAATTTTATTCCCATAGAAATGTTTATCAAAATTTTATTTCTATAAAGAATTTTGCCAAATATTTATTTCCATAGAAAATTTTTTCAAAATTTTATTTCCATAGAAATTTTTATTAACATTTTATTTGTAGCAAAAAATTTTCAAAATTTTATTTCTATAGAAAATTTTGTCAAAATTTTATTTCTATAAACTTTTTTTCAAAATTTTATTTCTATAAACTTTTTTTCAAAATTTTATTTCTATAGAAGTTTTATCAAAATTTTATCAAAATTTTATTTCTATAGAAAATTTGTCAAATTTTATTTCTATAGAAAATTTGTCAAATTTTTTTTCTAAGAAAATTTGTCAAATTTTTTTTCTATAGAAAATTTTGTCAAAATTTTATATCTATAGAAAATGTTGTCAAAATTTTATTTCTATTGAAAATTTTATTTCAATAGAAAATTTTATCAAAATTTTATTTCTATTTTTATTTAAATTTGACATATTTGTCAAATTTTTTTTTTCTATAGAAAATTTTGTCAAAATTTTATATCTATAGAAAATTTTGTCAAAATTTTAGTTCTATAGAAAATTTTGTCAAAATTTTATTTCTATAGAAAATTTTGTCAAAATTTTATTTCTATTGAAAATTTTATTTCAATTAAAAAATTTTGTCAAAATTTTATTTCTATAGAAAATTTTGTAAAAATTTTATTTCTATAGAAATTGTTGTCAAAATTTTATTTCTATAGAGAACTTTATCAAATTTTATTCCCAAAGAATTGTTTATCAAAATTTTATTTCCATAGAAAATTTTGTCAAAATTTTTTTTCTATGAAAATTTTGTCAAAATTTTATTTCTATATAGAATTTTGTCAAAATTTTATTTCCATAGAAATTTTTATTAACATTTTATTTGTAGCAAACAATTTTCAAAATTTTATTTCTATAGAAAATTTTGCCAAAATTTTATTTCTATAAAAATTTTGTCAAAATTTTATTTCTATAAACTTTTTTTCAAAATTTTATTTCTATAAACTTTTTTTCAAAATTTTATTTCTATAGAAGTTTTATCAAAATTTTATTTCTATAGAAAATTTGTCAAATTTTATTTCTGTAGAAAATTTGTCAAATTTTTTTTTCTAAGAAAATTTGTCAAATTTTTTTTCTATAGAAAATTTTGTCAAAATTTTATATCTATAGAAAATTTTGTCAAAATTTTATTTCTATTGAAAATTTTATTTCAATAGAAAATTTTGTCAAAATTTTTGTTCTATAGAAAATTTTGTAAAAATTTTATTTCTATAGAAATTGTTGTCAAAATTTTATTTCTATACAAAATTTTGTAAAATTTTTTTTTCTACAGAAAATTTTGTCAAAAGATTTTTTTTATAGAACATTTAGTCAACAATTTTTTTTCTATGAAAATGTTGTTAAAATTTTATTTCTATAGAGAATTTTGTCAAAATTTTATTTCTATAGATTATTATGTCAAATTTTGCTTTTATAGAAAGTTTAATCAAAATTTTATATCTATAGAAAATTTGTCAAATTTTATTTCTATAGAAAATTTGTCAAATTTTATTTATATAGAAAATTTGTCAAATTTTTTTTCTTTAGAAAATTTTGTCAAAATTTTATTTCTATAGAAAATTTTGTTAAAATTTTATTTCTATAGAAAATTTTGTTAAAATTTTATTTCTATAGAAAATTTTGTTAAAATTTTATTTCTAGAGAAAATTTTGTTAAAATTTTATTTTTATAGAAACATTTATAAAAGTTTAATATGTATAGAAAATTTGTGAAGTACCTCTTAATTGGAGAGGAATATTTTCCAAAATCTACATAGAAAATTTTATCAAAATTTTATTTCTAGAGAAAATTTTATTAAAATTTTATTTCTGTAGAAAATTTTGTCAAAATTTTATTTCTATAGATAATTTTGTCAACAATTGTTTTTCTATAGAAAATTTTATTTCTATAGAAAATTTAGTACAAATTATAAATTTTGTCAAAATTTTATTTCTATAGAATATTTTGTCAACATTTTATTTCTATAAAAAAATTTTGTTAAAAATTTAATTTCTATAGAAAATTTTGTCAAAATTTTATAGGAATAAAATTTTGAATTTTGAAAATTTTGTTTAAATTTTATTTTTATAGAAAAATTTATAAAAATTTAATATTTATAGAAAATTTGTGAAGTACCTCTTACTTGGAGAGGAATGTTTTCCAAAATCTACATAGTAAATTTTATCAAAATTTTATTTCTATAGAAAATTTAGTAAAAATTTTATTTCTATAGAAATTTTTGTCAAAATTTTATTTCTATAGATAATTTTGTCAACACTTTTTTTTTTCTATAGAAAATTTTATTTCGTACAAATTTTATTTCTATAGAAAATGTTGTCAAAATTTTATTTCTATAGAATATTTTGTCAACATTTTATTTCTATAAAAAATTTTGTTAAAAATTTAATTTCTATAGAAAATTTTGTCAAAATTTTATTTCTATAGAAAATTTTGTTTAAATTTTATTTTTATAGAAAAATTTATAAAAATTTAATATTTATAGAAATTTTATTTCTATAGAAGATTTTGTCGAACTTTTATTTCTTAAGAAAATTTTGTCTAAATTTTATTTCTATGGAAACGTTTGTCAAACTTTTATTTCTTTAGAAAATTTTATTAAAATTTCATTTTTATAGCAAATTTTATTTTTATAGAAAATTTTATATTTATAGAAAATTTGTGCAGTACCTCTTAATTGGAGGGAAATATTTTGCAAAATTTACAAATTTTTTTTGATAGAATTCTACTAACTACAATCGTGGTTACGATACCAGATTTTATCCGTGTCTCCTTATGTGATATCAGGGAGCCACCGTGGTGCATGCCCGCCTTGCATACACAAGGTCGTGGGTTCGATTCCTGCTTCGACCGAACACCAAAAAGTTTTTTAGCGGTGGATTATCCCACCTCAGTAATGCTGGTGACATTTCTGAGGATTTCAAAGCTTCTCTAAGTGGTTTCACTGCAATGTGGAACGCCGTTCGGACTCGGCTATAAATAGGAGGTCCCTTGTCATTGAGCTTAACATGGAATCGGGCAGCATTCAGTGATAAGACAGAAATTCACCAATGTGGTATCACAATGGACTGAATAGTCTAAGTGAGCCTGATACATCGGGCTGACACCTAACCTAACCTAACCTTATTTGATATTATGTTCCGCCTGAAAGTATGCAAATATTTCTAAGCCTTTCCTTAATATAAGAAAGGTTTACTCACGTAAAAGCCTAAATTCTCTTGCGATACCACATTTTATCCACAGAAATATGAGCCGTCTGAAAGTATTCAAATATATCAAACTTTTCTATAACAGAAAAACTTTTTATTTCTAAACAAAAATAGAAAGGATCACAAATATAAAAACCAATATTTAATTTACAAATTTTAACTTTATACTTACTCCTTAACTAAAGCTTATCAAAACTCAATTCCATTAATTCCTACATTAACAAATAAACATTAATCATAAATATTGCATGGTGTCCTAGAAACGTAAAACATTGGCTCTTACCATACCACAAGCCTTTGTGACTTAAATCCTTTACAGAAATTTTCCATTTCCTTTTTTGGTATGAAGCATTAAAATTCAACTTACAATCCTTCCTTACAATTCTTAATCCCTTAATAATACATCTGTATATGCATACATTTGTTTAATTCATATTCTGATGTTGACTTGATGTTTAAGTTAGTATGCAAAATATGGGGTTTCCAACAAGAATAGACTTAACTCTTTGTTGTTTTTGGGTAGAGTAAACTCTTCTGGTGTCTTTCCCGTAATGTCTGAGGTAGAATTTTCAAATGCCATATGCTATTCCCTTCCAAAAAAATGTGTATAATACAAAAGTTTAAAATGAAAACCAAAAATAAATGGAAAGAGCAACAGACCAGAACATAAAGAGTTTGAAAACAAATGAGGTTAGTTTGGCACGAAAAGCAAAAGGACTTAAATCGAGAAATGACAGAGAAATATCCATACACATTTTATTAAAAAATAA
The DNA here is from genome assembly GCF_050003625.1 of Haematobia irritans. Classification (NCBI taxonomy): domain Eukaryota; kingdom Metazoa; phylum Arthropoda; class Insecta; order Diptera; family Muscidae; genus Haematobia; species Haematobia irritans. Next base: position 6,125,926 of record NC_134399.1, read on the forward strand.
ATTTGTAAAAAAAATTTTAAAATATATTATCAAAGCCTATAGACATATCTTAACATTTTTTTGATTAAAATATTGCATATTTTTAGGCCTCTATTTATAAATTAAAAATGTTTTTTAAATAGATTATGCAAGCATTTCTGAATATATGTTTTTTTTCTATAAAAATATTGCATACTTTTAGGAATTTATAAATAACTGAAATTTGCATTGCATGTTTTAATATCGAAAAAAATACAATTAATGAAGGAACAACCTTTCTTCCAATTAATAATCTTAAGTTAATTGTAATAAATAGATTAAAAAAAAAAAAAAAAACAATTCACAAACATTCACGAAATTAGTAAATGGTGTATAAACTACTTCAAGTGGTTTTCTTTCGGTTTTTACAAAAAAAAAAAATATGAACCTTCCATGAAAAGAGAACCTTTATTTATTAACCTCCCAAAATTAGGAATGTAGCCCAAAGTGTTCACAAGACTAAACACTTTGGAATTTCCCTACGATAAATAAATTTCTTAATTGACTGTAATTTCCAAACATAAAAAATATGTAGTATTTGTAAGCATTTTCAAAGTTTGTTATGAATTTTGTTTTTGCAAAAAACAGAAGAATAGCAACCATACCATTTATTTTTGAATTTTTATGGCATACAAAATATTGCATTATGCATCATTATATGAAAATATTCAAAATATTTCATAACATATAAACACAAGAAATTGTAAAATCAAATTTTACTAATATATATGTAAAACTTATTTTATTCAATATTTTTTCACTCTTGAAATATTGCATACTTTTAGGCCATTGTAAATAACTCATAATTGTAAATTGTTTTATTTCAAAGACAACGAAAAAAATACAATAAATAAAGAAATGACAAATATACATAAAAATTCACAAAGAGTCAATTTGATTTCAGATAAGGATTTTTAATTTTATATAAATAATTTAAATTTCTATTTTTGTGGTTTATTTTGCACTTTGTAGTTTTTCTTATCTAGTCTTAAAAAAACACTGATAACCTTCTATGAACACAACAGCTTTCTTTATTAACTTCCCAAATTTAGTATTTAGTTGGTGTCACGGAGAAACAAAAAACATGGAAAAAATTTTTTCAAACCCCTAAAGGCTCGGAAATTTCCTTTCAATAAATAAATCTCTTAATTGATTGTTATTTCCAAAAATATAAAAATTTAGTAATTGTAAGCATTTTAAAAGTTTTTTATGTATTTATTTTTGCAAAAAACAGAAGATTAGCAACCATAACATTTACTTGCATTTTTATGGCATACAAAATATTGCATACTTTGAGGCCTTAAAAATTTCAATAAAAATTATATGAAAATATTCAAAATATTCCATTTATGTTAACAAAACAAGAAATTTTAAAATTAAATTTTACGAGTATATGTTTAAAATTTTTTTATATTTTTTTCTCTTAAAATGTTGCATACTTTTAGGCCATTGTAAATAACTCATAATTGCAAATTGTTTTGTTTCCAAAATAACGAAAATAAAATACAATAAATGAAGAAATAACAAATATACATAAAAAATTACGGTCAATTTGATATCAGATAAGGATGTTTTTTTTTTTTTAATTTTATAGGAATCACTGTAAATCTAGACTTGTAGAAAAACTGAGAAACTTCTATGAAACCAGTAACTTTATTAGTATTTATTTGTTGTTATGCAAAAACATAAAAATATGGCCCAAAAGTGTTCAATCCCCTGCACAGTTTGGAATTTCCCTTCAATAAATAAATTTCTTAATTGACTGTTATTTACAAACATAAAAAAATTGTAGCTATTGTAAGCATTTTAAAAGTTTTTTTGCTAGGCAAAAACGAAGATTAGTAAGAATGGCATATATTTGCATTTTTATGGAGTAGAAAATATTGCATACTTTGGGGCTTTAACAAATATCAATAAAAATGGTACGATAATCAACAATAAAACATGAAGTATTCAAAATATTTCCTATATTAAAACAATAAAATAGTTTCTTAAAATAGTGCATACTTTTAGGCCTTTATAAAAAAATATATAATTGTAAATTGCTTAATGAAATAAAAATTGTTCATAAAAATTCACAATTTAATTTCACCTCTGAAAACGAAATTATTTTATTATATGTTGCATAAACCATTTTAATTTTTATTTTTGTGGTCTATTTTTCCATGTGTTCAAAAAACTGAACAGTTTGAAATTTCCCTTCAATAAATAAATTTCCTAATTGACTGTTATTTCCAAACATAAAAATATGTAGTAACTGTAAGCATTTAAAAAGTTTTGTTTTTATACATTTGTTATGTAAAAACCGAAGAATAGCTACCATAAAATTTATTTGTATTTTTATGACGTACAAAATATTGTATACTTTGAGGCTTTAAAAAATATCAATAAAAATGGTAAGGAAATAATCAAAATATTCCATACAAACACAAGAAATTGCAAAAAAAAAATTCAGAGTATATGTGTAAAACTTTTTTATGTAGTTTCTTTCTCTTAAAATATTGCATACTTTTAGGCTTTGTAAATAACTCATAATTTCATTTTGTGTTGTTTCGGTGATATTGAAAAGAAAATACAATGATTGAAGAAATAACAAATGTGAATAAAAATTCAAAAGATATAGGTGTTAGAACAATAAATCCCACCTTTATGTTGATGGAAATAGAGAGCACGACCTCATGGTAGGAAAAAAACACATTCTCACAATTATTTAGTAATATTTAGCAAAATTATAGCATATATATAGGAGTTAATCTAATATATTTTAGGTGCTATAGGGGAGCCACCGTGGTGCAATGGTTAGCATGCCCGCCTTGCATACACAAGGTCTTGGGTTCGATTCCTGCTTCGACCGAACACCAAAAAGTTTTTCAGCGGTGGATTATCCCACCTCAGTACTGCTGGTGACATTTCTGAGGGTTTCAAAGCTTCTCTAAGTGGTTTCACTGCAATGTGGAACGCCGTTCGGACTCGGCTATAAAAAGGAGGTCCCTTGTCATTCATGATCTCACTATTTAAAATCTCTTGCCATACAATTCGAACATATCCATGTCGCTTACGATTGCCTGCTACTTAAGCTATTTTTATATCTAGTAAAAACACAAAAACCCATTTCTCTGATATATTTAGATAACATAAACTGGTTGTTATTTAAATTTCAAAAAAAAAATCACATTGTAAAATCCTTTTGTATACAGTAAAACTAATTTATAAATGTATACACCAAAAAATGTTAACTTTTATTAAATGAAATTCGTTTTAAATATTTTGTCTTAATATCCAAAGGTGCTTCGAGAATTTTATACTTTTTATTGACAGCATATATATTGAAAAATCTCCCATGACTTTCAATTTTTTGTATTTTTGCATTATTTACATTAATTTGAATTTCATCTAAACACAACAGGCCTTCAATTTGTCAGAGTAATAAAATACATTGGGCATCACATCAGAAACACAACTCAAAAATATATATTCTATTTCAGACTTTTATTCGTATGTTTTGAATTCCTTTTGTTTTTCCATTAAAAATTCATACAAATGTAAAATGGAAAATCCCCAAGAAAAAAAAATTACCATAAGGCATCAAGCGAAATGAAACTCATGACATAGAGTATAGAGGAGAAAATAATGTTGTAAGGATTTTTCCATCAGAAAATGCCATTCTTGGACATTTGTAACGAAGAAGAATAAAAGAAAGGTTGCAGAAGAAATATAACGACAACATTTTACTCTTCTGCCTGCCTATCTGAGTGGTTGTCTGTCATTCAGCTAAAATACTTCCAAAATATCAAATGATAAGGGATGCCAATAAAAAGAGATATGTACGGTAAAGCCAGTCACATAGATCTGTGAAAATTTTTAAAAGAAATCGAAATACACTTCACCACTGAAAAACTTCTTAATTCTTTTGTCACTTTCGATGACATTCCCAGTCCCCAGAGTTTCCATAAAATCTCACTGTTTCAAATTTGCAATCCCGACTTTATCTATTATTTAAAAATATTCATACGGGTCCATGTTTAATTACATGTTGTTACACCTACGAAGTATATTCTTCATATGTTACAAGGCTATGTTGTATAAGTTATATTATATTAAAATTAGTCATACGCAGAGAGGGCCATCATTTAAAAATAATCATACGCAACCTGAGTCTTTACATACGAAAAATAAATATATAACAATGAAAATGAATAAAAAACATTAGATGCTTTTATGGTAGATAGACGTACAAAGATCCAAAATTGGCAGATAAAATTAAAAAAAAAGTTGATGTTAAATGGAAATTTTCATTGACTTGGTGGATTCATAGAAACCCCCGACTTTAACTCTTTCTTTATTATTTCTGTTAAAGTCTAAGTCACTCAAAACAAAACTAAGGGTAAGAATACAAATTGAATTACCTATATGCACTTTAATATAAGTTTCCCACTCACGAAAAAGTTTCCAACTCACGAAAAGTGGGAGTTTTTAGAAATCCTTTAGCCATGAGGCTTTCGCCCATTCCGGAGAGCTTTCTTTAAAGCTCCACTATTTCAAATTTACAATACCCCTCCTATGGTTCATGGGAAGCTGAAAATATAATCAAAAGTAATTCTCTATCTCTAATCATTCCCACACCAAGCGTGGAAGGGCAACAAGCAACATCATTGGTTTGCTATGGTTTGATCCTTTATATGTTTACTACAACTGATGACTGCTCCGTACTTCTAGATAAATAATGAAGTCATCAAATAGCAGTCAACATTTAGTGAACAACTTTTGCAATTCAATTCCTTTCGATCTCCTTACCTACTCCTTCAAGGTTTCTGTATTATCGCATAAAGCAAAATGTTTACGAAACTTTTTGCTTCATTTTTTCTAGGATACTTGCTGATAAAATTTCCCATTGAAACCTAGACACATCCTTCTGAGTAATCCCAAGAGTCCTTATTGGTTGGCAAGAAAAATTTTTATATTTAAAATGCATTACCATTTACACTTAAGGTGAACCATGATGTCTTAATCGTGACAATATCAACACTTTTCATATTTCGCAAGTAGAAAAAAACGAATCTGCCAAATGATTAAATGGGCTTCTGGCCAAGGATAGTGTAAGGAGTTGTCAAGAAAAAAGGTCATTGAAAGCAGGGATAGATAAAATAACAAGGCTTTCAAGTTAATATAATGTTAGATAGAGTAAGAAAACCTTTTTAAAAATGCAAACATTTGATTTTAAACTAAAGAAACCCATAGACTAAAAAATATACATGGAGAATCTTTGGAGCTCTGTTTAAAATATTGTATATTCAAAATAATCATACGCGACATGGGCCAAAATTAAAAATAGTCATACGCAACATAGGCCATAGTTTGAAAATAATCAAACTTAAAAAAACGAAATAACTTAAAAATAGGTTGATTTTTTCTAACTTCAGGCTTTTTGTATAACAAATCACATCCACTTCAATGGGTCATAAAAAGTCTGCAAGTCGATGGAGATAAATTTGTTTGTGTTTCAGTATAATTTTGTACTTACATAAGTCCTACGCATCATTTAAAAATATTTTTTTTATTATTTTATATTGAAAATAGTCATACGCAAAGAGAACCAAAATTAAAAATAGGCATACGCAACATAGGTCATTGTTTGAAAATAATCATACGCCAACTTTGTTTTAAAACTATTTTGATTTTTTTCTAATTTCAGGCTAATATGTATCAAAAATCAGATGTATTTGAAAGGCTTACAATATAAGTCTGTAAGTTGATGGAGATCAATTTGTGTGTGTTTTAGTATAATTTTGTATTGAAATTTGTCATACGCAACATAGGCCATAATTTAAAAATATTTTTATGCAACTTGAATTAATGAAATAATTCAGATTTTCCGTTATAGATCATCTGAAGAAACAATTCATAACATGGAAAGTTGTGGAAAATAAATAAAGAGAGGCAAGATAAACGAACATCGAAGTCAGTTTAAATTATTTTATATTAAAATTAGTCATACGCCATATGGGTTCAGATTTAAAAATATCCATACTCTACATAGGCCATAATTTAAAATAAATCATACACCACCTTACTATTACAAATAAGCAAATCTTTTTGCAACTGTTTTAAAATGCACAGAATTGTTTATCATTTAAAAATAATTTTGTGCATCTTGAATTAATTAAAAAAGTAAATTTTTCCATTAAATTGAAAAAGACTTTATTCAAATTTCAAATCGGGGTTTCCTTTATAGACCCACTAAATAAGCAATTGGGTTTAATAAATAAAAAATCAAAATAAACGATCCTCGAAGTCAGTTTAAATTATTTTATTTATTGATTAAGTAGATTTAGAATAAAATTATTAATATAATTGTAAGCTTTCACTGCTAGAGTCTTAAGTTCAAATTCTTTCATATTAAAATTAGTCATACGCAACATAGCTCAAAATTTAAAAATGGCTCTTAGCAAACAATTTGGAAGATAATCCTAAGTCATTACTTTTAATGTACATCCACAAATGGTGTACTAGAGATCGACTTAATTTTAAATTCATAAGAAGTTCTCTTGAGGTGATATTCGCGATAAAGAACCAAGAGTCGATAAAGGTACGAAATTTTTCTTTTTTTTTCTTTTTATAGAAATCCGAAATAATGAAGTGACATCGCATCTGAGAACCTAATGCAAAACCAATGTAACGGATGCTTACAAAGATGACTTCTGTCCTTTAACAATCAAAGCTCTTGAGCCAATTTTGCAACACTTCCGGATGCAAAATAAATACAAATCGAATTGCATTTTTTGGACTGCGCTTTTTTGCTGGACTCATAAAGTAGGCCTAGGAGTCAATAAATTCTTTTGTATTTCAGTATACTATTGTATTAAAATTACTTATACAAATGTCTTAAACTTCAAATCATAAGCGTCTGAATTTCACACAGAACGTATATCCGTAAAACAGCACATTTTCCTTCTGTATTTCAGAAGAAATCATTTTGGAATAAATTAAGCAAAGGCAATGGGCCATTATTTAAGAATATTCATAATGAAACTTAGTTATTTTATTTATTAATAATTTATAGATTATTATTATTTCATAGATTTTATACTCCATACAAAGCTATATGGTATAAGTAATATTATATTAATATTAGTCATACGCAGAGGGGGCCATTATTTAAAAATAATCATACGCCACCTGATTCCCTGACGTCGAAAAATATATTAAATAAAGAAAATTAATACAAATAATAATTTGAATTGTAGAATGCTTTAGGTGAGAATTTTCGCGAGACCGAGATCCTGAATTGGCAAAAAATAATTACAACAAGTATATACGGCCGTAAGTTCGGCCAGGCCGAATATTATGTACCCTCCACCATGGATTGCGTAGAAACTTCTACGAAAGACTGTCATCCACAATCGAATTACTTGGGTTGTGATATCTTATAACTTCTTAACATCGTTTTCTAAATTGTCTTCTTAACATCGTTTTCTAAATTGTCCAAATCCTGCATGGTTGTTGGATATCATATACTAACATCAGGTACCAAATTTCAACCGAGTGGGGAGAATTTTGCTCTTCCAAGGGGCTCCGGTGGTCAAATCTGGGGATCGGTTTATATGGGGCCAATATATGATTATGGACCGATATCGACCAATTTGTGCATGGTCATTAGAGACCATATACTAACATCATGTACCAAATTTCAGACGGATCGGATGAAATTTGCTTCTCTTCGATGCCTCGCAAGCCAAATCGGGGGATCGGTTTATATGGGGGCTATATATAATTATGGACCGCTGTGGACCAATTTTTGCATGGTCATTAGAGACCATATACTAACATCATGTACCAAATTTAAGCCGGATCGGATGAAATTTGCTTCTTTTAGAGGCTCCGCAAGCCAAATCGGGGGATCGATTTATATGGGGGCTATATATAATTATGGACCGATGTGAACCAATTTTTGCATGGTTGTTATACTAACACTATGTACCCAATTTCAGCTGGATCGGATGAAATTTGCTTCTCTTAGAGGCTCTGCAAGCCAAATCGGGGGATCGGTTTATATGGGGGCTATATATAATTATGGACCGATGTGAACCAATTTTTGCATGGTTGTTAGAGACCATATACTAACACCATGTACCACATTTCAGCCGGATCGGATGAAAGTTGATCTCTTTGAGGCTCCGCAAGCCAAATTTGGGGCTCCGATATGGCCCATTTGCAATACCATCCGACCCATATCAATAACAACTACTTGTGCCAAGTTTCAAGTCGATAGCTTGTTTCGTTCGGAAGTTAGCGTGATTACAACAGACGGACGGACGGGTAAGCTCAGATCGACTTAGAATTTCACTACGACCCAGAATATATATATATATATATATATATATATATATATATATATATATATATATATATATATATATATATATATATATATATATATATATATATATATATATATATATATATATATATATATATATATATATATATATATATATATATATATATATATATATACTTTATGGGGTCTTAGAGCAATATTTCGATGTGTTACAAACGGAATGACAAAGTTAATATACCCCCATCCTATGGTGGAGGATATAATAAGTAATATTATATTCACATTAGTCATACGCAATGGCGGCCATTATTTAAAAATATTCATACGCCACCTGATTCCCTGACGTCGAAAAATATATTAAATAAAGAAAATTAATACAAATAATAATTTGAATTGTAGAATGCTTTAGGTGAGAATTTTTGCGAGACCGAGATCCTGAATTGGCAAAATTCAGGATCTTTGAATTGGGTGGACTCATATACAAGACAAACTTTAGCTCTCTGTTTCTATAAGAGTTTAAGTTACTCATAACGATAGTAATGTTATAAATATAATTTGAATTACCTATATACACTTCAATATAATTTTCTTATTATCGGAAATTGGGAATTTTAGGCCATAAGCCACTCGACCACTTATATTTGTAACTAAGTAATATCGACAACATTTGTACGTTAAATACTTGCCAACATCATTAATCTTAACCACAACCACAATTCTTTAATTGTTAATTCATTTTAAAAGTGAGTACGGCTCTTCAGTTGGTATATGGGGTTTTAATTTACCATGAATTTCCTTTCAAGTTAATTAATCCGACATCATATTTATTAGAATTTTAATGAAAAATGAAAGATCAAAAACTTTTTAATTGCTTCCAAAGAAATCCTTGAGAGTAAAAATGATGATGTGAAGGGATTTAGTTGAAGAATACCTGTTAAGTTGATATGAAATCTACAGCAGAGCTTCTAAAATCTCTTCAAACCCCACCACTACATTATGTATCTTTCCGTTCAAGGACTATAACATTTAATAAAATCCTTAAGTCTATGGCTTTCAATATTCTTAATACAAGACCAAATTTACATATACACTCAACTAAATCGAATGAATGACATTCTTATGGCATTGTCACTTTTCAATCGAGAAATACAAAATTTTTCCCATAAAAAAAAACACTAACATAAAATTTTAAATAAAATTTTCTTGTATAGTTCGAGGCTTAAAAAACACTATGTAGTAAGTATGAATTGTACAACAATACATGGTAAGGAGTAAGGCTAAAAGGATCTAAGCATGGAATGCAAAATAATAGCTATTCGAATAGTATTGGTAAAAGTATAAGTGAGAATAATAGCACATGCATGTGTGCGCGTATGTTCAAGGATATTAAAGAAACATTTTCAATACCATCCTATTGTGAGATTTCTCATACACCTACATAGTCAGGATATAGAATAGAAATAACAGTATCCCTGGAATCTATATGGCATGTGCAAATATTAAATCATAAAAACCAATCACTTTTGTTATTTGGACCTCACATTGAGAGTAAAGTAACAACAAAACCATGCTTACACTTTGCCATAGCAAACCCCCTACAGTCATGGTGGAAAGGAGTACATAGGATTTAATGCATCCCATACAAAAGGAATATCTGCGAGTATCCATATATGTTGAAAATATAAGCCGCACCATCTTTGAATTTAATTTAGTTTATTTTCGATTTATTTTGTGATAATTTATTTTAAATTTAATTTAACGAGTGAAACAAATTTTCTAAAATAATAAAAAAGCTATTAAGTAAATTAAATAATGTTATCTATTCAACAGTAAAAGATAGATAGAATCACTGATTTCGTAGTTAAAAGTGTTTGATGTTTTCAGGCAAATATAAATTATAATAAAAATAAAATTCATTATTTAAATGCTTAATGAAAATTTATGATATAATGGAAATGAAGTTAATTTAATTAATTTAAGCGAAACCAGGAATTCATATTATGAGTTATTAATCTTAATAAATAATAAAAACAAATGGAATAAATCTAAAAAATAATTATTATTAAATTAACTTAAATTTAACTTAAAAAATATTTCAATAAAACTTTGTATTATGATCTATTAGGTTAAATTGGCAGCCCGATTTAGTTTAAGGCTCACTTAGACTATTCAGTCCATTGTGATATTTACTATGATCTATTAATTTTAGTTGCTAGTAACAACAAATGATAAATAAATTAAATTAATTTTAAATTGAATAATATTTTTTTTTTATTAGTAAATAAAGAATCTAAAGAATTTAAATTGAACAAAAAAATAAAGTTTATTTCAAATAAAATAAAGTTCAATTAAATTAATTGAATTGAAATAATATGTTTAATTTATTGTATTACTATATTAATTTTAATTTGTTTAATTAAACTTACTTAAAAATATTTGAACCTAATTTAATTGAACTTATTTTTTCGTTGATTTAAATTAATAAATATTTAAATTTAAATTAAGTTAATTTGACTTTATTTTGTAATTTGAAGCCAGGTGGCTAATTTAACATAACTTACAATAAAGCTACAAAAATATTGTATAACATAGATAAAAAGAAAAACTTAATAACTAATTATAATATTAATTAATTTAATTAATTAATTTAAAAAGAATAATCTTCTATTTTAATCGGAACTAATTACCTATTTATTTATTTTTGTTTTTATTTTTTTTTTGTTTGATTCCAATTGCTTGTATTTTTAATTAAAATTAATAGATTCTAATATAAATCGTTATTGTTTAGTTAATTTTTTTTCAAGTTGAATTTTAATTAATAATAATTTAAATTAAATATTTATCATATACATACTTTCATTTTGTTTTACATTCCCAGCAAACAGATTGTGTTTAATTAAAATAAATCAAGTTCAATTAAATTATTTTAATTTGAAAAAATGTTACATTATAAAAATTTTTAATATATTTTATTATTTTAATTTATTCATATAATTTAATTTAATAATAATAATTTCTGAAATTAATTTCCATTTATTTATACCCTGCGCTACACTGTGGAACACGGTATTATAAGTTAGTGCATATGTTTGTAACACCCAGAAGGAGATGAGATAGACACATGGTATCTTTGCCAATAATGCTCAGGGTGGGTCCCTGAGTCGATATAACCATGTCCGTCTGTCCGTCCGTCTGTCTGTGAACACATTTTTGTGATCAAAGTCTAAATCGCAATTTAAGTCCAATCGCCTTCAAATTTGGCACATCGTCCTAATTTGGGTCAGAATAGAACCCTATTGATTTTGGAAGAAATCGGTTCAGATTTAGATATAGCTCCCATATATATCTTTCGCCCGATATGCACTAATATGGACCCAGCAGCCAGAGTTTTATACCGATTTGCTTGAAATTTTGTACACACATAACACTTAGTCGTATAGTCAAATGTGCAAAATTTGATTGAAATCGGTTGAGATTTAGATATAGTTCCCATATATATCTTTCGCCCGATATGGACTTATATGGCCCCAGAAGCCAGATTTTTGACCGAATTTGGTTGAAATTTTGCACAAGGAGTACTATTGGTAGTATAGTCATGTGTGCCAAATTTGATTGAAATCGGTTCAGATTTAGATATAGCTTCCATATATATTTTTCGCCCGATATAGACTTATATGACCCCAGAAGCCAGAGTTTTGGCCCAATTTGGTTGAAATTTTGCACTAGGAGTACAATTAGTAATATAGTCATTTGTGCCAAATTTGATTGAAATCGGTTCAGATTTAGATATAGCTCCCATATATATCTTTCGCCCGATATGCACTAATATGGACCCAGCAGCCAGAGTTTTATACCGATTTGCTGGAAATTTTGTACACACATAACACTTAGTAGTATAGTTAAGTGTGCAAAATTTGATTGAAATCGATTCAGATTTAGATATAGCTCCCATATATATCTTTCGCCCGATATGCACTTATATGGACCCAGAAGCCAGAGTTTTATCCCGATTGGCTTGAAATTTTGCACAAGGAGTACAATTGGTAGTATAGTCATGTATGCCAAATTTGATTGAAATCGGTTCAGATTTAGATATAGCTTCCATATATATTTTTCGCCCGATATAGACTTATATGGCCCCAGAAGCCAGAGTTTTGGCCCAAGATATAGCTCCCATATATATGTTTTTCTGATTTCGACAAAAATGGTCAAAATACCAACATTTTCCTTGTTAAATCGCCACTGCTTAGTCGAAAAGTTGTAAAAATGACTCTAATTTTCCTAAACTTCTAATACATATATATCGAGCGATAAATCATAAATAAACTTTTGCGAAGTTTCCTTAAAATTGCTTCAGATTTAAATGTTTCCCATATTTTTTTACTAAAATTGTGTTCCACCCTAGTCCATTGCCAACTTAAATTTTTAGTCTATAGATTTTGTAAAAGTCTATCAAATTCTGTCCACATCGAGTGATATTTAAATGTATGTATTTGAGACAAACCTTTATATATAGTACCCAACACATTTGACGGATGTGATATGGTATCGAAAATTTGGATCTACAAAGTGGTGCAGGGTATAATACAGTCGGCCCTCCCGACTTTAGACTTTCCTTACTTGTTTTATTATGAATTAAATTTATTAATATAACATAAGTCTTGATTCTTTAGTTAATTATTATTTGGGTCAAATTTGCATAATTTTAATTTAATAATAATTTAATTTTAACTCAATTTATTAGCTTTTATTCCCAGCCAAAAAAAAATAAAGTTTCATACCCGGGATCCTCTATACATTTTTATACCTTGTACCACTCTCTGGAACAGCGTATTCTAAGTTAGTGCATATGTTTACAACACCCAGAAGAAGACGACACACATTGTGTCTTTGACAATAATGCTCAGCCCCTGAGTCGATCTAGCCATGTCCGTCTGTCGGTGAACACATTTTTTTATTTTTATTTATGTTTATCTTAAGTCTAGGTCGCAGTTTTAGTCCAATCGGCAGAATAGAACCCTACACATTTTGGATGAAATTGGTTCAGATTTGGATATAGCTCCCATATGCGCCCGATTTTGGAAAATTTGGTAGAAATTTTTGCATTTAGCATCTTTTAAATTGAGAGTTAGTTTAAAATTCCATTTAAGTGCCCCGAATTGGGTCTACTTTGGTGTCCCAATTTGGACAACAATGACCCTAAAACCCTCAATTTGTCCCTATATTGGCGAAATATAGCTTTGTAAAATCGCCACTGCCAATCAAATGCCTTACGTCTACCTATAGTTCTAATGCATGCGTATTGCACGATATATCATAAATGAGTTTTTGTGAAATTACATGAACATAGCCTTAGATTTTAATATCTCACATATTTTCTATTAATATTTTGCTACGTCTCAGAACTCATTTTAGATTTAGATTAGCTCCTTCGGTAGTTATAAAATAAAACATGAAATATATAAAATACAACGACTTCTTTGAATCTCATTTTTTGCTAGGTTATTTATTAAAATAAATAAAACCATAATATAAATCCTTATTGGCCACAAAATAATTGCTAAGGATATTTCCTTCCACAATTCCAAAATACTTCTCAATCGATGGTGACAACATAATGCGACAATGAACGCGTAACATACATCATCAATAATTTTAAATCCTTATACAAATACATATATTTTAATAGCCCACCAAATGACCTTATACATTTACATAAAAAAACCCAAGTCCTTTAATTTATGTTAAGCCGTTAGCTTTTTGTATAAAAAACAAAAACAAAAACACTACAAGCGTCGTAATTAATTGATGACAACATTTCCTTAATATGAATATGTTACGTAGGTATTGGACTAGCTATTGGCCAGAGTCCAATAATAATAAACATCATCATTACTACCACCACCACCATCATCATCGTCATCACCATATTCATTAAGAGCATCAGCCATTATTGTGTATATCCATTTATGAATATATGAGAGTGTGTGTCTGTGTGTTTGTGTGTGAATTGCATCAATTAATTGGGCAGCTTTAAGAGAGTATTATTGATGGTAAACACGTTAATACTCATCTCCACAACGTACAGGCAATTCAGCGAGCTATTTATATACACGCATAAATTGGGGGTGTATGGGGGGAGTAGGGATTATTATAAGAAGACTGGAGGTCAGAAATAACTGCAAGGCATTAACGTTTACATACACTCGATTGCTTTTAATGTTGAGTGAAAATGCTTAATTAAACTATGGCATTTCATTTGAGAGTTTCAAAGTGATTGCTCCAGAATTCTTGGAAAATAATCCCACTCACACACACACACAGATACACATACGCATAACATATGTTATGTGTAATTTTAAGAATATATGTGTATAGATCAAACGCCCGAATCACTTTAACCCACAAGGCAAAGAAATATTTAATATTTATTCTCGAGAGCAATATGTAGTCGGTCAAGTTGAAATATTGGCCACAACCAATTGGACCCAATAATTACACTTGGCTGAATGGTTGGTTAATGAGATTTATTGTAGACACATTTCATGATATCAAGTGTCCTTCAAGGGGGGCGGGGGCGAGTTGTCCTTTCCTATGTTCAAAGTTTTTTTTTTTTTGTAAGTAGATTTAACTATGGTTTAATTGACACTTACAAACTAACTCATCTTTCTGATTTAATTAAAAGAGGCCCAATTTTAAATTGAATATTTTCTTATTGAATATTCTTGAAAATCATATAAAAATTTTAATTGAAAAATTGTTTGTGATATTTTCTTCTGTGTGGAAAAATAAAAAAAAATATAATCAATAATTTTGTCAATAATTTTATTTTAAAGATTTTAATTTAATATTTTTTAAATCAATTAAAAATTTTAATTAAAAATTCTAGTGATATTTTCTTTTATGTGGAGAAACCAAGAACTATATAAACGTGTGCAAAGTATTTTCAAGAATTTTATTTTAAACTTTTTAATTTAGTATTTTCTTAATGAATATTTTTTTTAAATCAAATAAGAATTTCCGGATCCAAAAAGAACATTTTCATTACTTTTTTGGCGAAGCTTTTTTTGCTGGGTAACTACAAGAATATTGAAATTTTCTATACAACATAAACTCTTTTTAAATTTGAAATATTAAAAACAAATTTAAAAAAATCTATTTTATTTCTTATGGCCCCTTGGCAAAATACTAAGTTAATTTTTTTATTCTATTAAACTTTATGGGGTCAAATGTCCTTGCAATAATCCCCATAAAACCAGATGCGTAATCCAATGTATACCGTTATATTTAAATAAATTCAATTAACTTTTATCATAAAAACAATATATCCATGGCATTCACAACAATGTCATGCAAATGCTGCGGTTATATTCAAAATGTTATTGGCATTTCATAATAGTAGTTATTATAGCAAATATTTAACAATGGAATTTATACAAACAACAATATGATGAAATATAATGGTAATGTATAATAATGGATACGAGTCGTGTAGTAATGATAGTACAATTGAGATGAAATTGAAAATTAAAAAAAAAAAAGATGAAACATAAATTAATAAATGTTTTTCTTATTTTTTGAGCATTTGAATTTTTGTGTTATAAAAAGAAAATATTTTATTAAAATGCATTATTTAATAAATAAATGCAATTAGTTTAAGCAAAATAATAAAAATTCATATTAATATTAATCATACGTTATTATTAATCATACACTTATTGATATTAATCATACGCCAGCATTTGTCATAATACTCATACGCCCCCCACAAAGATAATAGAACGTTAATCAATGGATAAGAAATTAATACTACGATAGCTATTTATAAGTCCCTTAAGAGTAGCATAGACGAAAAATGAAATTCATAAAAAAAAAACAAGTAAAGTCTAAAGTCGGGCGGGGCCGACTATATTATACCCTTCACCACTTTGTAAGTCCACATTTTCGATACCATATCAAATCCGTCCAATGTGTATATATGAATCCATACACATATATTCTGTATATCTGAGCAGATCTGTACAGAGTTCTGCAATACTTATAGATTTCACATTTAAGTCGGCTAATGCGCTGAGGTGGAACACAATGTTAGTAAAAAACCAGTAAGGAAAGTCTAAAGTCGGGCGGGGCCGACTATATTATACCCTGCACCACTTTGTAGATCTAAATTTTCGATACCATATCACATCCGTCAAATGTGTTGGGGGCTATATATAAAGGTTTGTCCCAACTACATACATTTAAATATCACTCGATCTGGAAGAATTTGATAGACTTCTACAAAATCTATAGACTCAAAATTTAAGTCGGCTAATGCACTAGGGTGGAACACAATGTTAGTAAAAAAAATGTGGGAAACGTTTAAATCTGAAGCAATTTTAAGGAAACTTTGCAAAAGTTTCCTTAAAAAATCTATAGACTCAAAATTTAAGTCGGCTAATGCACTAGGGTGGAACACAATGTTAGTAAAAAAACTATGGGAAACGTTTAAATCTGAAGCAATTTTAAGGAAACTTTGCAAAAGTTTATTTATGATTTATCGCTCGATATATATGTATTAGAAGTTTAGGAAAATTAGAGTCATTTTTACAACTTTGCGACTAAGCAGTGGCGATTTTACAAGGAAATTGTTGGTTTTTTGACCATTTTTGTCGAAATCAGAAAAACATATATATGGGAGCTATATCTAAATCTGAACCGATTTCAACCAAATTTGGCACGCATAGCAACAATGCTAATTCTACTCTCTGTGCAAAATTTCAACCAAATCGGAGTTAAAAATTGGCCTCTTTGGGCAAATGAGTGTAAATCGGGCGAAAGCTATATATGAGAGCTATATCTAAATCTGAACCGATTTGGCTGGTATTTTGCAAGTTTTTCGAGACCCATAAAATATTCGGATGTACGGAATTTGAGGAAGATCGGTTGATATACACGCCAATTATGACCAGATCGGCGAAAAATATATATGGCAGCTATATCTAAATCTGAACCGATTTTTTCCAAAATCAATAGGGATCGTCTTTGAGCCGAAACAGGACCCTATACCAAATTTTAGGACAATCGGACTAAAACTGCGAGCTGTACTTTGCACACAAAAATACATCAACAGACAGACAGACAGACGGACAGACAGACGGACAGACAGACGGACAGACAGACAGACGGACATCGCTAAATCGACTCAGAATTTAATTCTAAGCCGATCCGCATACTAAAAGGTTGGTCTATGATTACTCCTTTTTGGCGTTACATACAAATGCACAAACTTATTATACCCTGTACCACAGTAGTAGTGAAGTGTATAAATATTTTATTAAGACAGACAGACACACAGACGGATAGAAGAACATTAAGACGTTATATCGCCTTAGAATTTCTCATCATTCTATGGTGTTGGTTATAATTAATAAATTAATAAATAAGTGCGACAAGTTTAAGGGAAATTTTAAATCTTTATATTGATATTAATCATACGCCACATTGTTTTAATATTACTCATCCGCGACTAAAACAGAAAAAGTTGTTCACTTTCCGTTTTTATTCGATGACTGTTTTTAAACCTCTTCAGAAAGCTAAAGACATAAAAGCGGATTGTAAAAAATCCTTGGAACCAATTGAAAAGTCTCAGAGAAAAATAAAACACCGAATCAACCGAACATAGATATCCTTAATTTTACTCACACGATATAAAATTATTACTACGATTTATAAGCCTTTTCAGAGTAAAAAAAGACTTAAAAGCTGATTGTATATAAAATGCAAAAAATTATTAAAATTACTATAATAAATATAATATTTAAATGGGATTAGTTTAAGGGGAAAACAGAAAAAAAAAACTTCAAATAAATATTAATCATACGCCATTATTGGTCATGCATCTATTAATATTACTCATACACAACTTTTTCATAGTTGCAAAGACTTTACATTAATAACTAAATTAATATTAAAATTAATAATTTCCTAAATAAATGGAATTAATTTAAGGGAAAACTATAAAAATTCTAATTAATATTAATTATACGCAAACTTTATTATATTACTCATACGCCACCAAAACGGAATAGATACTGTATGAAGAGATTTGAGTAAAATTAACAATTTAATAAATAATTGGGATTAGTTTAAGGGACAAATATATTTTTTTTATTCGATCTTTTTCTTTCAATAAATGTCACTAGTTTTTTTAAGCTTGAGATCGTAGTTATCCTTTATTTAATTTTATTTCATCATTCCTGATATTTCGCAATTTCACTGAATTGCTTCTTCAGAGGCATTCGATATTGCTGCTTTATCAGTGCAGTAGATAAAGCAGACGAGAAGTAATTCAGTGAAATAGCGAAATATCAGGAATGATAAATTAAAAATAAATAAAGGATAACTACGATCTCAAGCTTAAAAAAACTATTGACATTTATTTATATTTATCTTTATTAATATTACTCATACGCCACCTCAATAGGAAAGACGTAAAAGCTGATTGACTGATTGAAAATGATTTTATTAAAATAATAATTTAATAAATAAATGGAATTTATTTTACGGGAAAAATTCAAACTTTTATTGATATTTTTATTAATAATAGTATAGAAAGTCTGTGGAACCGATTGAGAAGAAATTTCACGATTTAAAGAAACATTATCAACTGAACTGGTCTAAGAAATCCTAAATTTAATTTTTTTGGTATATATAGGAGTACAATAAGTCGAAATATATGTCGCACAAGCCCACAATAGTTCTATCTGTCTTTAATTAGAGAGCTCTTTAAAGGAGATAAAACTTCATTTGATTGGAAATTGTTAGGCTTCAGAAGAGTTTCATTCTTAGTGATTGACTTAGTCCCATCTAAGGCCCTGATGGACTCACTTTATTTTCAAGACTTCCATTCTAATGAAAAGTTTTAAGCCGATTACGAGAATTTTAACATCCCAGTAAAAAAAGACTCGCCAAAAATGTAGTGCAAATGTTCTTTTTGAATCCGGAAGTGGTGCAAAATTGCCGCAGAAGCAATGAATGTCCACCATTTCAACAGCCGTTGCATTGAATTTTCATCACTTCTTAAGGTGGGATCGGAATACAGGGTTTTTTGATGTGAATTAAAAAATGTTGTAATATTTTACCAAATAAGTAATTTTTATATTTTTTTTTATTAATTTTGATGCATTCCAACGTTTGTCTGAAAAGTTTGATGAAAAAATATTTTCAAGAATTCGCAAATTTTCTATAATGGATTTGGCATTTTTCCGGCAAAAATTTAAATAATCTTTACAATTTTATTAATTCTTAATCTATTTTTAATTTATTTGAAGCAAAAAATTTTAAATTTTCATTAAAAATATGGAAAGAGAGGATTATAAAATAATTGACTCAAATGAACTTCCTGTGCAGTTAAAATAAAGAACTTCTTTGGGAGGACATTTATGGAAGTGCTTTTAAAGAAGAACTTCCAATTTTTTTTGCTGGTATAGAATGGATGTCCACCATTTCAACAACCGTTGCCCTGAATTTGCATCACTTCTTAAGGTGTGATCGGAATTCAGTGTTTTCGATGTGAATTAAAAAATTTTGTGATATTTTACCAAATAAATAATTGTTAAAATTTTTTTGTGATTTTTAATGGATTCTAAACGTTTGTCTGAAAAGTTTGACTTCAAATATTTTCAAAAATTCACAATTTTTCTGAAGTTACCCATTAATACTATGAAAAAAGCGAGTTATAACAAATATAATTAAAAAAACTTCCTGTGTAGTTAAAATAAAAAAAACATCTTTGGGATGGTATTATTGGAACTGCTTTTAAAGTTGTGCCTTTAGAGCAACTTCCATTGTTTTTTCCGGCATGCTCCATAGTTTCCAAGCCACTGTAGTATTTTCTACACTGCTACACAAATTAGTCTAAAGAATATGCTAATCCTATTTAGCTATAGCTTATATGTGTTTTTTTCTTATTCTCATATAAATTTCAATGCTCTGAAATCCTGATGGCAGGATTATGAATTTATGTTAAATTAATATAGTTAATTATTAGGTAATGAATACATAAATTGTTATTATTATTCGCATTTTTTTTTTTGTTTTGTATATCCCTTACTAATTTGCATATACATTAGTTTGTCTTTTATAACAAATGAATTTATGAATAACAAATTATTAATATCATCTCTATATGCCATAAAACAATTAACTCCAACTCACTTTTTATATACACATGCAAGCTTCACGTTTTATTGGAATTAATCATATGCCATAAAAACAAATCTAATGATCAAACCTCAACATCTGTTGTTGGCCCAAGGCAGCAATGTGTCCTTATTCACACAATACCTTAACTAAAACAAGTTTATTTTAATGAAATATATATTTTTAAATAAATTAATATGATACATAAGGTCTCATATTGTCAAATTAATAATAAATAATGAATAAAAATTAATATATAATGAATTTTAAGCAATAATAACTTAAAGTAAATAATAATCCAGTATAAATTATTGAACGCTTTGGGGCGTAATACTCTTCTGCACTAGGTAGAACTCAATCAGATTCAAATGTCAGCCACCAGATCCCCTTAGAGTTCTACTCAGATTGAGAGAGATGTCGGAAAATATACAAATGAGCTTATGCGAATGTTACTGACGGCCAAAGACTACCCCAAGCCTCTCAATCATAATATTTTTCCTGCAAACTATTACGAAAGTTTATCAAAATTTTAATATAAAACCTGTATTTCTATCCAATAATAATAAAAAATAGAAATTTCCTAAATTTTTAAAAATTATCACAAATCTCTCTCCCTCCAAATCATTTAATATGTTTTAAATTTCATACAAATAATCTCACCCATATACTCTCTCCATTATAGCGTTCTCAACCACCATATGGGAAGGAATACCTCGCATTTTAAGGCACATATAATAATACTCTCCTATACTCTTTAGCTCTCCTAAAATGCAAAGGCGTAACATAATGCTAACAGACAATTAAACAACTTTTGAAATTCATTAACTTTAAAAGCCACATGATCACAACGATTTCGATCACAATATTTTTCTTACAAAATATTACAAAATCCACTCAAAATTTTAATATAAAACCTGTATTTCTATCCAATAATAATAAAAAATAGAAATTTCCTAAATTTTAAAAAACTGATCACAAATCTCTCTCCCTCCAAATCATTTAACATGTTTTAAATTTCATACAAATAATCTCACCCATATACTCTCTCCATTTTAGCTTTCTCAACCACCACATGGGAAGGCATACCTCGCATTTTAAGACACGTATAATAATACTATCCTACACTCTTTAGCTCTTCTAAAACACAAGGCGTAACATAATGCTAACAGACAATTAAACAACTTTTGAAATTCATTAACTTTAAAAGCCACATGATCACAACGATTTCGATCCCAATATTTTCTTACAAAATATTACAAATACCACTCAAAATTGTAATATACAGTAATCCCTCGATTTACGTCGTCTCGATTTACGTTGTTTCGATTTACGTCGTCAAATTGTTTGTTCCATCAAACTTCGATTTACGTCGCCATTCGATTTACGTCGTCGATTTTTTGCCCACTTTATGAGAAACGCCTTCCATATGTAAAATATGTATCAACGATAATGATGGAATCGAAACATGTTTTCTGAAATTCTTACCGAAATTACTAAATTACCTTTATTTTTGAAGTTTTTTCTTATGTACACGCACATACATACATAAATGGACTTAGGAGTAACTATGAGCAATTTTTAATTCGGTTTACGTAGTTTCGATTAACGTCGTCAAATTCCGGAACCAATCACGACGTAATCGAGGGATTACTGTAAAACCTGTATTTCTATCCAATAATAATAAAAATTGAAATTTCCTAAATTTTAAAATATTGATCACAAATCTCTCTCCCTCAAAATCATTTAACGTGCTTTAAATTCCATATAAAAATAATCTCACCCACATACTCTTTCCATTATAGCTTTCTCAACCACCATATAAGAAGGCATACCATGCATTTTAAGGCTCGTATAATAATACTATCCTACACTCTTTAGCTCTCCTAAAATGCAAAGGCATAACATAATGCTAACAGACAATTAAACAACTTTTGAAATTCATTAACTTTAAAAGCCACATGATCACAATATTTTTCCTACAAAATATTACAAAACCCCCCTAAAATGTTAATATAAAACCTGTATTTTTATCCAATAATCACAAAAAATATAAATTTCCTAAATGTGAAAACAATTTGTGATCACAAATCTCTATCACTCCAAATCATTTAACGTGCTTTAAATTCCATATAAAAATAATCTCACCCATATACTCTCTCCATTATAGATCTCTCAACCACTATATGAGAAGGCATACCACGCATTTTAAGGCACGTATAATAATACTCTCCTCCTACACTCTTTAGCTCTCCTAAAATGCAAGGCGTAACATAATGCTAACAGACAATTAAACAACTTTTGAAATTCATTAACTTTAAAAGCCACATGTGAAAACTTTGTCACATTTACTCACACACCCACATACATCCACACACACACACACATGTATACAAATACCACACAATATGCACACTTAATAACACACATATGCACACTTTAGCGGTTTTTTGGAGAGGAAACTGTTAATGTGAGGCGTAACCGGGAAATATTTAATTAATTTTAAATCTTTAATAAGTTTTTTTTTGGTTTAATGTGAAAAAAATCAACGCGATAAACGAAGTTAATTTTAGAAAGTGCTGGTTAATTAAAATTTAGCTGAATTAAGGGTTTTTAAGAGGCATACAGTTTTTTCGTAACTCAATATTGCTAAAGAAAATAACTTTTTTGGGAATTTCTTTATTATAAATTCTGTAAGTGATTAACAGGTTGTAAAGTAAATCTCACAATTAAGAATGAAAATAGGTTTTATATGAAGGGTTTGTGAAAATTGTATACCAAGTAAGCAACAGGTACAAAGAAAAAAAACGGACAAAATTCTGTAAAATAAACCAATTTTAATAAAAAGAAAGTTCATAAGGTTTGTTTTAAAAATTTTGGAAAACGAGGATTATTTCAATGTAGAACATTTGTGTCCCTCGGGTAAAGTTGTATGACTGTCTTAATATTTGCTTTAAAAAATTTTAAGGGACCAGCCCGTGTTCTCAGGCTCCGTTGAACCATTCAGACCATTGTGAGAAATTTGAGTAACTCGATTAAAGTCGTATGTCTTTCAAATAAAGCAAAGCTTATATTAACTGAGATATTTAATTTTGGGATAAAAAAATATTCAGATATAGGCTAATACTTTTTGGAAAACGAGGATTATTTCGATGTAGAAGAAGAATCGTCTACATTTGTGTCCCTCGGGTAAAGTTGTATGTCTGTCTTAATCTTTGCTTTAAAAATAGTTGTAGGAGGCAGCCCGTGTTTTCAGGCTCCGTTGAACCATTCAGACCATTGTGAGAAATTTGTGTAACTCGATTAAAATCCTATGTCTTTCAAATAAAGCAAAGCTTAAATTAACTGAGATATTTAATTTTGGAATAAAAAATCAAAAAAAAAAGTTTCAAATATAGGCTAAGACTTCTTTTGAGTATTTTTTTTTTTGGTTTTAATTAAGAAAACATTTTTTTTACTTTCAGGTATTTGTTAAAATTTTGACCTAAAATGAAAAATATGGAAACTAAATTTGAGGATACGCACTTTCCACACTATTACGGACAAATTTCTTTACTTTTTGGAAAAAGAGGATTATTTCGATGTAGAACACGAATCTTCTAAATTTGTGTGCCTCGGGTAAAGTTGTGTGTCTGCCTTAATTTTTGCTTTAAAAATATTTGAAGGTGGCAGTCCGTTTTTTCAGGCTCCGTTAGACTATTCAGACCATTGTGAGGAATTTGAGTCCCTCGATTAAAGTCGTATGTCTTTAAAATAAGGCAAAGCTTAAATTAACTGAGATATTTAATTTTGGAATAAAAAATAAAAAAGTTTCAAATATAGGCTAGGACTTCTTTTGAGTTTTTTTTTTTTGTAATTAAGAAAACATTTTTTTACTTTGAGTTATTTGTTAAAATTTCGACCTAAAATGAAAAATATGGAAACTAAGTTTGAGGATACGCACTTTCCACACTAAGGTTTATAGCTAGATAGCTCTCAAAAACAAGTCCTTATTTTATAGAAACAGCATCTTTGGCTCAAAATAAATAGCAAAAACCCTAACGAAATGTCAAAATCCTTAAATCGTAGTAAACTCGTTTTGGTATGGATATGATCACCATAACCATCTAGGATATGTGTCTTATGAACTCAATTTAAGCAAACTTCTGCCATTTTAGGAAAATATGAACTATTTTATTTTTTAGTAAAATTGTGCACTATATTTGTATACAACTTTTTTTCTTATTTTTAGTTCACGTCATTAAAGTTAGCAAATAATTATTCAAATAAGAAACATTTACTCATATTGTGCAAAATGTAACTAAAATCAACTAATCTTCATGACTTAAAATAAAGTTCAGTTGGCATTAGAGCCGCTTTTTTCTGGGTGTATCACATTATTTTGCTCTTCGAAAATGATACTGATGATCATATTTTTTCTCCGAGTACCAATTCGACACGAAATTGGATTTACAAATCTGTAACTATTAATTCAGAATAGTACGGACTTTCTACCGCAATATTTTTCATTATCAAAATCGTACAAAATTAATATTTTTACCAAATTTTGTACCACCTCTACTTTACTTATTATACAAATGATAGATTAAAAAATCTTTAATGAGTTAATTTAAATTTCTATAAAAATATACGAAATACTTACAAATAGAAAACCAATTAGCCTTTTTACCTAAAACGAAAAACAATAAGGGGGATATAGTTAAAAAAGTTGAATTCACCTTATTAGTTCTAAATTTTGTACTGCTTTTTGGGAACATGTTCTATTGCTATAGTGGAAGTTTGTTTTTTTTTTTTTTTGTAAAAATTATTAATCCAGCAAAAATAAAGCAAATGATAGCTAAGGAGCTTACAAACAAGATATTGCTACCAAATTTAGTGTTATATTAATAGGCACACTGTACCAAAAGAGTACCAAAGGAGCTTAAAACCCAAATCTTGATAATAAAATTAGTGAAAGATGTCTTGAAAATAAATAAAAAAATTACAGAAAAATTATTAGTGCAGCAAATATAAAGCAAATGATAGCTAAGGATCTTAGAAACAAGATATTGCTACTAAATTTAGTGCCATATTAATAGGCACAATGTACCAAAAGAGTACCAAACGAGCTTAAAAACCAAAACCTTAATAATAAAATTTGTGAAAGATGTTTTAAAATTAAATAAAAAAATGCTGAAAATAAAGCAAATGATAGCTAAAGAGCTTAGAAACAAAATATTGCTACTAAATTTAATGCCATATTAATAGGCACAATGTACCAAAAAAGCTCAAAAACCAAATCTTAGTAATAAAATTTGTGAAAGATGTTTTGAAAATAAATAAAAAAATGCAAAAAAATTATTAGTGCGGCAAAAATAAAGCAAATCATAGCTAAGGAGCTTACAAACAAGATATTGGTACTAAATTTAGTGCTATATTAATTGGCACAATGTACCAAAAGAGTACCAAACGAGCTTAAAAACCAAAACCTTTATAATAAAATTTGTGAAATATAGTGGTACTAAATTTAGTGCCATATTAGTAGCCACAATGTACCAAAAAAACTCAAAAACCAAATTTTAGTAATAAAATTTGTGAGAGATGTTTTGAAATTACATTAAAAAATGCTGAAAAATTATTAGTGCAGCAAATATAAAGCAAATGATACCTAAGGAGCTTAGAAACAAGATATTGGTACTAAATTTAGTCCCATATTAAAAGACAGTGTACGAAAATAGTTCCAAAGGAGCTTAGGATTTTAATCTTAGTAATAAATTTAATACCATATTAATAGACACCGAACCAAAAGTCTGTCAAAAGATCTTAAAAACAAGATCTTGGTACCAAATTTAGTACCACATTAATTGACACAGACAAAAGAACTAGAACCAATAAATAATTTACTATTTACAATCAATCAACATGGGGTGGATAAAGAATTTTTTTCAGATGGCATAGGAATTTTGAATTTGTAGTTGATGCTGGAAAGATTAAGGCTAAGCCCTGTGGCCTATGTACCCTACACTACTCATTTAGGGTTTATCCTTACACTAGAGGTATACTTTAAGATTTCCACAATAATTATTAAACTTTATTCCTACTTTCGCAGTTATTTCTTGAACTGTCTAACATTTTAACCCAATTCAAGTATTATGAATAAACCAGAATCTACCACAAAGAACACAAAAAAGAAATGTAAAACTAAAACTATATCCCTCCACAATCCTTCGTATGTAATGGAATCACGAAATTTGTAATACGTGGTTGTCCATGACACACACACAAGCAAAACAATACAAATCCTACACACAACACAACTATGAAAAACCACCCAATGTGTTTCACACACTACAGCTCAACTATAAATAAACAAAAATTATTGCTACCGACAGTTTGTGGAATAGCAAAAATTTTGTTGATGTGCATATTCTCCTTTGAGGTGCATTCACGCCATATGCATGTAAGTGAATATCAATATGTCGGTATGTTCGGAACTTGATTAAATTTTCGTTAAATACCTTTTGAAATGACAACAGCATTTTTCAGGATGTTCATGAATCATGAACAACGATGAGGTTATAAATTGTGGTTACCATAATCGATATACATTAGCGTATAGAGAATATGGGGCTAATAGTAAGGAAGGGTCTTAGAAAACATTTATTTTATAAAAAAAAAATATTTTACATTTTTTTGCAATTTTTTTCTTTACAATACACTTTTCCCTTTCATATCCATTTTCTAGACAATATATAACATATTAAAGAAACGAAAAAAAATTTCGGACATTTTATATAATTTTATTATAACCATTATTGTATAAAAAAAATCTTTTAAAGTTTTCTTTTCTATCTTCAATATTATATTTTATATTTATATTTCATGTAATATTTAACTGGTGATTGTAGAAAATATGCCAACCACAGTTATAACTTCCATTAAAAATACCTGGAATTCTATAGTCTCAAAAAAAAAATCTTTTCAATTTTAAATTTCCCACTTCTTATATTCAATTAAATGTTCCTTTTTCCATAACCAACTATTGAACTTAAGCCCATGCTCACCATGGAATCTTTAGCTCATATCAAGAAAAAAAACTTTTTTCTGTTACTACACCAATTAAGATTGTCTATAAAAAAGAAACTTTCTTAAAAATAAGAAAAATAAATTGGCATATACCTATACTCCAGCAAATCATGCTGGTATGAAAACAACAAAATCCTTAGAAAACTAAACCATTATGAAATATTTTCCAGGACATGTTAGCAAAATAAATCGAAAAGTTTAAAAACAGAAATCCTTTGTTTAGAAAGAAAATTGACTTGCATATTGTTAAGCAAACAACAAAAAAAGAAGATTTATCGATAGAGGAAATAGATATACCAACTTTCTTCTCAAACTTCTGAAGATACTAAAAGCTACAAATACAATTTTTTGTGAAAACTGCCAAAACGAATTAAAAAGGATGAAACCTGTTATGGACAAACAAACAACATAACTGAAGCCAACTAAAATTTAATTAGATGAAATAGCATTTTAGTTTAAATAATTAAAATAAAAGAATAAATAAAACAAAAATAACATAACATTAAATTACACTCAAATTAATATAAAATAAATAAAAAAAATAAAATAAAATGTATTCCATTTTATAATAAAATAAATTAACTCAAATAAAAAAAATTAATTAAAGTAAAAGAACTAAAATTTAAATAAACTAAAACAAACTTAAAATAAAATTAAACTAAAAAAAAACGAAGCTGAAATCAAAAACAACAATAATGATTGAAGAGTAAACCAACAATAACTAAACAAAACGAATAAAATAATATTTAAAAAATACAAAATAAAATAACATAATTATTTATTACAATTTTTTATAAAACCTTACTATTATTATTAAATAACATTATTATTTTATTTGTTTTTTATTTTAATCTAATTTTACTTTATTTTTGTTTCATTTTATTTAAAGTTTAGTTATTTTTATTTAATTATATTTATTATCAAAATAAGTACCACTTTAGTTTATTTTATTTTCTTATTTTGTTTATTTTAATTTAATTTTATTTTAATTTATTTGTCTTATTATTAAATAAAATACCATTTTATTTTTTATGTATCATTTTTAAATTTAATGTTATTTAAATTTTGTTTATTTTTGTTTCATTTCGTTTCGTATTATTTTATTTTAAATTTTGTCTTATTTCATTTCGTTTTGTTTCATTTTATTCCATTCCATTCCGTTTCATTTTATTTTATTTTTGTTTTAATTTATTTCATTTTAATTTTATTTGATTGTATATAAATTTTAATTTTACTTTTATTTTAATTTATTTTATTTTATTTTATTTTATTTTATTTTTTTTTTTTATTTTATTTCATTTTTATTTACTTCAATTTTATTGCAATTTAATATTAATTATAGTTTTTATTTTATTTTATTTCATTTCATTTTGTTTCATTTTAATTTTTTTTTTATTTTATTTCATTTTATTTTTTTATAAATTTATATACTTATTTAATTTAATTTTAGTTTAATTTTACTTTATTTTATGTCATTCTATTTTATTTTATTTTATTTTATTTTTTATTTACTTGAATTTTATTTCATTTTATTTTTTTTTTTTACTTTGTTTTTTACTTTATTTTTTATGTGTCATTTTCAATTTAATGTTCCTTATTTTTTTTTCATTTCGTTTTATTTTACTTTACTTTATTTTATATAAATTTTACTTTTTTAATTTAATTTTATTTTATAGCAATTTATTTTATTTTTTATTTACTTAAATTTCATTGCAATTTAATTTTATTTAATTTTAGTTTTTATTTTATGTCATTTTGTTTCATTTTATTTCATTCCGTTTCATTTTATTTACTTTCATTTCATTTTATTTTTTTTTTACTTTATTTCATTTTAATTTTATTTGATTTGATTTTATATAAATTTTACTTATATAATTTTAATTTTATTTTAATTTTACTTTTATTTTATTTTATTTTATTTTATTTTATTTTATTTTATTGTTATTATTTTTTTTAATTTAATTTTATTTTATTTTGTTTTTTATTTACATCAATTTTATTGCAATTTCATTTTATTTTATTTTTTATGTATCTTTTTATACCCACCACCATAGAATGGTGACGGGGGTATAATAAGTTTGTCATTCCGTTTGTAACACAACGAAATATCGATTTCCGACTATATAAAGTATATATATTCTTGATCAGGGAGAAATTCTAAGACGATATAACGATGTCCGTCTGTACTCTGTCTGTCTGTCTGGCTGTCTGTCTGTTGTAATCACGCTACAGTCTTCAATAATGAAGCAATCGTGCTGAAATTTTGCACAGACTCGTCTTTTGTCTGCAGGCAGGTCACGTTCGAAGATGGGCTATATCGGTCCAGGTTTTGATATAGTCCCCATATAAACCGATCTCCCGATTTGGGGTCTTGGGCTTATAGAAATCGTAGTTTTTATCCAATTTGCCTGATATTTGAAATCTAGAGGTATTTTATTACCATAAAGAGGTGTGCCAAAAATGGTGAGTATCGGTCCCTGTTTTGGTATAGCCTTCATATTGACCGATCTCCCGATTTTACTTCTTGGGCTTATAGAAACCGCAGTTTTTATTCAATTTACCTGAAATTGGAAATCTAGAGGTATTGTAGGACCACAAATACGTGTGCCAAAAATTGTGAGTAGCGGTCCATATTTTGGTATAGCCCCCATATAGACCGATCTACCGATTTTACTTCTTGGGCTTATAGAAACCGTAGTTTTTTATCGAATTTCCCTGAAATTGAAAAGCTAGAGGTACTTGAGGGCCATCAAAAGGTGTGCCAAAAATGGTGAGTATCGGTCTATGTTTTGGTATAGCCCCCATATAGACCGATATCCCGATTTTACTTCTTGGGCTTCTAGAATCCGAAGTTTTTATCCAAGTTGCCTGAAATTGAAAATCTAGAGGTATTTTCGGGCCATAAAGAGGTGTGCCGAAACCGTTGAGTATCGGTCCATATTTTAGTATAGCCCCCATAAGAAGATCTACCGATTTACGGTTTCTAGAAACCGTAGTTTTTATCCGATTTGTCTGAAATTGTAAATATTCTGGTATTTTAGGCTCACAAAAACGTGTATCGGATTAAGTTTTAATCGGTCCATTTGGTAATGCCTCCATATAGACCGACTTCACTTCTTGAGAGTATATAAGGCGCACTGATCATGAAAATTGCTTGAAACTCAATGTAAAATTTCCAGATTTTACTTCTCGGGTGAAAATCTACAGATTTAAGATTTCAAATCAAGACGTTATTTTATAATTTTCTTGCACACTTACAAGAGATGTTAATGACTCCTCTAAAACTCAAACAAACACGGTTCTTATAAATCCAGAATCTGCTATAGTCCTCATAGGTGAAATCTTTAAATTTATCTTCGGGAAGTGTCCTCAAGCCCTCCTAAAATTTCAAAGGAAACCCTAATATTTGGTTCATGGTGGTGGTTATATAAGATTCGTCCCGGCCGAATTTACTGCTGTATATACTTGTTTAATTTAATGTTACCTAAATTTTGTTAATTTTTATTTTATTTCATTTCGTTTTATTTTATTTTATTTTATTTCGTTTTGTTTCATTTTATTTCATTCCGTTTCATTTTATTACTTTCATTTGGTTTTATTTTATTTTATGTAATTTTAATTTTATTTTATATTAATTTTACTCTTTTAATTTTATTTTATATCAATTTATTTCATTTTATTTTTTTTTATTTACCTCAATTTTATTGCAATTTAATTTTATTTAATTTTAGTTTTTATTTTATTTCGTTTCATTTCATTTTAATTTTTTTATTCTATTTAATTTTAATTTTATTTTATATATATTTTACTTATTTAATTTAATTTTAGTTTTATTTTACTTTACTTTATTTTATTCTATTTTATTTTATTTCGTTTTAATCTCTTTTATATAAATTTTGTTCTATTTTTATTTTATTTTATTTTATTTTCTTTTTATTTTACTTTTTTTATATTTGATTATAGTTTATTTTTTATATTATTTTTTTATTAATTTAATTTACTAAATTGCATTTGCCTATTACTTATTTTTAAAATTGTATTCATAAATTTCTAAATAACCACAATGTTGTGGCTTTTTCATTTAAAGCATTTTAATATAGGTACTAACCACGAAGTATCCAATAAAATAAAAAATATTTATATGCCTTATTAATAAATCACCCTACATATTTATGTACTGCAATATTAATAAACTCTAAAATATACTCTTTAGTCCTTGTTGCCTATCATCCATCAAATGTGATATTATCCCTACTAGAATCCATTTACTTTTATATTTTATGGTGTCATCATGAGTGGTTCTTTGCTATGCCCTTCACATGGTGTATCCAACCATTATAACGTTGTGATAGGTTACTGTAACCATTTAAATAGGCTTGTATTGATTTATGTTCGAAAATCTAGAACATGAGAGTGAGCATGAGTTATGATATTCCATGGCATAGCTAGGCAGATAGCCTTTGAAAGGCCTTTAAATAAAGGTATATAATAAACAATGAAGAATATATTGCATATTTTAAGGAAACTATATATTGCATATTTTAGGGTGTTGCTATAGAAATTCCTAGAATCGTATTAAATATTAAACTAAAACTATATACAGCAAAAGGATATACTAAATGTTGTCATTAAGGATATTGAAAGTAGATTTTTCGATTTATTAAACATTTTTATTGTCATAAAATTCTTAGGTTTTCCTCAAATCAATTAGATATTTCTGGGAAAACTATTTAATCTTTCGTATGGCATTCCATGCAGAAATATATGGCAAATGAAAGCATACATATATATTTAAAAATATTTCCATATTTATAATGTCAAATCAATTGCATATTTCAAGGGAAGAATTTTTATTATAATTTAAAGCATATCTCAAGGATCTTACAGCCAATAAAGATGGCAAAATTATATTAATTGGTTTTTAATTATCAATTTTCGAAATATTTTACAGAATCATATGAAAGACATTTTTTGAAATATAGAGTATGCTACTCACAGGCTAACGTATTATATAGAAACTATAGCATAAGCAATAAGTATTTATTCATAAACAAAAATTTGTATAAATTCATTTCTAATATTTTTTTTCAATTTCCATTCCTTTACTATTCAGAGCTTTTATATGAAATTATATGAAAGATATTTTTCTTAATATGTGTAGCATACTTCCAGGCTGAGGTATTAAAAAGAAACTTTAGCATAAGCAGTAAACATGTATTTATTCAAATTTGTATAAATAGATTTGTCATAATTTTTATTAGTTTTTTTTTTCTATAGCAAGGCCTTTTCTTTTCATAGCCTATCTATTGGCATTGAGTTATAATAACAAAAAATATTTTTTTCCTATAGCATAGTATATTTACCATATACATATATCTATTCATAGTGCGTGTTTTTATATTGGATATGGACAAAAAAAAAACCAAATTGTTATTGATATTTAATAAAGCGAAATGTAAACAAATTAATGCTGATTGATTGATTAAATTCACCCGTCATATTTGTCATATCTGATAAATCAATTTTCAATTTTCTTTTGAGAATTTCATTTCACAGTATGGGAAAAAATAAAAAAAAAATACGAAAGGATTCTACACTGCTTGTGGTTCTGTATACTAAATCCATATTAATATGCCAATATATGTGCATATTTATAAGAACTCTTGATTAACAATAACCAGGACCCACAAACAAGAAACTAAGTTAAGCCCTTCTGTCATCTGCTTCTCTTAATTCCTCAATCGAAATATCAAAAAAGAGAATTGAGTAGGATAACAAAATTATGAAATCAAACGCTCCATTTCATTTTTATAGAAATCCTTTCTTCTGTCTGCACCAGACATTTTATGTGGTGTGAGTGGAAAAAATAATCTCAATTAACTTTTGCACGTCAATGCAAAGGGAAAATCAGAGACAGCAAAAAAAAACAATTGGTGCAAATTATCATTCATATTCATTCACCATTGATGGCATTGCAAATAAACGAACTAGGAGACTAACCACAAAAGCAATTCAATAAATTTATATAGAACTCTGTGTATAAGGTACATATATCGACATATACTTTTGTTAGTATAAACGATTTTATAATTTAGAAATGGAAAAATAAGCAACTAGAAATAGAGGAAATACAAAGAGTTTAGATTTTATCAAAGAGTATAGCTCTGTAAAAGATATTTTAATTTATCAAAATTTTATAGCATACTGTTAGTAGAGCCAATATATATATATATATATATATATATATATATATATATATATATATATATATTGGCTCTATATAATATATATATATATATATTGGAAATACAAAGAGTTTAGATTTTATCAAAGAGTATAGCTCTGTAAAAGATATTTTAATTTATCAAAATTTTATAGCATACTGTTAGTAGAGCCAATATATATATATATATATATATATATATATATATATATATATATATATATATATATATATATATATATATATATATATATATATATATATATATATATATATATATATATATATATATATATATATATATGAAATGAAATGAAATGAAATAAATTCGTTGTGATATTTTGGTAGATTATTTTTGGCACGAGTGGCAACCGTGATCCATAACCTAGCTAGTTTATGGTATAAAACTTTTTCCGAAAGTTAGTTGTATATAATTGGCCGTTGTATATAATTGGAAAAAGTTTTATACCATAAACTAGCTAGGTTATGGATCACGGTTGCCACTCGTGCCAAAAATAATCTACCAAAATTTCACAACGACTTTATTTCATTTCTATTGAAAATTTTGTCAAAATTTTATTTCTATAGAAAACTTTGTCAAAATTTTATTTCTATACAAAATTTTGTCAAAATTTTATTTCTATAGAAAATTTTGTCAAAATTTTATTTCTATAGAAAATTTTGTCAAAATTTTATTTCTATAGAAAATTTTGTCAACATTTGATTTCTATAGAAAATTTTGTCAAAATTTTATTTCTATAGAAAATTTTGTTAATTTTTTTTTTCTATAGAAAAATTTGTCAAAATTTTATTTCTATCAAAAATTTTGACAAAATTTTAGGTATATAGAAAATTTTGTTAAAAATTTATTTCTATAGAAAATTTGGCAAAATTTTATTTCTGTAGAAACGTTTGTCAAAATTTTATTTCTATAGAAAATTTTGTCAAAATTTTATTCCATAGAAAATTTTATCAAAATTTTATTCCATAGAAAATTTTATCAAAATTTTATTTCTGTAGAAAACTTGTCAAAATTTTATTTCTATAGAAAATTTTGTCAAGATTTTATGTCTATAAAAAATTTAGTTAAAATAGAAAAATTTTCAAAATTGTATTTCTATAGAACATTTTGTCAAAATTGCATTTCTAAATTTCTATAGAAAAATTTTGTCAAAATTTTATTTTTATAGAAAATTTTGTCAAAATTTTATTTCTATAGAAAATTTTGTCAAAATTTTATTTGTATAGAAAATTTTTTCAAAATTTTATTTTTATAGAAAATTTTGTCAAAATTTTATGTCTATAGAAAATTTTGTACAAATTTTTTTCGTTAGAAAATTTTGTCAAAATTTTATTTCTGTAGAAACGTATGTCAAAATTTTATTTCTATAGAAAATTTTGTCAACATTTTATTTCTATAGAAAATGTTGTCAACATTTTATTTCCATAGAAAATTTTGTCAAAATTTTATTTCTATAGAAAATTTTGTCAAAATTTTATGTCTATAAAAATTTTGTTAAAATTGTATTTCTATAGAAATTTTTGTCAAAATTGCATTTCTAAATTTCTATAGAAAAATTTTGTCAAAATTGTATTT
This sequence comes from Haematobia irritans, assembly GCF_050003625.1. Classification (NCBI taxonomy): domain Eukaryota; kingdom Metazoa; phylum Arthropoda; class Insecta; order Diptera; family Muscidae; genus Haematobia; species Haematobia irritans. The sequence goes on from NC_134399.1 coordinate 6,161,347, forward strand.
CTAAAGAAAATTTTGCCAAAATTTTATTTCTATAGAAAATTTTGCCAAAATTTTATTTCTATAGAAAATTTTGTCAAAATTTTAATTCTATAGAAAATTTTGTTAAAATTTTAATTCTATAGAAAATGTTGTCAAAATTTTATTTCTATAGAAAATTTTGTCAAAATTTTATTTCTATTGAAAATTTTGATAAAATTTTATTTCTATAGAAAATTTTGTCAAAATTTTATTTCTATAGAAAATTTTGTCAAAATTTTATGTCTATAAAAATTTTGTTAAAATTTTATTTCTATATAAAATTTTGCCAACATTTTATTTCTATAGAAAATTTTGTAAAATTATTTTTTCTATAGAAAACTTTGTCAAAATTTTGTTTCTATAGAAAATTTTGTCAAAATTTTATTTCTATAGAAATTTTTGTCAAAATGTTATTTCTATAGAAAATTTTGTAAAAAATGTTTTTCTTTAGAAAATTTTGTCAACATTTTATTTCTGTAGAAACGTTTGTCAAAATTTTATGTCTATAGAAAATTTTGTTAAAAATTTATTTCTATAGAAAATTTTGTACAATTTTTTTTCGTTAGAAAATTTTGTCAAAATTTTATTTCTACATTGAATTTTGTCAAAATTTTATTTCTGTAGAAATGTTTGTCAAAATTTTATTTTTATAGAAAATTTTGTTAAAATTTTATTTCGAGAAATTTTTCAAATTTGTATTTCTATAGAAAATTTTGTCAAAATAGTATTCCTGTAGAAAATTTTGTCAAAATTTTATTTGTATAGAAAATTTTTTCAAAATTTTATTTTTATAGAAAATTTTGTCAAAATTTTATGTCTATAGAAAATTTTGCACAAATTTTTTTCGTTAGAAAATTTTGTCAAAATTTTATTTCTGTAGAAACGTATGTCAAAATTTTATTTCTATAGAAAATTTTGTCAACATTTTATTTCTATAGAAAATGTTGTCAACATTTTATTTCCATAGAAAATTTTGTCAAACTTTTATTTCTATAGAAAATTTTGTCAAAATTTTATGTCTATAAAAATTTTGTTAAAATTGTATTTCTATAGAAATTTTTGTCAAAATTGCATTTCTAAATTTCTATAGAAAAATTTTGTCAAAATTGTATTTCTAAAGAAAATTTTGCCAAAATTTTATTTCTATAGAAAATTTTGCCAAAATTTTATTTCTATAGAAAATTTTGCCAAAATTTTATTTCTATAGAAAATTTTGTCAAAATTTTAATTCTATAGAAAATTTTGTTAAAATTTTATTTCTATAGAAAATTTTGTCAAAATTTTATTTCTATAGAAAATTTTGTCAAAATTTTATTTCTATTGAAAATTTTGTTAAAATTTTATTTCTATAGAAAATTTTGTCAAAATTTTATTTCTATAGAAAATTTTGTCAAAATTTTATGTCTATAAAAAATTTTGTTAAAATTTTATTTCTATATAAAATTTTGCCAACATTTTATTTCTATAGAAAATTTTGTAAAATTTTTTTTTCTATAGAAAACTTTGTCAAAATTTTGTTTCTATAGAAAATTTTGTCAAAATTTTATTTCTATAGAAATTTTTTTCAAAATGTTATTTCTATAGAAAATTTTGTAAAAAATGTTTTTCTTTAGAAAATTTTGTCAACATTTTATTTCTGTAGAAACGTTTGTCAAAATTTTATGTCTATAGAAAATTTTGTTAAAAATTTATTTCTATAGAAAATTTTGTACAATTTTTTTTCGTTAGAAAATTTTGTCAAAATTTTATTTCTACATTAAATTCTGTCAAAATTTTATTTCTGTAGAAATGTTTGTCAAAATTTTATTTTTATAGAAAATTTTGTTAAAATTTTATTTCGAGAAATTTTTCAAATTTGTATTTCTATAGAAAATTTTGTCAAAATAGTATTCCTGTAGAAAATTTTGTCAAAATTTTATTTGTATAGAAAACTTTATCAACATTTTATTTCTATAGAAAATTTTGTCAAAATTTTATTTCTATAAAAAAATTTGCCAAAATTTTATTTCTATCTAAAATGTTGTCAAAACTTTATATCTATAGAAAATTTTGTTAAAAATTTATTTCTATAGAAAATTTTGTAAATATTTTTTTTGTTAGAAAATTTTTTCAAAATTTTATTTCTACATAAAATTGTGTCAAAATTTCATTTCTGTAGAAACGTTTGTCAAAATTGTATTTCTATAGCAACGTTTGTCAAAATTTTATTTCTATAGAAACGTTTGCCAACATTTTATTTCTATAGCAAATTTTGTCAACATTTTATTTCTATAGAAAATTTTGTCAACATTTTATTTCTTTAGAAAATGTTGTCAAAATTGTATTTCAATAGAAAACTTTGTCAAAATTTTATTTCTGTAGAAAACTTTGTCAAAATTTTATTTCTATAGAAAACTTTGTCAACATTTTATTTCTATAGAAAATTTTGTCAAAATTTTATTTCTATAGAAATTTTTGTCAAAATGTTATTTCTAAAGAAAATTTTGTCAAAATTTATTTTCTATAGAAAATTTTGTCAAAATGTTATGTCTATAAAAAATTTTGTTAAGATTTTATTTCTATAGAAAATTTTGGCAAAATTTTATTTCATAGAAAATTTTGTCAAAATTTTACTTCTATAGAAAATTTTGTCAAGGGTTTCTATTTTATTTTTTTTTTCAAACTCAACTCAAATCAAACTTTATTTGCAATCTAGTTAGAATTTATTTTCTATAGAAAATGTTTTTAAAATTTATAAGTGGCAGTTTGCTAAAATTAGCCACAGATCTAAGGGCGATTATTTTCTAGAACAATAAAGCTAACCAAATTGAAATAATAAGCGAGAATACAATGCGATTAAGATTTATCATAGAGTAAAGCTTTGCCATAGTTAATAAATATTCAATAGTACCGACGAGAATATATGTTAGAATCATACTTTTAGGGTCCAAATTGTGTCAATTTTTACATCTGGCCTTGAAGTAGAAAAGTTTTGTAAAATTAAAAAAAATAAATAAAAATTGTTACCATAAGGACAAGAATCAGTAAATAAGAAATGTTCACGGATTTCAAATAAGAGGTTTGGTATTCACAGACAATAAAATGATTCCCCTGATATAAATCAGGGGAAAATGAAGATATTCCATTATGATACCATTCCGTTTAAGAGAAAATTGTTTATTGAACTATAAGATGTCCTATGTCTTCGTTAGCCCCTAAAATTCCATCTTTGAGGTCTAGAATAGTCAGTCATATACCTTAGATTCTTATGTTTTTCTTTCCATCTAACTAATAATATGACCCCATATGACATATACTGAGAAAGTTCTCTTTTCCCGTTTGCCATTTTTCCCCTACTTCAATTGCAAACAAACAAAACTGAGCTTAATAAGCATAATTATTTCACAAAAACATTTCAAGCAATTAACAGAAAAATACCAAATTCCTGACAATTTCAAGGATCTAACAGAGAATGTAGAGAGCTATGAGCAGAATTTCATGATGAAAGTTAAACAAATCGAAAAAAACTAATTTCAACACACAAAAACCCTCCTAAATGAAGGCAATAACGGCAGTGCTTTGGCATGACAGGACTATGATATGACACATGACAATGCCAAAGGCTATAATCAAGAAACATTCCAATGGGTTCACTGAGTCTCGTTTCTCTGTGATGTCCTTCCTCCCCCCGCAAAAAAGGAACAATGAAAGTACCTTTGAATGATATGTATGGCCAGATTGGAATGGAGTGGGACAATCAAGCAACAAGCATTTCTGGTCGTAACATTTTCATCGATCATATTTTGTTAAAATTTCAGATTTTCTTTTTGTTTTGTTTTTTTGTCTTATGGCAACTGAATCAGTATTCTGGGAATTTTTCATTTTTGCTATTCTTCTGGGGGGAAATCTTTTGCAGTTATGATATTGAGAGATGTTATTGGTTAAATATTTGTTGCCATGGAATTTCAAATGAAAAAAAAATGAATTTATTAGTCTCTTTCCGAGGAGTAAAAAAGAAGAAGAGAATGCATTCAGGCCATGAAAGAGAAGCTTCGCAAGGGGACCATGATGAATTCATTCAAGAAATGCCAAAGGATGAATTTTGATTTTTTTTTCTCCATAATCGAAAGACAATAAAGGTTGATAAGTGATTCAAAAATTTTCAAGGAATAACATTAATTAATTGTTTAAGGGATTTTTCAATCAAAATTGCTTTTTGAAGTTAAGGTGAAGTATGTTAATAATTGAAAGTACAGCATACTTTTAGGGATACTGAATTAATATTGAATTATTATATTAACATTTTGTTGGAAAGAAATTTTATTATCATAAATGTAATAAACGTTCAAACAATCACCTGTAACGGTATGTGTGGTCGGGACTCATATATCTGACAAAGGCCGCGTAAAGGAATCCAAAGGCAAGATCAAGGAGTACTCATGATAGAGCAGGATTTGTATACCATGGGAGATTGGATAAGGGACCACATAAAGGGTAATCACCTTATTAGGAGACTTAGACAACGCAAGGCCCATAGAGACCATGCGGACACGCTTGCCACTCGTGCCAAAAATAATCTACCAAAATTTGAAGAAAATTTTGCCACAAATCTATCAAATTACAAAATCCCAAATTTTTTCCATATCCCAATTTTTTGTCAAAATTTTATTTTTATAGAAAATTTTTATCAAAATTTTATTTCTATAGAAAATTTTGTCAAAATTTTATTTATAGAAAATTTTATTATAGAAAATTTTGTCAAAATTTTATTTCTATAGAAAATGTCAAAATTTTATGTCTATAGAAAATTATGTCAATTTTTTTTCTATAGAAAACTTTCTCAAAATTTTAGTTCTATCGAAACTTTTCTCAAAATGTTATTTTTATAGAAAAACTAGTCAACATTTTATTTCTGTAGAAAATTTTATTTCTAAAGAAAATTTTGTCAAAATTTTATTTTTCTCAACATTTTATTTATATAGAAAATCTTGTAAAAATTTTATTTCTATAGAAAATTTTGTCAATTTTTATTTCTATAGAAAATTTTGTCCAAATTTTATTTCTGTAGAAAATTTTGTCAATTTTTATTTTATAGAAAATTTTGTCCAAATTTTATTTCTGTAGAAAATTTTGTCAAAATTTTATTTCTATAGAAAATCGTATAAAAATTTTATTTCTATAGAAAATTTTTTCAAATTTGTATTTCTATAGAAATTTTTGTCAAAATTTTATTTCTAAAGAAAATTTTGTCAATTTTTATTTCTATAGAAAATTTTGTCCAAATTTTATTTCTATACACAATTTTGTCAAAATTTTATTTCTATAGAAAATTTTGTTAAAATTTTATTTCTATAGAAAACTTTGTCAACATTTTATTTTTATAGAAAAATTTGAAGAAAATTTTGCCACAAATCTATCAAATTACAAAATCCCAAATTTTTTCCATATCCCAATTTTTTGTCAAACTTTTATTTCTATAGAAAATTTTGTCAAAATTTTATTTTTATAGAAAATTTGGGATCCACCGTGGTGCAATGGTTAGCATGCCCGCCTTACATACACAAGGTCGTGGATTCGATTCCTGCTACGACCGAACACCAAAAAGGTTTTCAGCGGTGGATTATCCCACCTCAGTAATGCTGGTGACATTTCTGAGGGTTTCAAAGTTTCTCTAAGTGGTTTCACTGCAATGTGGAACGCCGTTCGGACTCGGCTATAAAAAGGAGGTCCCTTTTCATTGAGCTTAACATGGAATCGGGCAGCACTCAGTGATAAGAGAGAAGTTCACCCATGTGGTATCCCAATGGACTGAATAGTCTAAGTGAGCCTGATACATCGGGCCGCCACATAACCTAACCATACCATGGGAGATTGGATAAGGGACCACATAAAGGGTAATCACCTTACTAGGAGACACAGACAACGCAAGGCCCATAGAGGCCATGCCACTCGTGCCAAAAATAATCTACCAAAATTTGAAGAAAATTTTGCCACAAATCTATCAAATTACAAAATCCCAAATTTTTCCATATCCCAATTTTTTGTCAAACTTTCATTTCTATAGAAAATTTTGTCAAAATTTTATTTATAGAAAATTTGTAGAAAAATTTTGCCAAAATTTTATTTCTTTATAGAAAATATGTAGAAAAATTTTGCCAAAATTTTATTTCTATAGAAAATGTTGTCAAAATTTTATTTATAGAAAATATGTAGAAAAATTTTGCCAAAATTTTATTTCTATAGAAAATTTTGTCAAAATTTTATTTCTATAGAAAATTTTCTCAAAATTTTATTTCTATTGAAAATTTTGTCAATATTTTATTTCTATTGAAAATTTTGTTAAAATTTTATTGCTATAGAAAACTTTGTCAAAATTTTATATTTATAGAAAACTTTGTCAAAATTTTATATTTACAGAAGAAAAATTTGCCACAAATCTATCGAATTACAAAATCCCAAATTTTTTCCATATTCCAATTTTTTGTCAAACTTTTATTTCTATAGAAAATTTTGTCAAAATTTTATTTCTATCAAAAATTTTGTCAAACTTTCATTTCTATAGAAAATTTTGTCAAAATTTTATTTCTATAGAAAATTTTGTCAAAATTTTATTTCTATAGAAAATTTTGTCAAAATTTTATTTCTATAGAAAATTTTGTCAATATTTGATTTCTATAGAAAATTTTCTCAAAATTTTATTTCTATAGAAAATTTTGTCAAATTTGTATTCCTATAGAAATTTTTGACAAAATTTTATTTTCTATAGCAAATTTTGTTAAAAATTTTTATTTTTATAGAAAATTTTGTTAAAATTTTATTTCTAGAGAAAATCTTGTGAACATTTCATTTCTGTAGAAAATTATGTCAAAATTTTATTTCTATAGAAAATTTTGTAAAAATTTTATTTTCTATAGAAAATTTTGTTAAAAATTTTTATTTTTATAGAAAATTTTGTTAAAATTTTATTTCTAGAGAAAATCTTGTGAACATTTTATTTCTGTAGAAAATCTTGTCAAAATTTTATTTCTATAGAAAATTTTGTCAATATTTTATTTCTATAGAAAATTTTGTCAAAATTTTACTTCTATAGAAAATTTTGTTTAAAATTTTAATTTAATTTGAAGAAACTTTTGCCACAAATCTATCAAATTACAAAATCCCAAATTTTTTGCATATCCCAATTTTTTGTCAAACTTTTATTTATAGAAAATTTTGTCAAACGTTCCTTTCAATATAAAATTTTGTCAATTTTTATTTCTATAGAAAATTTTGTCAAAAGTTTATTTCTATAGAAAATTTTGTCAAAATTTTATTTCTATATAAAATTTTCTCAAAATTTTATTTATATAGAAAAATTTTTAAAAATTTTATTTGTATAGAAAAATTTTTTAAAATGTTATTTATATAGAAAAATTTTTAAAAATTTTATTTCTATAGAAAATTTTGCTAAATTTTTATTTTTATAGAAAATTTTGTCAATATTTTATTTTTTTAGAGAAAATTTTGTAAAAATTTTATTTCTAAAGAAAATTTTGTCAAAATTTTATTTCTATAGAAAATTTTCTCAAAATTTTATTTCTATAGAAAATTTTCTCAAAATTTTATTTCTATAGAAAATATTTTCAAAATTTTATTTCTATAGAAAATATTGTCAAATTTTTTTTTTATAGAAAATTTTGTCAAAAATGTATTTCTTTTAAGAATTGAAGTGCCTCTTAGTTGGAGAGAGATTGTTTCGCAAAATCTTAAAAAAAAAATCAATAATTCTACAAATCTACCAAACAGTAAAAAATCTACCATTTTTGGTGGAAATCTACCAACTGTGGCAACCGTGCATGCTGAGCAATATGAACCAAAGCGTCGATCGGAGTGCAAAAGGAACTTCTTTTTTATCTCTTATTAATTTCTCAGAAATGATACCAGAATTTCTTATAGTAGAAAAATGAAGAAGTATACGAGGCTGCCGTTAATATTTCGGGATTGGACAACCATAGTGTTGCAATCTACCAACTGACAGCTCTATCGTAAAACTTGACATTTTTGAGGACAAAACGTTTGGACATTTAAGTGTAGTTTGCAGCAACTTAAGAGATTCGTCTCGCCCAAAAATGTGGAATTAAATAGTGAACGTTTTCGTGCGATTAGTTTTTTACAACTTTCGAAGTGGATTAACTCAACAACAGTGCATCGATGAACTTAACTCCATTTTTGTTGCATCCAGGATCAGTTTTTATCGGTGAATTCAACCGAGCTCGTAAATGACTTCAAGACGAATTTCATGAAGGTTATCAAAAATCAGTTGTTGTTTCAAAAACCATTGATGCTATACGCCAAATAAGCCAATAAACTTTAAAGCTAGTGTTTTTAATGTTTAGCAACTTTTTTAAATTATAGTAAAATATGAATAAATAAAACAACACTAGGTTAAGTTAGGTTAGGTGGCAGCCCGATGTATCAGGCTCACTTAGACTATTCAGTCCATTGTGATACCACATTGGTGAACTTCTCTCTTACTAGTTCTTCTAAGTTCTTCTATTTGTATTATTATTTTTTATATTTTATTTTCATATTTAATTTTTTTTTAATATTTGTTTAGCAAGTTTTCTTGAGTTGCTTAGAAAATCAATTTTTAAAAGAATTTTAATCAATAACCAGTGTAGCTAGTTTTTTTATAGTAGAAACGAAAATATAAAAAAATTATAAATTTTTTTTTTAATATTTTATTTTCCAATTTTTCTTTTTTTTTAATTTTGTTTTTATTTTCTTATTATTTCTTTTCAGTTTCACATTTTTCCTTCAATTTCTTTTAGATTTTTAACGAATATTTTTTACATCCCACTGTACCCATTTCGTCCCATAAATAACAAAACAACTAAAAATCACTGTACCGTAATAAAAATATATCCGCTTTTGTGTCCTTTTTGTCAAAGCCTACAATGTTTACGTATATGCCTTTAAATACGTATAGTGGTGTGTGTGTGAAGGGAATGCTGTTTTAAATATAAGGCGACTGAGTATATGGGAGAGAGAGAGAATAGGTCTTTTGTATGCAAATAAATCTAAATATTATTGCTTATAAAATTTACAAATGTAACGGGGAATGCACACACACACACTCCGCCACTTATATATGCTTACGAATGTGTATTTGCAATCAATTCCTATACGAATTTAAAAGGCTGCCAAAGTTTTTGTTGCACGGCATCAATCTTGTGTGAATTTGTCTTCGCCCTCCAGGACATCTTCTCATTTATGAGAGCCCAAGGAGGAGGAAATAATGTGACAATAACAACAACAATAACAGCAGCAATGACAACCAGAAATGAAACGTTACAAAACAAAAAAAATAAAATAAATGACTGACTCTACTACAAGTGTACAAAATATTTACATAAAAACATACAAAAACAGAACAAAAGACATTAACCATAAAACAAATTTGCATTCGGGGAATTTTTTTGAAATTTCCTCCAAACATTTTGTTTCGCTTCTTTTTCATTTAAATTGTTTTTTTTTTTATTTCAAATGAAAATTTACATGAACGCGCTTTTTTGCTTTGATGAGCCATCATCATGGCTTCAGCAAATGTTATTTTGCATTGCGAATTGTTGAATTGAAGTCAGTCAAGCAATACTTATGCCACCCCTATGATAAAATGAAAATTAATTCGATATTTTTGTTTTTCGCCTTCAAAGTAGACAGCAGTGGCACAATTACATAAATTTTAATTGGCCATAATCTGGGAAAAATACCTGTTGACATTCCTATGGTTGTCAAGGGAAAATGTAAAAAATAAACAGAAAACAAAAAACAAATTCACATACGGAGTTTTTTTTGGCCATCAAAAAAAATTAATACTGATAAACAATTAAGTGAAATACCAAGGTAAAATTCTGCATTATCAGGGGATGTTGACAGATTCAAACTATGCTAACTGATTTTGATAATGAAATTTAAATTGGAAAGGTCATGGCGGTACTACAATGGTATTTAGTTTTCCTAACTAAATAATTTTATAGAAACAGGCAAGGATTCTGTAATGACAAAAGTTTACCAAAATCAGTATGGTAGTTGTGAAAAATTTGTCATTTTTCACATATCCAACGTAAGGCAAAATAGCCTTTGCCAATTTGTCAAATTTTTTTGCACATTAAAGTATGCTAATATTTTTCTTCCTGAAAGTAGACAAACATTTTTTCACCATTAGACAGTTTTTTTTCATATGTCCAATAAAAGCCAAAAAAAAGGTAGCACAAAAGACTTTTATCATTTTATGATACTCTTTTTTAAAATTGTGCCACGTATGCCATTTATATATGTATCCGCCTAAAAGTATGCTAATATCTAAGTTCGTAATAGTAGGCAAACAGATTTCCCTATCCGATCAACCCTTTTCAAAGAGAATTGCTTGATGACATGATGGAAACTGTCTGTATGGAATGACTGTTTTACTTTTTGATAATTTTTTTGCCAATTTTTTTTATTGTGTGAAGTCTTTGTGCCAGAAAGATGGCACAAAAATGTTAAAAGTAGGACATTTTGTGATACAAAATTATTATCGTTTAAAAAATGACAAATTTTAGACAAAAGTGACAGTACGGTAGTACTGAGGGACAGATGTTGGTTAACTTTATGCATTACTACAAATACTATACCATTCTACCACAAAAGGTAGATTTTTTACTGTTTCGTAGATTGGACAAATTCTTAATGTTTTGGTAGATTTTGCGAGATATACCTCTCCAACTAAGAGGAACTTAAATTTTGTATAGAAATAAAATTTTAAGAAAGTTTTCATTAGAAATGAAATTTTGACAATCTTTTTATAAAATTCTATACAAATAAATTATGGCAACATTTTCTATAGAAATAAAATTATGACAAATTTTTCTAGAGATTTAAAATTTTGGTAAAATTTTGTAGAGAATTAAAATTTTGGCAAAATTTTCTAGAGAAATAAAATTTTTGCAAAAATGTCTATAGAAAAAAAGCTTCAGCAATATTGTCTTTAAAACTAAAATTTTGGCAAAATTTTTCATAGAAATATAATTTTGACAAAATTATCTAGATAAATAAAATTTTGGCAACATTTTCTAGAAAAATAAAATTTTGACAAAATTTTTCATAGGAATATAATTTCGGCAAAATTTTCTAGATAAATAAAATTTTGGCAAAATTTTCTATAGAAATAAAATTTTTGACAAAATTTTCTAGATAAATAAAATTTTGGCAAAATTTTCTAGAAAAATTAAATTTTTCTAGAAAAATAAAATTTTTCTAGAAAAATAAAATTTTATATAATTTCGGCAAAATTTTATAGATAAATAAAAATTTGGCACAATTTTCTAGAGAAATAAAATTTGGACAAAATTTTCTAGAGAAATAAAATGTTGACAAATATTTCCATAGAAATAAAATTTTGGCAAACTTTTCTATAGAAATAAAATGTTGGCAACATTTCCCATAGAAATAAAATTTGGCAAAATTTTTCATACAAATAAAATTTTGGCTAAATTTTTCATAGAAATATCATTTTGGCAACATTTTCTAGATAAATAAAATTTTGGCAACATTTTCTAAATAAATAAAATTTTGGCAAAATTTTCTATAGAAATAACATTTTTGTACAATTTTCTAGAAAAATAAAATTTTGGCAAATTTTCCATAGAAATAGAATTTTAGCAAACTTTTCTATAGAAATAAAATTTTGACAAAATTTTTCATAGAAATATAATTTTTGCAAAATTTTTCATAGAAATATAATGTTGGCAAAATTTTCTAGATAAATAAATTTTTGGCAAAATTTTCTATAGAAATAAAATTTTGGCAAAATTTTTCATAAAAATATAATTTTGGCAAAATTTTCTAGATAACAAAAATGTTGGAAAAATTTTCTAGATAACAAAAATTTTGGAAAAATTTTCTAGAAAAATAAAATTTTGACAAAATTTTTCATATAAATATAATTTCGGCAAAATTTTCTAGATAAATAAAATTTTGGCAAAATTTTCTAGAGAAATAAAATTTGGACAAAATTTTCTAGAGAAATAAAATTTTGGCAAAATTTTTCATAGAAATATAATTTTGGCAAAATTTTCTAGATAAATAAAATTTTGACAAAGTTTTCTAGAGAAATAAAACTTCGACAAAATTTTCTATAGAGATAAAATTTTGGAAAAATTTTTTACAGAAATAAAATTTTGGTAAAATTTTCTATAGAAATAAATTTTTTTTGTTTGTTATTGTTGGCTTCTCTTCAATCGTTATTGTTGTTTTTGATCTCAGCTTAAAGCCATGCATTGACTAAACTACAAGTGTAGCTTAACCAACAGAGGAAAAGTATGCTTGTCAAATTTATTTGGGCAAAGCCCTATAGACTGCAAGATGGTTGGATGTACAGCTGTTTCGGAATTACCACATTCCTCATCAGCATCCTCTACTTGCAGCAAAACTATCAACCAATTATCAGAATAAATTCGGGTAATTCACTCAACCCAAAGTGAACTGCACTTGAACCTTCCGAAAAAAGGAAAAGAGATATGCTTGCAAATTTGTTTAGGAAGTAGCCTTGATAGTCGGCTACTTTTTTCGGAAGGTTCAAGTGCAGTTCACTTTGGGTTGAGTGAATTACCCGAATTTATTCTGATAATTGGTTGATAGTTTTGCTGCAAGTAGAGGATGCTGATGAGGAATGTGGTAATTCCGAAACAGCTGTACATCCAACCATCTTGCAGTCTATAGGGCTTTGCCCAAATAAATTTGACAAGCATACTTTTCCTCTGTTGGTTAAGCTACACTTGTAGTTTAGTCAATGCATAGCTTTAAGCTGAGATCAAAAACAACAATAACGAAATATAATTTCGGCAAAATTTTCTAGATAAATAAAATTTTGGCAAAATTTTCTATATAAATAAAATTTTGGCAAAATTTTTCATAAAAAAATATAATTTTGGCAAAATTTTCTAGATAACAAAAATGTTGGAAAAATTTTCTAGATAACAAAAATTTTGGAAAAATTTTCTAGAAAAATAAAATCTTGACAAAATTTTTCATAGGAATATAATTTCGGCAAAATTTTCTAGATAAATAAAATTTTGGCAAAATTTTCTAGATAAATAAAACTTTAAAATTTAAAAAAAATTTTCTAAAGAAATAAATTATTGGCAAAATTTTCCATAAAAATAAAATTTTGGCAAAATTTTCTAGAGTTCTAAAATTTTGGTAAAATTTTCTAGAGAAATATAATGGCAAAATTTTCCATAGAAATAAAATTTGGCAAAATTTTTCATAGAAATATCATTTTGGCAACACTTTCTAGATAATACAATTTTGGCAACATTTTCTATAGAAATAACATTTTGGTACAATTTTCTAGAAAAATAAAATTTTGGCAAAACTTTCTAGAGAAATAAAATTTGGACAAATTTTTCTAGAGAAATAAAAATTTGGCAAAATTTTTCATAGAAATATAATTTTGGCAAAATGTTCTAGATAAATAAAATTTTGGCAAAATTTTTTACAGAAATAAAACTTCGACAAAATTTTTCATAGAAATATAATTTTGGCAAAATTTTCTAGAGAAATAAAACTTCGACAAATTTTTCTATAGAAATAAAATGTTGGCAAACTATTCTATAGAAATAACATTTTGGCAAATTTTTCCATAGAAATATAATTTTGGAAAATTGTTTATAGAAATAAAATTTTTGCAAAATTTTGGCAAAATTTTCTGTAGAGATAAAATTTTGCCAAAATTGTCTATAGAAATAAAATTTTGGCAATTTTTTCCATAAAAATAAAATTTTGGCAAAATGTTCTAGACAAAAAAAAAATTTAACAAAATTTTCTATAGAAATAAAATTTTGGCAAAATTTTCTATAATAGAAATAAAATTTTGGCAAAATTTTCCATAGAAATAAAATTTTGCAAAAATTTTGTATAGAAATAAAATTTTGGCAAAATTTTTTACAGAAATAAAATTTTGCAAAATTTTCTATAGAAATAAAAATTTGGCAAAATTTTCTCCATAAATAACATTTTGGCAAAATAGTCTATAGAAATAAAATTCTGGCAAAATTTTCTAGAGATCTAAAATTTTCTAGAGATCTAAAATTTTGGTAAAATTTTCTAGAAATATAAAAATTTTGTATAATAAAATTTTGGCTAAATTTTCTAGAGATCTTAAATTTTGGTAAATTTTTCTAGAGAAATAAAAAGTTGGCAAAATTTTCCATAGAAATAAAATTTTGGAAAAACTATCTATAGAAATAAACTTTTGGAAAAATTTTCTAGGAAAATAAAATTTGGACAAAATTTTCTAGACAAAAAATTTTCTAGAACTTCGACAAAATTTTCTATAGAAATAAAATTTTGGCAAACTTTCCCATAGAAATAAAATTTTTGGGAAAATTTTCCATAGAAATAGAATGTTGGCAAAATGTTGCATAGAAATAAAATTTTGGCAAAATTTTCCTTAGAAATAAAATTTTGGCAAAATTTTCCATAGAAATAAAATGTTGGCAAAATTTTCTTTAAAAATAAAATTTTGGAAAAATTGTCTATAAAAATAAAATTTTGGCAAAATTTTCAAGCGAAATAAAATTTGTACAAAATTTTTTAGAGAAATAATTTTTGCCAAATTTTCTAGAAAATCAACCGTTGTAAATAAAAAAATATTTCATTATATTTATTTAACATACAACAATTCAAATATAATCGATTTTATCTAATATTTTCCTCTTACCTAATGACCCAAAATCTTAATAAAGCCTCAGAAAAATCAATTATATTTATAATTGATTCTGTCCATCGTAGGCCTAAATTTTATTAACTACAAGTTGTTGTTTTACATGTGTCCTGCAGCTATATTCAAAATTGAAGGCTAAAGTAATTAGAAGTTTTTTTTCGTTTTCTTTCATTTTCATAAACAGGTATGTTCTTTGTTTTTGGAGTTTTTCTTTTGTTTTTTTTTTTTTCTTGATTTTCCTTATCCATAAAACTCCTGTATAAAAGCAAACAAACAAAATGCTGACAAACAAATATACATAGACATAATAAAATGCACGGTATGTGGCCAACAAAAAAACTGGCATATTGTAGGCTATATGACCTATAACCTAAAGCTTGAGCCTATTAGATCAAGTATTTAAGTAATAACCACAATACTCCTCCGACACACTACCAGGAGGTCGATGTTGTACAAATAACTGATATTGGCCCATAACATATGAAACATAAACAGCATCACATCAATAAACTAATTCACCAACTTTTGGCCTCTCATTCCTGCTGTTTTAACCTACTTGGAATATAAGAAAATGGGAGAAAAAAACAGCAACAATGAACATAACCATAAAAGGTAAAATACCTTGTACAGAAGAACAAAACAAAAACGAAATCATCCTGTCCCGAGCACTTGATAGAAATCATGGCAAAAGGCGTGACCAAAAAGTCAAACTGCAAGAAAATGGGGCCAAAGGCATTCATTCCTGGGGCCAGTTTTATGATGCATTCCATTCCGTTGGCAAGCATAAAGTAACAAGTAATGTGGTCATAAAATCCCATAACCTAAGGCTGCACCAGCCTGCCTTAACTTTAATCACATACCAAGAGCTTTATGACCCAGAGAGACCGGGAAGCAAGCAAATTAAAAAGGAGATTAAACTGCCAATAGCTTTAGCCCTTCCCTAAGGGCATACTAAAATTATTATACAAAATTCAAATTTATTGGGGCGAATATATTTTCTTAAATATAATTCCACTGTCATTCATCTTTTGAACTGGTATTTAACAAAGAAAGTTACCAAAATGTATCTGGAGTAAGAAGATTGGTGATTTTTTTTTATAGCAAAACAAACAAACCTTAAAAAATGATGTTGGACAAATGACCCTATCCAAAGAGCCTTTGGGGATTTGAAAACATTTATTTTTTGTTTTAAGAATTTCAAATTAGACAGAATTGAAAAACGCAAGCTTGAAGGGATAAAATATGATACAAAAAAATCTAAAAAGGTTTTTCCCAAGCAAGCAATCGATAGAAGAGCCTTAAAATGAAATAAGAAAAACTTAATACATTAAACAAAAAGAAATTGATATCTTGGATTAAATTTACAATTATTTGGCTTACAAAATATTAGCTTTAGCTTTATTTAAATGTATTTATTAATCATTATAACTCATACGCCCGAACAAACCTTATTACTCATACGCTACCATGGTTCAATCGGATTTAATATAACTCATACGACAACCGTACATAACCCTAGACAGAATTGATAAAAACAAGTTTGTAAAAATAAAAAATTATACAAAAAAATCGAAAAGATTTTTCCAAAGCAAGGAAACGATAGTAGGGCATAAATATGAAATAAGAAAAACTTAATATATTAAACCAAAGTAAATTGATATCTTGGTTAATCCAAGATTGCCAAATAATTGCAAATTTAATCCAAGATATCCAAAATATTAGCTTTAGCTTTATTTAAATGCATTTATTAATAATTATAACTCATACGCCCAAACAAACCTTATTACTCATACGCTACCGTGGTTCAATCGGATTTAATATAACTCATACGACTACTATTCATAACCCACCTAGGCAATTAAAGCCATTATAAATATATGAAGCTATAAAATCTATCACCCTATGCCCCTCTAAGGTTCATTTTATTTTATGTTCAGATTTATTGGAATTTTATGCAACCAAAGCACGTATTTCTATAAATCACATTTTATTCGAATTATTTGAAATATATCATATAGTCATTTATTTTTTTCTTTAAACAAATAAATATATCCAGACATTTAAGATGTAAGGACACCGCCTAAGGTTATTAAACCTCAAAAACTGATTTAGTTGTTTTTCAAAGATTCATTTCATTTAAATGCCTTTGGTAATCGAATGAAATTTTGCAGAATAAAAGTGAAAACAATTGAAAACTCTAAACAAAACATAAGTCTAGACGTAATTTTAATTATTGTTTTGTGTTAATATTTAATATTATTTATACGCACCATAGATATCTTATTAAAATTTTTTGATTTACCCAAAAATAAATGAACAAATATTCTATATGCTAAGGAATCGTAATAATTTGGAATAATGTTCTCGTAAATGAAGAAATTTGTGATATGAATTTTGAAATGTTAATTAAAAAGTATTTTTCAAATAAAATCATGAATTTCGATGTAATATGAATTATTGTTTTGTGTTAATAATTAATATTACTTATACGCACTCTATTTATAATATATGCATCTGTATTAAAAAAAATTAATTTATGACTATACTCCAAAATAAATGAAGACATATTCTATAAATTCCAAGAAAACACAAAACATTTAATTTTTAATATATGAGAAAATTGTCCAAGACGCTGGGATTGAAAGATTCTATATGCCAATGACAAAATTTTGCCTACTACATTCAGACTGAAAGTAGTGGCAGTAGAGCGGATTTAAATTGACAAAATTTTCTATAGAAATAAAATTATGCCAAAATTTTCTATAGAAATAAAATATTGAAAAAACTTTCATATAGAAATAAAATTGTAAAAAATTCTATTGAAATAAAATGTAGGCAAAATTTTCTATAGAAATAAAATGTTGGGAAATTTTTTTATAGATATAAAATTTCGACAAAATTTTTTGTAGAAATAAAATTTTGACAAAATTTTCTATAGAAATAAAATTATGCCAAAATTTTCTATAGAAATAAAATATTGAAAAAACTTTCATATAGAAATAAAATTGTAAAAAATTCTATTGAAATAAAATGTTGGCAAAATTTTCTATAGAAATAAAATGTTGGGAAATTTTTTTATAGATATAAAATTTCGACAAAATTTTTTGTAGAAATAAAATTTTGACAAAATTTTCTATAGAAATAAAATTTTGGCATAATTTTTTATACCCTCCACCATAGCACTGTGGGGCCAATGACAGGTCTTTGAGGCAAAAAGTCAATTTTTTAAGTCAACTATTTAAAAATAATAATAACGGAATTTTACATAAAACACATTGAAACACCCAAATATCAAATATTAAAATCAGGTAACACCTCATGATGACATGCCGAGCAGTCAAAGTTGCCATATTTTGTTTTGCTACATTTTCTGATATTCAACAATAAACAAACAACAAAGTCATTTTGGCCGTCAAGCAAAAAATTTTAAAATTATAAAAATTTTGTAAAATGGAATACACTTGTAAAGGTATGTAAAGCAACATGTGATTAAATTAAGAAAAAAAAATTGATTTGATGAATAGTTTTTTGTGTCACATGTGCTGTCTATTTTGTGTAGTTTTTGTTGTCGTCCATATGTTCTGTGGAGTAGAACTTTCTTTATCCGAGCGTATCCGTGAAAAAATTTATGTGTGGAGAAAGGTAATAATGTGTACTAAAGGGTGATTTGTTAAGAGCTTGATAACTTTTTAAAAAAAAAAAACGCATAAAATTTGCAAAATCTCATCGGTTCTTTATTTGAAACGTTAGATTGGTCCATGACATTTACTTTTTGAAGATAATTTCATTTAAATGTTGACCGCGGCTGCGTCTTAGGTGGTCCATTCGGAAAGTCCAATTTTGGGCAACTTTTTCGAGCATTTCGGCCGGAATAGCCCGAATTTCTTCGGAAATGTTGTCTTCCAAAGCTGGAATAGTTGCTGGCTTATTTCTGTAGACTTTAGACTTGACGTAGCCCCACAAAAAATAGTCTAAAGGCATCAAATCGCATGATCTTGGTGGCCAACTTACCGGTCCATTTCTTGAGATGAATTGTTCTCCGAAGTTTTCCCTCAAAATGGCCATAGAATCGCGAGCTGTGTGGCATGTAGCGCCATCTTGTTGAAACCACATGTCAACCAAGTTCAGTTCTTCCATTTTTGGCAACAAAAAGTTTGTTAGCATCGAACGATAGCGATCGCCATTCACCGTAACGTTGCGTCCAACAGCATCTTTGAAAAAATACGGTCCAATGATTCCACCAGCGTACAAACCACACCAAACAGTGCATTTTTCGGGATGCATGGGCAGTTCTTGAACGGCTTCTGGTTGCTCTTCACTCCAAATGCGGCAATTTTGCTTATTTACGTAACCATTCAACCAGAAATGAGCCTCATCGCTGAACAAAATTTGTCGATAAACACATTTCGAACCGAACACTGATTTTGGTAATAAAATTCAATGATTTGCAAGCGTTGCTCGTTAGTAAGTCTATTCATGATGAAATGTCAAAGCATACTGAGCATCTTTCTCTTTGACACCATGTCTGAAATCCCACGTGATCTGTCAAATACTAATGCATGAAAATCCTAACCTCAAAAGAATCACCCTTTATTAGGTTTTGGAAAAATTAGCTGCTCCAATCTGCACCATTTTATAAAAATCTATTTTCAGATAACGTAAAACTTAAAAATTTGGATATATTTAACTTTTGGTTGGAAAATGATAGCAAACCCATTAATGTTACCAACTGGATTTCCGCGAAATTCAACAGACGTGTCTATGAAAACTCTATGACGACAGTGAAAAAACAAATTAATAATTTTGAACGTACTTACGGAAACAAAGGGTACTCAGTCGTGTCCGATATGTGGTGGAAATCCAAAACAGTTTTTGTCAATAAAAAATTTAAGCTCATCGGTGTTTCAGCCCAAATCGAATGCATTAAAATGTGATATAAGCCCATTACACGCCTGGATTCGATGTTTTGAATTTGTCCTTAATCTTTCATATAGACTTAATATTAAAAAATGGCAAATTCGGAGTGCTGAGGAGAAAGTCCTTATGCTAAAGAGAAAGCGCGAAATTCAAGAACAATTTTGGCAAAAAATGGGCCTTCATGTCCACAAGCCGAAAAGCAATAGGAGCGGGTGCACGAATGTCGGTAATGCGGCACGAAAATCATTTTTTAATCCGGAATTACTTTCTTCTATAACCAACTTTAATATCGAACTTTTAAAACATTTACATACAATTCTTATCACAATTAACTCTGAATTTGAAATAAGTGCCGACCACTTGCAACAATTTTGCTATAAAACTGCAGAGATATATTTTAAACATTACGAGTGGTACCCAATGTCAGCGACTTTGCATAAAATTTTAGCACATTCTTTCCAAATATTGCAAGCGTCAATCGTACCTCTCGGATGTGGTGGTGAAAATGCATCTGAGGCGAGAAATAAATTTTACAAAAAGGACCGCATTGAGCATGCACGAAAGGATTCTAGGGAGCATAATATAATGGATATTTTTAACAGGGCCCTGGATTCTTCAGACCCGTTATTATCAAGTATATATCTGAAAAATCGTCTTTCAAAAAAGAGAAGTTTGCAGCTTCCAAGAGATGTTATTTCTCTTTTAAAAATTCCGGATATGCCTGAGTATCAACTGCCAAGTACGTCAAGTGCAGCTATAAATAAAGATGTTTCAGATTCTGAAGATTACGAAGAGGATCCATTTCATTTTAATTTTGAATTAGAAGTTGATGAAACAGAAAATTTTCAAGTAAGAATTTTGTACAAAAGCCAATTATTTTGTATATACGAGTATTAACAAAATTCTCTATTTTTAGATTGATTAAATTTTGAATATTGTATCCAAACACCCAGTATGTTTTAAACACTCACACCAAGAAATTGATTCATTTTAAAAGTAATTTTTTGAAATGTATTAATATAAATTAGTTTGCAATTTACCCTCATTTTCATAAAGCTCCGTTAGTGTTCCGTTAACTAACCAACTTTTAAACCGTATTATAGACGCAGCTGTAATCTTGCCTTTATATTCCATAGGCCAGTTAGGAACTTAACTGACGAAAAATGTTCAGTTAAAGTTAACCGGAGAGAAGATATTTGCAATTTACTTTCTGTTAACTGGCAGTTAAAGCCTAACGGAGCTACATGAAAATGGCCGTTAGAGCTAGTTGATAAATAAATGTTATCACCCACAGAATGATGCAATTACACTGTTCTGCAAAAATCATCTTTTGAGCCCTTCTTTAGACCAAACTAGCAGATCCTTATGTAAAATGATCTCCTGAATCCGAATTTACTTCCCGTTTTGCCCTATCACATCTAGTTTTCGAGATATCTTCTTTATTTATGAAAAATGTCAGAAAAAATTTGTTTCAGGGATATCTCGAAAACTAGGCATGATGGGACAAAATGGGCAGTCATTCTGTTTCAGGAGATCCTTTTACATAAGGATCAGCTGATTTCGTCTAAAACAGGATTTCATTTCAGAGCAGTGCTATCGCTAAATTTCAAGAATTATTTTCCAGGGGTCTCCACCTGGAGAAGCACTTTAATACCAGTACTGGAAATGGGCGTGGCACTGCCCGAATGTCTTAATTTTTTTACTGAAGTCTTAAGAATACATTATAATCATCTGTACGACATTTTAAAGGTCTAGCTGTTTCCTGTGATTTATTGCCTCAAAAACTGACCATTGGCCCCATAGTGCATAGGATGGGGGTATATTAACATTGTCATTCCGTTTGTAACACATCGAAATATTGATCTAAGTCCCCATAAAGTGTATATATTCTGGGTCGTGGTGAAATTCTGAGTCGATCTGAGCATGTCCGTCCGTCCGTCTGTTGAAATCACGCTAACTTCCGAACGAAATAAGCTATCGACTTGAAACTTGGCACAAGTAAATAGTTGTTATTGATGTAGGTCGGATGGTATTGCAAATGGGCCATATCGGTCCACTTTTACGTATAGCCCCCATATAAACGGACCCCCAAATTTGGATTGCGAGGCCTCTAAGAGAAGCAAGTTTCATCCGATCCGGCTGAAATTTGGTACATGGTGTTAGTAAATGGTCTCTAACAACCATGCAAAAATTGGTCCACATCGGTCCATAATTATATATAGCCCCCATATAAACCGATCACCAGATTTGACCTCCGGAGCCTCTTGGAAGACCAAAATTCATCTGATTCAGTTGAAATTTGGTACGTGATGTTAATATATAGCCTCAAACACCCATGCAAAAATTGGTCGATATCGGTCCATTATTATATATAGGCCCATATAAACCGATCCCCAGATTTGACCTCCGGGGCACCTTGGAAGAGCAAAATTTTTCCCATTCGGTTAAAATTTGGTGCGTGATGTTTGTATATGGTATCCAACAACCATGCAGGAATTGGTTCCTATCAGTCCATAATTATGTATAGCTCACATATAAACCGATCGCCAGATTTGACCTCCGGCGCCTTTTGGAGAAGCAAAATTCATCCGATCTGGTTGAAATTTGGTATGTGGTGGTAGTATATGATATTTAACAACCATGGCAAAAGTGGTCCATATCAGTCCATAATCATTTATAGCCCCCATATAAACCGATCCCGAGATTTGGTTTTGGAGCCTCTTGGAGGAACAAATTTCATCCGAGTGAGTTGAAATTTGTGGATGACACTCTTTCGTAGAAGTTTCTACGCAATCCATGGTGGAGGGTACATAAGATTCGGCTTGGCCGAACTTACGGTCGTATATACTAGTTTTAAATCTATTAAATTATTACAAACATAAACAAAATTGCTCTTACTTTTATAAAATCTGCAAATTTCTGCTACTATATTTTCCTTTATTTTTCTTAAGAGACGAATTTAAATCAAAGTTAATGACAAAGGTGGATGACACACTCATACACTACAATTTGCTAGCGATAAAATGGTCTCGAGTATTTTTCAGTATGGATTTCCGGTTATTTTTGTCCTTAGGCCAACAACATCACCATCACCATCATTTAAATATAGAACGGGCATAAGTGAATAACACGAAACTTTAGGTTTTTGTTTGAATGTTAGACGTTCACAAAGGCGAGTGAAGCCTAGATGCGTGTTTTCCACTGTAAACAGGCGAGTCTAGAGAGTAGCATGTACGACAAAGTTCTACGCGCCAAAGATCCAGGGAATGACAATCAACCACACTTTCTAGTTCAGTTTGGTATTTCACGTTATTTGATTTTC
Source organism: Haematobia irritans (assembly GCF_050003625.1). Classification (NCBI taxonomy): domain Eukaryota; kingdom Metazoa; phylum Arthropoda; class Insecta; order Diptera; family Muscidae; genus Haematobia; species Haematobia irritans. The sequence goes on from NC_134399.1 coordinate 6,184,329, forward strand.
TATTTCGTTTTTGCTAGCAACCCAGTCTAGTAGTTTGAATGAAAACAAAATGACACATTTCCAGAGACACCACACAATACATGGCCCGGAGTGCTAACTACTTTTGAAATGATTGTAGCACGAACACGGAACACGTTTTTCAGTATTTTCTATTTTCTGTTTTTTTTTTTTTGTTCTTTCACTTCTGTTCTATAGCCTACCGCAGGACAATGATGACGCGCACTGAATAAGGCTAAGTAATCACTTTTGATTGAATTGAAATGACGTTGCTGTTATGATTTTTATTTTTATGCCTCCGCCTGTATTTAGGTTACTAATGCCCACTGTGTTAGTGGTCACTTTTACTCAGATGGTTTAGTTTTATAAAGAAGCGCACGGATGTAGTAGTGTATGCGTATGAGTGTGTTGGTGTATTTCCGTTTGTGGCTGACAGAAAGCCAATATTTACTGTTATTTTAACCTATATTTTAGTCATCAGCCATGCACAATGACCAGCAATCACTGTGTTATGAGCACCAACTACCAACACAGAAACTAATGCACAGCAGCAGCAGCAGCACCAACAACAACACCACAAAAGCCAAAGCTTATAGGTTCGATGCACCTTACTACTACGTACGAGAAGTTTTCTTCAAATAACCGACAAACGATAAGAATGCTTCGCAAATAATCCTTTCACTTGGGATTTACATAAATTCACCCATACTTCTAACCAACACTCTCTCGCACATACTTCTCACACACACTCACATTGGGATTCTATTAAACCACATTTGATTTTCTAGCCTTTTATAGTTTCTCATATTTTTTTGTGTATAGATTTTGGATTTTTTTTTGTTTTGTTTCATCCAAAACTATGTCTGTTTGTATTTTAAATATGGATTTTTAATTACGGCCGCGTTTTTTTTGTTTGTATTATCTAGCGTTTTTCGGAGAGATAGTACTGTTCTATACTGTAGATGAATTCCAACTGGTTGACAAATGAAAGCTTTAGCGAATTCATATGCTGGTCCTTACTCCATGGTGTGTTGTATGAGAGGAGCTTTGGAGTGCTCGCACATGGATATAGATAGGTGTGAAGAACCCTCCAAGGAAATATGGGAAAGCTTTTTTCGGTTTTTGTTGGCTATTGGCACATTCAACAAATGAGCAACCAATATTTGGTTAATATGCCCTGATGTTGCACAATGAATACAAATGAATAATGAGAAACATATTCGAAGAGAGAGAGAGAGAGAGGGAGAGTGAGCGTAACTAAAAAAGATATAACTTTTCAATTGTTATATGAATTGAAACATTATTTCTCTCGTGTCATCATCGTATTCTCGTATGAAATATAAAAGAATAGACAAATATTTTAAAATATTCAAAAAACAAACATTCTCTTTATCTCTGACGTATAAGTAATTTCAATTAATATTATTACTTATACGATACCAGGTATATACAAGTTATTGATATAATAATACTCATACGACCTGCCTCACTAACGTATGGAGAATTTTTAATCATTTTTAAAATTAAAATCCGCCACCCTAAAAATAAAGTCAAACATTTAAAATTAAAATCCGACACACGAAAAATAAAATCAAAAATTATGAATAAAAAAATATTCGAAAATAAGCTTTTCTATCTCTTTCTCTCTAACGTATAAGTAATTTTAATTAATATTATTACTTATACGACACCAGGTATATACAAGTTATTGATATAATAATACTCATACGACCTGCCTCACCAACATTTGGAGAAGTTAAAATCACCTTTAAAAATAAAAATGGTAACCGTAAAAATATTTTTAAGTAAAATTAAACAAAAAAATATTTGCATCTCTTTCTCTCTGACGTATAAATAATTTTAAATAACATTATTACCTATACGATACCATGTATATAGAAGATATTGATATGATAATACTCATAAATCCAAAATATAAAACCGAAAATTAAAAATAACAAATATATACGACCGTAAGTTCGGCCAGGCCAAATCTTATGTACCCTCCACCATGGATCGCGTAGAAACTTCTACGAAAGACTGTCATCCACAATCGAATTACTTGGGTTGTGGTAATACTTACCGATGCCAAGGTATCATAACTCTTCTTGACATCGTCTTATAAATTTTAAGTTAGTTCATACGTGGTATATATTAGACAAAACAAGTATAGAAATATATACGACCGTAAATTCGGCCAGGCCAAATCTTATGTACCCTCCACCATGGATCGCGTAGAAATTTCTACGAAAGACTGTCATCCACAATCGAATTACTTGGGTTGTGGTAATACTTACCGATGCCAAGGTATCATAGCTCTTCTTGACATCGTCTTATAAATTTTAAGTTAGTTCATACGTGGTATATATTAGACAAAACAAGTATAGAAATATATACGATCGTAAGTTCGGCCAGGCCAAATCTTATATACCCTCCACCATGGATCGCGTAGAAACTTCTACGAAAGACTGTCATCCACAATCAAATTACTTGGGTTGTGGTAATTCTTACCGATGCTAAGTTATAATAATTCTTCTTGACATCGTCTTCTAAATTTTAAGTTAGTTCATACGTGGTATATATTAGACAAAACAAGTATATACGGCCGTAAGTTGGGCCTGGCCGAAGCTTATGTACCCCCCACCATGGATTGCGTACTGAAGACTGTCATCCACAATCGAATTACTTGGGTTGCGGTAACACTTGCCGATGGCAAGGTATCTTAAAACTTCCTTACACCGTCTTCTAAATTGCAAGGTAGTCGATACGTGGTATATATTAAACTAAAAAAGGTCGACTAAATGCGTATATAATTAAGTTTGACAAAATTTTTTATAGAAATAAAATTTTGACAAACGTTTCTATAGAAATAAAATTTTGACAAAATAAAATTTTGACAACATTTTCTATAGAAGTAAAATTTGGACAAAATTTTCTATAGAAATAAAATTTTGACAAAATTTTCTATAGAAATAAAATTTTGAAAAAATATTTTATAGAAATAAAATATTGACAGAATTTTCTATAGAAATACAATTTTGACAAAATTTTCTATAGAAATGAAATTTTGACAAAATTTTCTATAGAAATAAAATTTTGACAAAATTTTCTATAGAAATAAAATTTTGGTAGATTATTTTTGGCTCGAGTGGCAACCATGATTATGAACTGAACTGATATGGACCAATTTTTGTGTGATTTGGGATCGGCTATATATTACTATAGACCGTTATGGACCAATTTTGGCATGGTTATTAGCGGCCATATACTAACACCACGTTCCAAATTTCAGCCGAATCGGATGAAATTTGCTTCTCCAAGAGGCTCCGGAGATCAAATCTGGGGAACGGTTTATACACACAAAAAAAAAATTTCACGAAAATTTTTCCAATTAAAATTTTAATTGAGTTTTAAAAAATATTCAATTAAAAATCTAATTGATTCAACAAATTTTTTTATTAAAACAAAAATCAATCACAAAAATAATAGTATCAGTTAATTTTTTAATTGGATCAATTAACTTTTTAATTGACCTTCAATTAATTTTTTAATTGATACTATCATTTCTGTGATTGAAGACATTTCAATTAAAAATTAATTGGATAAATTAATTTCGTGATTGAATCAGAAAAAAAATTTGTGTGTATGGGGGCTATATATAATTATGGACCGATGTGGACCAATTTTTGCATAGTTGTTAGAGACCATATAGCTACACCATGTATCAAATTTCAGCCGGATCGGATGGAATTTGCTTCTCTTAGAGGCTCCGCAAGCCAAATCTGGGGATCGGTTTATATGGTGGCTATATATAATTATGGACCGATTTAGACCAATTTTTGCATGGTTGTTAGAGACCACATACTAACACCACGTACCAAATTTCAACCGGATAAGATGAAGTTTGCTTCTACAAGAGGCTCGGGAGGTCAAATCTGGGGATCGATTTATATGGGGGCTATACATTAGGGACCAATATGGACCAATTTTTGCATGGTTGTTAGAGACCATATACTAAGACCACTTAACAAATTTCAACCGGATCGGATGAATTTTGCTCGTCCAAGAGGCTCCGCAAGCCAAATCTGGGGTCCGGTTTATATGGGGGCTATACGTAAAAGTGGTCCGTTATGGCCCATTAGCAATACCTACATCAATAACAAGTACTTGTGCCAAGTTTCAATTTGATAGCTTGTTTCGTTCGGAAGTTTGCGTGATTTCAACAGACGGACGAACGGACATGCTTAAATCGACTCAAAATTTCTCCACGACCCAGAATATATATATTTTATGGGGTCTTAGAGCAATATTTCGATGTTTTACAAACGGAATGACAAAGTTAATATACCCCCCATCCTATGGTGGAGGGTATAAAAATAACATCAAATTATTTCTGAATATTATTATTATCAAAATTCAATTTTATCTTTAAAGGAAATTTTTATGTAAGAATATTGAAATAATAATTCTCATACAGCCTGGTCCACTAACGTTTGGAAAATTTTGTAACATACTTAAATATAAAAAGCAAAGCCGAAATTTAAAACTTAAAAAAAATAATAATATATTCGAAAAGAAGAATTTCCATCTTCTTCTCTCTGGAATATTAGTAGTTGCATTTAATATTATCACTTATACGAGCCCTGGTATTTAGAAGACATTTTAATAATAATAGTCATACGATCTACCTCACTAATATTTAAATAAGTTTTCATCACCCTTAAAAATAAAAAAGGCAATCGGAAAAAAGATTTTTAATCATCATTAATTTTAATTTAAAAACGAATACCGGAAATTGGAGACAAATATTAAAACAAAAATTTATTTTAAAATATTCAAAAAGGTGTTTTTCCATCTCTTTCTCTCTGACATATAAGTAATTTCTATTAACATTATTACTTATACGAACCCAGGTATATAAACTACATTAAAATAATAATACTCATACGACCTGCTTCACTACAGTTTTAGTGAGTTTAGTTTGGAAAAGTTTTAATCATCCATAAAAATAAAACCCGAAAGAGTCATGGGTTCAATACGACCAGTTTCGCCCAAATAACAAAGAGAGTGCAGCGGTGGATTATCCTCTGTCAGTAATGCTGGTGACATTTCTTTAGGTTTCAAATCATCACCGCACTGTGGAACGCATTGGACTTGGTATAAAAAGGAGGTCCCTTATGATTGAGCTAAACATAAAATCGAGCAACACTCATTGCTAAGAGAGAAGTACACGACTGTGGTATCACTGAATAGACTAAATGAGCCTGAAATATCAGGCTGCCACTATACCCAACCTAATCTAAGATTTAAATGGCCTAGAAGTTTTTTTTTTTTTTTTAATTTTGTTCTTAAATTTAAATCTTATCAAAATTGTATTTATTTAGCTCCCAGGGGAAGTTCTAATTGACCTACTGTGGTACCACAATGGACTGATCCTAAATAATGGGCTGTCACTATACCTAACCTAACCTATCCCAGGGGCTGTCTAATACGAGGCCGTATATTTTTAGCGTATGGTAAAATCATTGTACAATAGTCATTCCAAATGATCGGGAGTGTAATTTTCTGCACGAAATTTGTATAGGAATAAGTTGTCCGCCCAATTGGTGCACCATTTGCTCACGGACAACAAGCGAAACAAGATTATTCCAGAGCCGAGTATGACGACATATGAAAACACTTTCTGGGTGTTTCTGTAACCGAAACGTGTACGGTAACACACTGGAGACAAGGGAACAATCGAATCAGTGAAGACAATAGTGAATTGAAGAAAAAAACTCCCTACTTGGGGAAGATACAAAAATGATTTAAATGATGAAATGACCATGATAACAAAACTAATTGGACGGGGAACTCCTGGTTATCCGCCATATTGTTGGAAATTATAACGATTTTCATCGCCCCCACGATTTTAATTACACTCACGATGCTTGTGATTTACGAAAATGTTGGTAAATCATAACTAAGGAGAAATGCTGTGACTCATACTTTTCCCTTTCGTGAGTAAAAATTCCCTCAAGAGCAACTTGGACGATTTCTTGCATATTTTATATATGGGAGCCACCGTGGTGTAATGGTGAGCATGCCCGCCTTGCAACCACAAGGCCGTGGGTTCGATTCCTGCTTCGACCGAACACCAAAAAGTTTTTCAGCAGTGGATTATCCCACCTCAGTAATGCTGGTGACATTTCTGAGGGTCTCAAAACTTCTCTAAGTGGTTTCACTGCAATGTGGAACGCCGTTCGGACTCGGCTATAAAAATGAGGTCCCTTGTCATTGAGCTTAACATGGAATCGGGCAGCACTCTGTGATAAGAGAGAAGTTCATCAATGTTGTATCACAATGGACTGAATAGTCTAATTGCTGCCACCTAACCTAAAGGGTGATACGGTCAAAATTTGGTCAAGGGAAAACGCGTGTAAATCGGTGAAATCGTTTATTTAAAAAATCAAATTAAATTTCTTTTTCAAGTTCAATTAGTATAAAATTCAGGAAAAATATTCAGTTAGGCTTTCGCTTTTCCAAATGCGAATTGCCGGGCCTCACGCTTGATACCTGCCATCAGATTTTGTACAGCCACCTTGTCCACCTTCTTCGCCGCAGAAAGCCAGTTTGCCTTGAACTGCTGCTCGTCCTTAGCAGTCTTTTTGGTCTTCTTTAGGTTCCGCTTGACAATAGCCCAGTATTTCTCAATTGGGCGGAGCTCTGGCGTGTTGGGAGGGTTCTTGTCCTTGGGAACCACCTGCACGTTGTTGGCGGCGTACCACTCCATGGTCTTTTTACCGTAATGGTAAGATGCCAAATCCGGCCAAAACAGTACGGAACAACCGTGTTTCTTCAGGAAAGGCAGCAGACGTTTATTCAAACACTCTTTCACGTAAATTTCTTGGTTGACAGTCCCGGAAGCTATGAAAATGCTGCTTTTCAAGCCACAGGTACAGATGGCTTGCCAAACCAGATATTTCTTTGCGAAAATATCTGCTACCTTTCCCCTTCCTTTTGCCGTATAAAACTCCTGTCCCGGAAGCTGCTTGTAGTCGGCTTTCACGTAGGTTTCGTCATCCATTACCACGCAGTCAAACTTCGTCAGCATCGTCGTGTACATCCTCCGGGATCGCGCTTTGCCCATCGTATTTTGTTTATCATCGCGATTTGGAGTCACTACCTTCTTGTAAGTCGATAGTCCGGCTCGTTTTTTGGCTCGATGCACGGTTGTAGACGATACACCCAGCTTATTTGCGGCATCTCGGAGAGAGAGGTTAGGGTTTCGCTTGAAACTACCGGCAACTCTCTTTGTCGTCTCAGCGGCTTCCAGTTTTCGATTTCCCTCGATCCAGACTTCCTGGCTGTTGACAAACGTTCCCCAAACACTTTAATTACATTTGTAACGGTTGATTTGGCAACTTTTAGCGATTTTGCCAGCTTTGCGTGCGTGTAGCTCGGATTTTCGCGATGCGCGAGCAAAATTTTGATACGCTGCTCTTCTTGCTTGGACGGCATTTTGACAACTGAAGAGTGAATTCCAAAATCAAAATAGGAGCAACATTCTACACACACACACACCTTCAAAATGAGGGGTATTCAGGTTTTTTAAATGCAAAATTGAAAGAAATACGTCAAGTTTATATTGACCAAATTTTGACCGTATCACCCTTTAACCTAACCATATATGGGTTTACTATATGATAATAATTAAATGGACTTACCTTTTTAGCAAAACAATTCAGTATATATCAAATATTACACCCATCAATTCATTCATTACTTCAATAAAGCATTTTGAGACAAATATAAATCTGAAAGTATAAAAAATTTTAAGGGTTTAATATTAAGAGGAATTTTTTTTATCATTCTATATCAATAGAGTGCAGGTATGCCAACTAAAATTATTTAATTCTACAGAAATCCAATAACAATTTTAAGCTATGTTAAAAAACTCAATATTTGTAGGAAACTAGCCTTTTCGAATTATTAAGCAATAAAAAATTGCCCCAATTTCCTAAGTTCTACTTGGCAACCCTACTAAATTTTTGCCTTGTTTATAGCCATTTGTATAAAAAGCTTTTGGTCCTTTCCTAATGGAGAGCTTCTCTACTCTTATTCGAAATAACATCGTCTCTCTCGCTCTCTCTCTCCCTTTCTCTCTGCTATTCTCATTAATAGTTATACACAAAAACTTAATACTCTCATTTTGGTATACTCTCTGCGGACGAGTCTCTTCTAACTTTGCCTTCGAAAATGAAATGGAAATTAATTCATGGACTATATTAAAAGAATGCTTGGTAAAATGTATGCACTTACGGAGTATCATATACCACTTTCGTGGGAAGTTATGAGGGCTATAATAGAAAACCATTGTGGGAGTAGTTCAAGTAAAAGCTATGGGGTAAAATGACAACACTAAATAAAGCTAATGACCTATATGGGTTAAGTTTCTAAAGTTTTCTTATCTCGTATAGGTAGAAGTGTTTTCAACAAGTTACTTTGGAATGTTTTTCCCCATGGTAATGGCTTATATTTTCGCCTACTTTTTTGTTATAGTATTCCTCAAGAATTTCAGCTTAAAAGTTGAAACATTTTGTTTGGCTAAATTTCAATTCCTTTAATTCTTTGCTTTATTAAATGTTACTTGAAGCTTGAAAAAAGTCAAGTTGAAAATAATAAAAAGCCCATTTTCTTTGTTTCCCATGACGGCATTGAACTCTCAGTAATTCGTTGAATTTTCCGTGCCCTCTTAATGCCTAAAGATTTTGAATGGCCCATGGCAGTAGCTATTCCATGTGTTTGCCTTCCATGCTTTCTGGCAACATAAACATCATGATCTAATAAACTTCAATAACAGCCTCATAATAATTGTAATTTTATTTTTTTATTATAATTTTTTTCTTTCGTTTTTTGATTCATTATTATTCTTACATTCTGCTTGTTTATGCCGTTCTGCTTCTGAGCAATGGCTTTGTAAAACGTTTAAATGTTTAAGAAAAACAACAACAATAACAGAAAATAAAAAACAACAACAACAAGCAATCATTCATATCCACATGACAAGAGGAAATACACAAGCAGCAGACACATTCACATGAACACTCATACGTTAATAAGTAAACAAAAAAAAAAACATCTCAACACACATACATAGGCATCCTAGCATTTGTATTAACCGAGAGTTACAAACAAACAGTTTATTGTTTTCGACAGTAACGTCAAAATTCAATGCATGGTCTGTTTGTCTGTGCTTCCTTCCTTTTCTTGGGCAAGCTAAGTAAGAGCGTGTCAGTGTGTGTGTGTGGTGTGTAAGCTTAAACCAAAACCAAAAAAAGAAGAGAGGAAGAGAATATCACACTCTCCACTCTTGGCGCTCGCCACACACGCACACACACTACACTTTCCAACTAGCGTAGAAAAATGGTTTGCTTTACGGAGAGTATGTATCTCTGTGTGTGAGAGCTTGTATATCGAACATTCATTCATTCTCACACCCCAAGTGTTAGTGCGTGTGGTGGTAGTCTTTATAATGGATGCTAACATCATAATAATAACGAACGAACAATGAAGCATATTTTAGGGCTTTTAACGAAAGCATTTATTTGCATATAAGTGCTTATAATGATAATGTACATATTTCATCTTACCCATAGTGGTTGAGATGGATAGATAGATGGACGAACAGACAGACGGACGAATATTCAACACGACTATATGGTCAGTAAGACGTAAAGTTTGTATGTTGTCTTAGTCTCACTGATTGGATATCTTTTAGTGTTTTTGATGATGTTATGATGGTCCTAAAACTTTCAACATTTCATTATATCTTTTAATATATTTGGCTTTTATTTTACGGTAGGATCTAAATTGAACAGTGGTATTAAGATTCAAAAGCAAAATGAAATACATAAGTGACGAAGATATTGTTTATTTATGAAATATTAAAAAAATATATAAGAGTAGATTGATGTTAGCTGAGCATCTAGCTTCGTGCCATGTGTGAGGAAACCATATTGCAATAATTATCAGACAATGATTAACAAATAGGCCCTAGGATTGTCTTATAGGCAGAAAAGACAGAGTCGTTTGAAAAAACGAATATTTTTTTTTTGTGGACATGTTTTAGGAGAAATAATCGGTCAAGGAAGAGATTTAAGTATTTTCACAAAAGTTTAATTATAATTCAGAAAGAAAAACTACTTTATTGTCAGAGCTACTTCTCTAAACAGATACAAGGAATTTGAATTAAAGTTGGTAACTATGAGCAATAGCTAAAGTAAATGCCAAAAATGTTGGTTTAGTTACCAAAAATAGCCCTATTTTGAAACAAGGAACAGTTCTAAACCTCAAGAGGGATAATACTAAAAATGTAATAACATATTTGTCTATGGGAACTACCATGGTGCAACGGTTAGCATGTCCGCCTTGCATATAAAGGGTTGTGGTTCAATCCCAAATTAAAAATCAAATATACGCTTTAGAGTTAGTTGGTGAAGCATATAACGGCTACTCCAATCCAACCCGACCCAAATGATATAGGGCCACAAATGTTGGGCTATGAATAATGAATATTAATATAGGTCTATGAATAATGAACATGACCCCCTACAAAATGTAACTGAAACATGAAAATCGACCCAAAACTAAAATTAGGGCTCATTTTCGATTTAAAAGAAATGAACCCTAACTAATGAAAATAAATCGTAATAAAGGGTGATACGGTCAAAATTTGGTCAATATAAACTTGACGTATTTCTTTCAATTTTGCATTTAAAAAACCTGAACACCCCTCATCTTGAAGGTGTGTATGTGTAGAATGTTGCTCCTATTTTGATTTTGGAATTCACTCTTCAATTGTCAAAATGCCGTCCAAGCAAGAGGAGCAGCGTATCAAAATGTTGCTCGCGAATCGCGAAAATCCGAGCTACTCGCACGCAAAGCTGGCAAAATCGCTAAAAGTTGCCAAATCAACCGTTACAAATGTAATTAAAGTGTTTGGGGAACATTTGTCGACAGCCAGGAAGTCTGGATCGGGGGGAAATCGTAAACCGGAAGCCGCTGAGACGACAAAGAGAGTTGCCGGTAGTTTCAAGCGACACCCTAACCTCTCTCTCCGAGATGCCGCAAATAAGCTAGGTGTATCGTCTACAATAGCGCATCGAGCCAAAAAACGAGTCGGACTATCGACTTACAAGAAGTTAGTGACTCCAAATCGCGATGATAAACAAAATATGACGGCCAAAGCGCGATCCCGGAGGCTGTACACGACGATGCTGACGAAGTTTGACTGCGTGGTAATGGATGACGAAACCTGCGTGAAAGCCGACTACAAGCAGCTTCCGGGACAGGAGTTTTATACGGCAAAAGGAAGGGGAAAGGTAGCAGATATTTTCAAGCACATAAAACTGTCAAAGTTCGCAAAGAAATATCTGGTTTGGCAAGCCATCTGTACCTGTGGCTTGAAAAGCAGCATTTTCATAGCTTCCGGGACTGTCAACCAAGAAATTTACGTGAAAGAGTGTTTGAATAAACGTCTGCTGCCTTTCCTGAAGAAACACGGTTGTTCCGTACTGTTTTGGCCGAATTTGGCATCTTACCATTACGGTAAAAAGGCCATGGAGTGGTACGCCGCCAACAACGTGCAGGTGGTTCCCAAGGACAAGAACCCTCCCAACACGCCATATAAATATTCCTGAGTACGAATTTCTTTCGACTCTGTCCATAGGAGAAGGCCTTAAAACCCCTGCCAAAAGCTGACCACTTAACCACCAATGCTATTCAGAACAAAAACAAAGTGTGTATACTTGTCACCTTTGTCAAATTCCATAATGCGAAAATAGGCCCCACTTATTTTAAATTTGAATTCTTCATATTGGGGCTTACTTTCATAAGACAACCCGGGTCAAAAAATAAAATTAAATTAGTGGCCAAAACAACAAGAAAATTTGGTGTTGTTGTTTTCAACATAATTTTTTGGGGTCCTACTTACTGTTGCCATTCGTGCCAAAAATAATCTACCAAAATGTGAAGAAAAATTTACTAAAAATCTAACAAGCTTTAAAACTCAAAATTTTATTTCAATTTTCTCAAAATTTTGAGTTCTATAGTAAATTTTGTCAAAATTTTATTTTTATAGAAAATTATGTGAAAATTTTATTTCTATAGAAAATTTTGTCAAAATTTTATTTCTATCGAATATTATGTCAAAATTTTATTTCTATTTCAAAATATTATGTTACAATTTTATTTCTATAGAAAATTTTGTCAAAATTTCATTTCTTTAGAAAATCTTGTCAAAATTTTATTTCTATAGAAAATTATGTCAAAATTTTATTTCTATAGAAAATTATGTCAAAATTTTATTTCTATAGAAAATTATGTCCAAATTTTATTTCTATAGAAAATTATGTCAAAATTATATTTCTATAGAAAATTATGTCAACATTTTATTTCCTTACAAAATTTTGTCAGAATTTTATTTCTATAGAAAATTATGTCAAAATTTTATTTCTATAGAAAATTTTGTCAAAATTTTATTTCCTTACAAAATTTTGTCAGAATTTTATTTCTATAGAAAATTTTGCCAAAATTTTATTTCTATAGAAAATTTTGCCAAAATTTTATTTTTGTAGAAAATTTTGCCAAAATTTTATTTCTGTAGAAAATTTTGCCAAAATTTTATTTCTTTTGAAAATTTTGTCAAAATTTTATTTCTTTTGAAAATTTTGTCAAAGTTTTTTTTACTATAATTTTGTCAAAATTTTATTTCTTTTGAAAATGTTGTCAAAATTTTATTTCTATAGAAAATTGTGTCAAAATTTTATTTCTATAGAAAATTTTGTCAAAATTTTATTTTTTTAGAAAATTTTGTCAAAATTTTATTTCTATAGAAAATTATGTCAAAATTTTATTTCTATAGAAAATTATGTCAAAATTTTATTTCTTTTGAAAATTTTGTCAAAATTTTATTTTTTTGCTATAATTTTGTCAAAATTTTATTTCTTTTGAAAATTTTGTCAAAATATTATTTCTATAGAATATTATGTCAAAATTTTATTTCTATAGAAAATTATGTCAAAATTTTATTTCTATAGAAAATTTTGTCAAAATTTTATTTCTTTAGAAAATTTTGTCAGAATTTTATTTCTATAGAAAATTATGTCAAAATTTTATATCTATGGAAAATTTTGTTAAAATTTTATTTCTATAGAAAATTTTGTCAAAATTTTATTTCTTTTGAAAATTTTGTCAAAATTTTATTTCTATAGAACGTTATGTTAAAATTTTATTTCTATAGAAAATTTTGTCAAAATTTTATTTCTATAGAAAATTTTGTCAAAACTTTATTTCTATAGAAAATTATGTCAAAATTTTATTTCTATAGAAAATTATGTCAAAATTTTATTTCTATAGAAAATTTTGCCAAAATTTTAGTTCTATAAAAAATTTTGCCAAAATTTTATTTTTATAGAAAATTTTGTCAAAATTTTATTTCTATAGAAAATTTTGTCAAAATTTTATTTCTATAGCAAATTTTGTCAAAATTTTATTTCTATACAATATTATGTTAAAATTTTATTTCTATAGAACATTATGTCAAAATTTTATTTCTATAGAAAATTGTGTCAAAATGTTATTTCTATAGAAAATTTTGTCAAAATTTTTTTTCTATAGAAAAATTTGTCAAAATTTTTTTTCTATAGAAAATTTTGTCAAATTTTTATTTCTATAGAAAATTTTGTCAAAATTTTATTTCTTTTGAAAATTTTGTCAAAATTTTATTTCTTTAGAAAATTTTGTCAAAATTTTATTTCTATGGAAAATTTTGTTAAAATTTTATTTCTATGGAAAATTTTGTTAAAATTTTATTTCTATAGAAAATTTGGTCAAAATTTTATTTCTACAGTAAATGTTGTCAAAATTAGTTTTCGATATAAAATTTTGTCAAAACTTTATTTCTATAGAAAATTTTGTCAAAATTTTATTTCTATGGAAAATTTTGTTAAAATTTTAATTCTATAGAAATTTTGTCAAAATTTTATTTCTATTGAAAAGTTGATCACAATTGTATTTTATTTTGAGGCTAATTTTCATGGAACCCATATCCATAACGCCAGGGCGTTAGTAGTAATGACTTCCAGGATATCGCGATCCACAAAGTGGTATCTTCTGATTCTGTTTTCATTTAATATGGAAGTGAATTATTTCTTAGTGGAGAGTCCAAACAGAGTCCCACGCCACTTACAAGACTGAAATACTTAGAAATTCCTCCAGAATTCACCCATCTAGTAATACCGACCAAATTCTTTTTGTTGGTATTATGAGATTGGTGAAATGAGGCGATTATACGGAACTTGTAGGAAACCAGGATAACCCCATAAGGATATGCAGAAACGACCATCCAAATGATTTTGATATTAAAACAAAAAATTTTAAATTTTATTCCTCAATACCACTGTGCCACGAAACCATGGCTACCATATAGCCTAAGAAAAAAAGGCAAAAATTCCCTAGACCTTCTGTAAAGGGCAGCGGGAAATCGCCGTAGGAGTTTTTCGAGGGAGTCAAAGCTAAGAAACAAAATAGCATTTTGAGTTGTTAGGTGACAGGATGATAAAGTTTCTTATGCCCACGGGGAATTTCTAGTCGAAAGAAGCCCGAGACAATACAATATAACACAGAGCGAAACATGGTATAAAAACAGCATGTTCAACAATAACAACAACACTCATTTCAATGAATTTAGGTTTTGTTGATGTTATTGTTGTTGTTGTTGTTTCCTTAGGTTATAGATTACATGCTTCTTAGAGCCTGGAAAATTTTCCTACACTGATTAGTATGCCATACACGCTAAAAAACTAAACACTGAAACACAGACACACACATACATGTACACAAAATTTCATTACCTTCATTCTCCTTGATTTTCAATCCTAAATTGGAAAGGATGTTGAGTTGTATATATCTTTGTAAGGATAACAAATTAGTCTAAGTTTCCTGTTTCTTAGCTCCGCGATAATACCACGGAAACAATTGCCACATGCAATCTGTTCGAAAGCCTTTTTGTGGGCCAAGCAAAAACAACAAAAAAGAACAAGCCAAGACCAAGAATTCTAGTGACACTGGGAAATCTAAAGAACATGGTCAATTTATTACTAAACAATTTATCACAGACCAAACAAAAGCGCAACAACAAATTGACAAGGATCTACAAGATGGGAGTAGAAAAACATTTTAAATTCCCTTGATGCGGTCTTTGATGATGACAGTGTTGACAACAGTCCATTTGTCATTTCTCTTGCCTGTTTAAAGGGCTGTCTACCGCCCTCCTTCCCTTGCCATGGATAAAGACATATGCCTTTAGGCTAATCTCATGAAACGGTCACCAAGTTAAATCCTGTAATTCTCACAAAGATATTGTTGCTCACAAACAGCTGACAGCAATGGCTACCGAAACTTGAATGACATTGAAATCGTTCTCCTCAGTTACCCTTCTTATTTTTGGGCTGAAAATTAGTTTTACTTTCTTTGTATCCTTTTCAAAAAAAAAAAATATATAAATAAATAAATTGAAATAAAATTGAGTTATATGCAAACTTAATCATCGATTAGGAGAATTTTATGGAAATTGACACCTAAACTTTCCAAATAGATTGGACAAAAATAAAAATGAATTTATGGAATGAATGCAAAGTTTTTATTTAAAAGAAAAATACGATACAATCTGAGTATAAGTGAGGAATAGCAGAGGTTGAAAAGTTGGTAAAAAAACAAAGGTTGAAAAAATGCCAAAGGAAGCAAAATTAGAAAGGTGAAAGGGGTGAAAATAAAAGTGAAAGACGGACATAAAAAAACATGGTGACTATATAAACTAAATGGTAATCGATATTGTCTTAGATAGGTTAGGTTAGGTGGCAGCCCGATGTATCAGGCTCAATTAGACTATTCAGTGCATTGTGATACCACATTGGTGAACTTCTCTCTTATCACTGAGTGCTGCCCGATTCCATGTTAAGCTCAATGACAAGGCACCTCCTTTTTATAGCCGAGTCCAAACGGCGCGCCGTTCCACATTGCAGTGAAACCACTTAGAGAAGCTTTGAAACCCTCAGAAATATCACCAGCATTACTGAGGTGGGATAATCCACCGCTGAAAAACTTTTCGGTATTCGGTCGAAGCAGGAATCGAACCCACGACCTTGTGTATGCAAGGGGGGCATGCTAACCATTGCACCACGGTGGCTCCCGTGGTGCAGTCTATCTTACTGTCATTGCATCTATTGTCTTAGATGCAATGACAGCAAGATAGACTGATGATTTTGAAAATTTTATTTCTATAGAAATTTTTCTCAAAATTTTATTTTTATAGAAAATTTTGTCATAATTTTATTTATATAGAAAATGTCAAAAAATTCTTTTTATACTTTAAAAATTTTCTCAAAATTTTATTTCTATAGAAAATTCCGTCAAAATTTTATTTCTATAGAAAATTTTTTCAACACTTTATTTCTAAAGAAAATTTTGTCAAAAATTTATTTCTATAGAAAATTTGATCAATATTTTATTTCTATAGAAAATTTGGTCAAAATTTTATTTCTACAGAAAATTTTGTCAAAAGTGTATTTCTATAGAAAATTTTGGCTTAATTTTATTTCTATAAAAAATTTTGTCAAAATTTTATTTTATATTCTTTAAAAATTTTCTCAAAATCTTATTTCTATAGAAAATTTTCTCAAAATTTTATTTCTATCGCAATTTTATCAAAATTTTATTTCTATATAAAATTTTCTCAAAATTTTATTTCCATAGAAAATTTCTCAAAATTTTATTTCTAAAAAAAATTTTGTAAAAAAATTATTGCTAAAGAAAATTTTGTCAAAAATTTATTTCCATGGAGAATTATGTCAAAATTTTATTTCTATGGGAATTTTTGTAAAAATTTTATTTCTATAGAAAATTTTGATAAAATTTATTTCTATAGAAAATTTTGATTTGTATACAAAATTTTGTCAAAATTTTATTTCCATGGAGAATTATGTCAAAATTGTATTTCTATGGGAATTTTTATAAAAATTTTATTTCTATAGAAAATTTTGTCACAATTTTAATTTCTATAGAACATTTTGTCAAAATTTTGATTTCTATAGAAAATTTTGTAAGATTTTTGATTTCTATAGAAAATTTTGCAAAAATTTTATTTCTATAAAAAATTTACCAAAAAGTTATTTCTATAAAAAAATTTATTAAAATTTTATTTCTACAGAAAATTTTCTCAAAACTTTATTTCTATAAAAAATGTTGTCAAAATTTTATTTCTATAGAAAATTTTGTCAAAATGTTGATTTCTATAGAACATTTCTTCAAAATTTTGATATTTATAGAAATTTTTTGTGAAAATTTTATTTCTAAGAAAAATTTGTCAAAATTTTTTTATATAGAAAATTTTGTCAAAATTTTATTTCTAAGAAAAATTTTCTCAAAATGTTGATTTCTATAGAATTTTTTTTTTTTCAAAATTTTATTTCTATAGAAAATTTTGTCAAAATTGTATTTCTATGGAAAATTGAGTCAAAATTTTATTTCTAAGAAAGATTTTCTCAAAATTTTGATTTCTTTAGAATTTTTTGTTTGTCAAAATTTTGATTTCTATAGAAAATTTTGTCTATTTCTATGGAAATTTTCGCAACATTTTATTTCTATATAAAATTTCCTCAAAATTTTAATTCTATAGAAAATTTTATCAAAATTTTATTCTATAGAAAATTTTGTCAAAATTTTGGTTTCTATAGAAAATTTTCGCAAAACTTTATTTCTATAGAAAATTTTCTCAAAATTTAATTTCTATAGAAAATGCTGCTAAATATTTTATTTCTTTGGAAAATTTTGTCAAAATTTTATTTCTATAGAAAATTTTGTCAAAATTTTATTTCTATAGAAAATTTTGTCAAAATTTTATTTCTATAGAAAATTTTATCAAAATTTTATTCTATAGAAAATTTTGTCAAAATTTTGGTTTCTATAGAAAATTTTCGCAAAATTTTATTTCTACAGAAAAATTTGTCAGTATTCTATTTCTATGGAAATTTTCGCAAAATTTTATTGCTATAGAAAATTTTATCAACATTTTATTTCTATAGAAAAATGTTGTCAAAATTGTATTTCTATATAAAATGTTCGCAAAATTTTATTTATATAGAAAATGTTGTCAAAATGTTATTTCTATAGAAAATTTTTGTGAAAATTTTATTTCTGTAGAAAATTTTGTCAAAATTTTGATTTCTATAGAAAATGTTGTCAAAATTTTATTTCTATAGAAAATTTTATTTCTATAGAAAAATTTGTCAATGTTCTATTTCTATGGAAATTTTCACAAAATTTTATTGCTATAGAAAATTTTATTTCTATAGAAAATTTTGTCAAAATTTTGGTTTCTATAGAAAATTTTCTCACAATTTTATTTCTATAGAAAATTTTGTCAAAATTTTATTTCTATAGAAAAATGTTGTCAAAATTTTATTTCTATATAAAATTTTATTTCTATAGAAAAATTTGTCAATATTCTATTTCTATGGAAATTTTCACAAAATTTTATTGCTATAGAAAATTTTATTTCTATAGAAAATTTTCTCACAATTTTATTTCTATAGAAAATTTTGTCAAAATTTTATTTCTATAGAAAAATTTTGCCAAAATTTTATTTCTATAGAAAATTTTATTTCTACAGAAAAATTTGTCAATATTCTATTTCTATGGAAATTTTCACAAAATTTTATTGCTATAGAAAATTTTATTTCTATAGAAAATTTGGCAAAATTTTGGTTCCTATAGAAAATTTTCTCACAATTTTATTTCTATAGAAAATTTTGTCAAAATTTTATTTCTATAGAAAAATTTTGTCAAAATTTTATTTCTATAGAAAATTTTATTTCTATAGAAAAATTTGTCAATATTCTATTTCTATGGAAAATTTCACAAAATTTTATTGCTATAGAAAATTTTATTTCTATAGAAAATGTTGTCAAAATTTTGGTTTCTATAGAAAATTTTCTCACAATTTTATTTCTATAGAAAATTGTGTCAAAATTTTATTTCTAAAGAAAATTTTATTTCTATAGAAAAATTTGTCATTATTCTATTTCTATGGAAATTTTCACAAAATTTTATTGCTATAGAAAATTTTATTTCTGTAGAAAATTTTGTCAAAAGTTTATTTCTATAGAAAATTTTCTCACATTTTATTTCTATAGAAAATTTTGTCAAAATTTTATTTCTATAGAAAATTTTCGTAAAATTTTATTTCTATAGAAAATTTTGTCAAAATTTTATTTCTATAAAAATGTTGCTCAAAATTTTATTTCTATAGAAACTTTTTAATTACGAAAGACAGCTTTTATGCAACTTTTTTTGTGATTCCCTGCAGTAATAGTGATTTTAAATAGATCAGTAATTTAAATGGAGGATATTTTTGCTTGGCATATGTTCACTTAGATTTTCATTATACCCTGATTTTATGATGGTTTAAAGTATAAAAATTGTAGGTTACTTATTCGGTTAAATTTTTTTCAAAAAATATGTACTCCTTTTTCGTGGCCTAGTTATTAATGCCTTCGCCTCACTGAGCTGAATAGTGATGAGCTGACTTAACCATGTTTTAACCCATCTGTCAATTGTTGGTAATACAAATGTCAATAAAATTGCTGGAAATGTACAATGGAATATGTTAACAATTTTTATATCCCCAGAAAGACGGACACACGAACCGACAGACAGACAGAAAATTTATTTGCAGATATCAATGAATGCCTACGGATGACTGACATGAAAATGTTAATACAAAAGCCTAAATGATAGGCTGGTTGGAAGGGGAACTAAAGGATGCCTGGAATATTCATGATGACGATGATGATGTTGGGTATAATGTTGATGCGGGTTAAAGGTTCGCTTGAATAAATAAATCTGGTAAATTTAAATGACAAATCAATAACATTTGCATGTCCTTGGTGAATCTGATATTCTTGATATTTTTTTGCTTCTTCGCCCTTTGGCCACTCCCTTTTTTATGCTCAATGCTATAGCTATGGGGAAAAAACCATTGAGACATGGGTATTATAATTCAAAGGTCATAATTTTTTTCCGAGAGTCATCATTTTTCTTTCATTTGCCCTCTATGCTAACGGCTAATCAGGGTGGATATGACAATATCCCCTGGAGGAAGATACAAAGACATGAATGTCTGTCTGTCGGTCTGTCTAACTGTCTGCAAAGGCCATAGATTAAAAAGAGAACAAATCTTGTTTTCCATAACATGATGATGGATGGAGTTATCTTAGGATTCAAATTTTGTCTCTCATATGTATGTGGGAGACGTTCCAAAGTGTTTTTGTGAAGCAAATGACCTTTACATCAAATTATGGCAATTTTCACCAGACTGTAGCCTGACAAACTGCATGCGAAAATAAAAACTGACTTAATTAAATCAATCTATCAAAAATATGAATCGATAATTTATGGGAAACAGAGAAAAACAAGAGTCAAGGATCTCTTTAGATGGCCATCGAGAATGAGTGGGACCATCGCAAAATGGTTGTCATCGTCAATGTTAATTATAGAATCAATATCATGCAGTTGTCAGTAGCAAGGCAATACATTGACATACTGTTTTCCCACGCCCCTCCCCCGGGTCTTAGTAAATATAATGCAAGGAAATTAATTGAATTTTAACCCTAGATATTAATAAACTCTCCTTAAAATTTTACGAAAAAAATTATGTGCATATTGATAAAAATATCATGGACTAATTGAAAACGAGAGATATTTCCTGGAAATGCTTTGATGCTTTTATTCTTTCCGGAAACTGTGAGTTATTTGAGAGAAAAATATCGAAAACTGTAATATTGGTGGGGAAATGTGAAAGTGAGCTTGAATTGATTTCAAGTACCAACTTGGGGAATAATTTCTGAAAAGTGAAAAAGAAGAAAATTTTACCAAAAGAAATATTATAAAGTCTATAAAAATAAAATGTTGACAAAATTTTCTATAGATATAAAATTTCGACAATATTTTCTATAGAAATAAAATTTTGACAACATTTTAATGGAAATAAAATTTTGACAAATTTTCTATAGAAATACAATTTTGACAAAATGTTGACATAATTTTCTAAAGATATCAAAATTTTGACAAAATTCTGCCATGGAACTAAAATTCTGACAAAATTTTTCCATGAAAATAAAATGAAATAAAATTTTGACAATATTTTCTATAAACATTTTGTCAAAATTTTCTATAGAAATAAAATTTTGACAATATTTTCTATAAATATACAATTTTGACATAATTTTCTATAGAAATAAAATTTTGACAAAATTTTCTATAGAAATAAAATTTTGACAAAATTTTCTATAGAAATAAAAGTTTGACAAAATTTTCTATAGAAACAAAATTTTGACAAAATTTTCTAAACAAATAAAATTTTGACAAAATATTCTATAAAAATAAAATTTTGGCAAAATTTTCTAAACAAATAAAATTTTGACAATATTTTCTATAGAAATAAAATTTTGACATAATTTTCTATAGAAATAAAATTTTGAAAAAATTTTGTAGAGAAATAAAATGTTGACAATATTTTCTATAAAAATAAAATTTTGACATAATTTTCTATAGAAATAAAATTTTGACAAAATTTTCTATAGAAATAAAAATTTGACAAAATTTTCTATAGAAATACAATTTTGACAAAATGTTGACATAATTTTCTATAGATATCAAAATTTTGACAAAATTTTGCCATTGAACCAAAATTCTGACAAAATTTTTCCATTGAAATAAAATGTTGACAAAATTTTCTAACGAAAAAAATGTTTACAAAATTTTCTATAGAAATAAATTTTTAACAAAATTTTCTATAGACATACACTTTTGACAAAATTTTCTATAGAAATAAAATTTTGGCAAATTTTTTTATAGAAATAAAATTTTGACATAATTTTCTATAGAAATAAAATTTTGACAAAATTTTCTATAGAAAAAAATATATACAAAAATTTCCGTGGAAATAAAACGTTGATAAAATATTCTAGAGATATAAAATTTAAACAAAATTTTCTACAGGAATAAAATTGTGAAAAAATTTTGTAGAGAAATAAAATTTTGAAAAATTTTGACAAATTGTTCTATAGAAATAAAATTTTCTATAGAAATAAAATTTTCTATAGAAATAAAATTTTCTATAGAAATAAAATATTGACAAAATTTTGCCATGGAAATAAAATTCTGACAAAATTTTCTATAGAAATAAAATTTTGACAAAATATTCTAAAGAAATAAAATATTGACAATATTTTCTATAAAAAAAATATAAAATTTTGACAATATTTTCTATAAAAATAAAATTTTCTATAGAAATAAAATTTTGACAAAATTTTTCCATGGAAATAAATTTTTGACAAAATTTTCTATAGAAATAAAATTTTGACAAAATTTTTTATAGAAAATATTTTGACAAAAATTTTCCATGGAAATAAAATTTTTGACAAAATTATCTAAAGAAATAAAATTTTGACAAAATTTTTCCGTGGAAATAAAATTTTGACAAAATTTTCTATAAAAATAAAATTTTGACATAATTCTCCATGGAAATAAAATTTTGACAAAATTTTCTATAAAAATAAAATTTTGACAACTTTTTCCATGGAAATAAAATTTTGACAAAATTTTCTATAGAAATAAAATTTTGACAATATTTTCTATAGAAATAAAATTTTGACATAATTTTCTATAGAAATAAAATTTTGACAAAATTTTCTATAGAAATAAAATTTTGACAAAATTTTCCATAGAAATAAAATTTTGACAAAATTTTCTATAGAAATAAATTTTTGACAAAATTTTCTACAGAAATAAAATTTTGACAAAATTTTCTATAGAAATAAAATTTTGACAAAATTTTCTATAGAAATAAAATTTTGACAAAATTTTCTATACAAATAAAATTTTGACAAAATATTCTATAGAAATAAAATTTTGACACAATATTCTATAGAAATAAAATTTTGACAATATTTTCTATAGAAATAAAATTTTGACATAATTTTCTATAGAAATAAAATTTTGACAACATTTTCTATAGAAATAAAATTTTGACATAATTTTCTATAAAAATAAAATTTTGACAAAATTTTCTATAGAAATAAAATTATGACAAAATTTTTCCATAGAAATAAAATTTTTGACAAAATTTTCTATAGAAATAAAATTTTGAAAAAATTTTTTATAGAAAATATTTTGACAAAAATTTTCCATGGAAATAAAATTTTTGACAAAATTATCTAAAGAACTAAAATTTTGACAAAATTTTTCCATGACAAAATTTTGACAAAATTTTCTATAGAAATAAAATTTTGACAATATTTTCTATAGAAATAAAATTTTGACTATATATTCCATAAAAATAAAATTTTGACATAATTTTCTATAGAAATAAAATTTTGACAAAATTTTCTTTTACAAAGAGGTACTTCAAAAATTGCCCATTTTTTGCCCAGATGTCTCCCTGTATCTCTTTCTATCCTTCTTTCCATCTGTCTGTATGTTTGTTGGTCCATCTGGATGTCAATCTGTCAGTTAGTTTTCTATAGAAATAAAATTTTGACTATATATTCCATAAAAATAAAATTTTGACATAATTTTCTATAGAAATAAAATTTTGATAAAATTTTTCCATGAAAATAAAATTTTTGACAAAATTTTCTATAGAAATAAAATTTTGACAAAATTTTCTTTTACAAAGAGGTACTTCAAAAATTGTCCATTTTTTGTCCAGATGTCTCCCTGTATCTCTTTCTATCCTTCTTTCCATCTGTTTGTCCGTCTGTCTGTATGTTTGTTGGTCCATCTGGATGTCAATCTGTCAGTTAGTTTGTCCGCCCATCTGTACTTTTGTCGTTCCGTCTTTTTATCCAGATGCCTTCCTGTGTGTCCATTTATCTTTCTTTCGATCTATTTGTCCATATGCCTGCCAATCTGTCCGTCCATCTGTATATCGGTTCGCCTGTTTATCTATCCATTGATTTGTTTCACTGTCTGTCCATCTGTCTGGCTGATCTTTGACCCTATCAGAATTTCTGCTACTACAAAAAGAGAACTTTTCAACATTTTTCAAATAAATTCTCTCCATTGTCCATGAGAATTTATTTTCCTGTTGGAGGACAATATTTATAAATTCCCAATATGTAAATTCTCACCAGAAGTTTTACATGGATTTGCAACACCTGAGGTGTATTTGCACAAAAAGTTTAGAAAATTAGTTTGGGAAACCTTTTTTTTTAACTGGTCACAATAATAGACCGAATCACTTTTTTTTAATCCAAAATATTCCTTCTCTTTTTTTATATGCGAAACTTTTTCCGCTATTCAAAGGCTACAATCAACGAAATTTTTTGTTTTTTAAATAAAACAGGATAATGGGTTGGCTTGCAGTGAAAAAGTCACCGACATTTACAATGAGAATGCTGATGATGACGGCCAACAAAAAAACCAGACCAGTTACAAAAGCCAATAAGAAATAGAATCCTGGTGAAAGGAGAACAGACTTGACAGATATCCTTTGAAACATTTGGAAGACAAGAAGAAAAAACGCCACAAAAAAAGAAGAAAAATAAAAATAATTTTTAATATTCATCCAATGGATAAATATGCAGAGCAGAAAATGATAGCAGCTACAACAAAATGAATGACTCATGGAACAAACAAAAGACCTTAACGAGAGGGAGAGGGAGAGGGAGAGGGAGAGAAAGACGGCATAGTATAAACCAAGAGGTCCTGCATGAAAGAGTACTACAGGCATTGTAACTGTCTGTAACACTTTTGAAATCAAAAATCATCGTAGGAAAGCGGGGCATGCAAAACTCATAATGCTGGAGAACTTAATTTCCGCACAATTAAATCGGAACAAAGGCTCTTTGTCTTCAAACCTACAAATCCGCCAATTCCTTGCATACATTTCAGGTTTACATTGTTCTGTTTTTAATGTGCATCTTCTTCATCTTATCCATCCCTGGCCGCTTTGACGCTTTTTGACCAATGTTCTGCCCTCATGCATAATCTTTCAATTGCGTGGTAGAAAAATACAATAAATGACCTGACCAAAACACACACAAAAACAGAACTTACAGCAGAAAAACAAGTCCGAAATACAAATCCACCTAGAAGTAAGGGTAAACGAAGGACTCTTAAAATTAATGAGAAAATCTCACAATACGTCTCAGATTCAAGGATGGACGGGCGGAGGGACGGTCAAGCCAATGGACAGACAGTTGGATAAATGAAGAAACGTATACCAAGATTCAAAATATTTACCAAGATGACATACAAATGGCCCGACCATTAGACCATCATGCTATGACCTTATGTTGATGTTTTATTCCTTTGGACTTATTTGGCTTTTGGTGTGGTTGTCAATAATTTGTTGGTCTTTCTTGCCACCATGGAATAGGGAACATGAAGGTATAGTCCATTCGCCATGTCGTTTGTAACAAATCACCGAAATGGCTAAAAACTTGGGGGTTACTTTGATGCAACCGTTAGCATGACTATTGATGGCATCGGAATTCACCGGCCCAATTTTCCAAAATGGAATAGACTAAGCCTTCTAAGTTTTGTTTTCGAAAAATCTCCCATAATATAGTCCATCTTGATTGTTCGTCATCGTCGGTCTGCTTGTCCGTCCGTCTGTATACCCACCTTCCTATCAATCTATCCATTTGATTATATCTTCCCCGTCTGTCCATCTGTTTGTCAAAATGTCTCCTGGTGTGTCTGTCTATATGTTTGCTCGTCTGTCTGTCGGTATTTTTGTCAGTACATCTGGACTGTTTGTCAATCTGAATGGACGTATCACTTTCTTTTACCTTAGGTTAGGTTAGGTGGCAGCCCGATGTATCAGGTTCACTTAGACTATTCAGTCCATTGTGATACCACATTGGTGAACATCTCTCTTATCACTGAGTGCTGCCCGATTCCATGGTAAGCTCAATGACAAGGGACCTCCTCTTTATAGCCGAGTCCGAACGGCGTTCCACATTGCAGTGAAACCACTTAGAGAAGCTTTGAAGCCCTCAGAAATGTCACCAGCATTACTGAGGTGGGATAATCCACCGCTGAAAAAACTTTTTGGAATTTGGTCGAAGAAGGATCGAACCCACAACCTTGTGTATGCAAGGCGGGCATGCTAACCATTGCACCACGGTGGCTCTTTTACCTTATGTATGGCTGTCCTCTGTCCCTCTGTTTCTCCAGATGTCCCCCTGTATGCCGCCCTATCATTCATTCCACCTGTTTGTCCGTCTGGCTGTCCAACTGGACGTCATTCTGTCGGTCTGTGTGTCCGTCTGTCTGTCCTCTGTACGTCTGTTTGTCTCTCTATTCTTCTTTCCATCTCTTTGTCTGTCTGTCTGTATGTTTGCCTGTGTATCTTGACGTTATTCTGTCGTTCTGTCTGTCTGTCCTCCGTCCGTCTGTTTGTGCAGATGTCTCCCTGTATGTCTCTCTATCCTTCCTTTCATCTGTTTGTCCGTCTGGCTGTCCAACTGAACGTCATCCTGTCGGTCTGTGTGTCCGTGTGTCCGTCTGTCTGTCTGTCCCCTGTACGTCTGTTTGTCTATCTATTCTTCTTTCCATCTGTTTGTCTGTATGTTTGCTGTGTATCTTGACGTTATTCTGTCCGTCCTCGGTCCGTCTGTTTGTCCAGATGTCTCCCTGTATGTATCTCTATCCTTCTTTCCATCTGTTTGCCCGTCTGTCTGTATGTTTGCCTGTGAATTTTGACGTTATTCTGTCGATCAGTCTGTCATCTGTCCCTCTGTTTATCCAGATGTCTCCCTGTATGCCACCCTATCATTCATTCCACCTGTGTGTCCGTCTGACTGTCCAACTGGACGTCATTCTGTCGGTCTGTGTGTCCGTCTATCTGTAGGTATGTCCTGTGCCCGTCTGTTTGTCCAGATGTCTGCCTGTATGTCTCTCTATCCTTCTTTCCATCTGTTTGTCTGTCTGTCTGTCTGTATGTTTGCCTGTGTATCTTGACGTTATTCTGTCGTTCTGTCCGTCCTCGGTCCGTCTGTTTGTGCAGATGTCTCCCTGTATGTCTCTCTATCCTTCCTTTCATCTGTTTGTCCGTCAGTTTGTATGTTTGTCTGTCCATCTGGTCGTCATTTCGTCGGTCTGTGTGTCCGTCCGTCTGTACGTTGTCCATAGGTATGTCCTCCGTCCGTCTGTTTGTCCAGATGTCTCCCTGTATGTCTCTCTATCCTTCTTTCCATCTGTTTGTCCGTCTGTCTGTATGTTTGCCTGTGAATTTTGACGTTATTCTGTCGGTCTGTCTGTCATCTATCCGTCTGTTTGTAGATGTCTCCCTGTATGCCGCCCTATCATTCATTCCATCTGTTTATCCGTCTGGCCGTTCAACTGGACGTCATTCTGTCGGTCTGTGTGTCCGTCTGTCTTTCCGTCTGTTTGTCTATCTGTCTGTTCGTTTATACGTCAAGCCGCCGGTCGGTATTTTTGACAGTCCGTTTGGATGTCCATCTGTCGGTCTATTTGTCTGTCTGTATGGACAAATGTCCGTCCACTCATCTACTCTGTACGTCTGTTTGTCTCTCTGTCCTTGTTTGCATCTGTTTGTCCGTCTGTCTGTATGTTTGCCTGTGCATTTTGACGTTATTCTGTCGGTCTGTCTATCATCTGTCCCTCTGTTAGCCCAGATGACGTTTCAATATCCATCTTTTCATCTGTTTGTCCATCTGTATGTATGTTTGTCTGTCCATCTGGAAGTCATTTTGTCGGTCTGTGGGTCCGTCTGTCTGTTCTCTGCCTGTCTGTTTATCCACATGACCCCTGTATGGCGCTTTATCCTTCGTTCTATTTGTTTGTCCGTCTGTCTGTATGATTGTCTGTCTATCGATACGTCGTTCTATCGGTCTTTGTGTTCCTCTGTCTCCATGATTGTCTGTCTGTCTGTCTGTCCGTCTGTTTCTTCAGATGTCCTCCTATATGTCCCTCTATCCTTCTTTTCATTTGTTTGTCCGTATGTCTGTGTGTTTGTATGTCCATCTGTATGGACGTATGTCCGTTCGCTCATCTATCTATCCATTCCGACATTCTGTCGATCTGTCTTTCCATTTATACTTCAAGCCGATTGTCTGTGTTTTTGTCAGTCCATCTGGACGTCATTCTGTTGGTCTATTTGTCCGTCTTTATGGGTGTATGTCCGTCCGCTCATCTATTTATCCATACCGTCATTCTGTCGGACTGCCGGTCTGTCTGTACGGTCTATTTGTCTATCCTCTGTCCGCCTGTTTTTCCAGATGTCTTCCTCTATGTCTCTCTATACTTCTTTTCATCTGGTTGTCCGCCTGTCTGTATGTTTTTGAGTCCATCTGGACTTTATTCTGGATGCCAATCTGTCAGTCTATTTGTCCGTCTAGGTGGGTGTATATCCGTCCGCTCATATATCTATCCATACCGTCATTTTGTTGGTCTGTGTGCCCGACTGTCGGTACGTTTGTCTGTCGGTCTTTCTGTCCTCTAGCACTATGCCTGTTTTTCGCTTTATCCTTCTTTCTATCTGTTTGTCTGTCTGTATGTTTGCCTGTGCATTTTGACGTTATTCTGTCGGTATGTCTGTCTTCTGCCCGTCTGTTTGTCCAGATGTCTCCCCGTATGTCGCACTATCCATATGGACGTCATTAAATCTGTCTGTATGTCCGTCTGTCGGTACGTTTGTCTCTCGGCCTGTCCTCTTTTTGTTCAGATGCCTTCCTGTATATCTCTTTAACCTTCTTTCCATATGTTTGTCCGTCTGTCTGTGTGCTTGTGTGTCTATCTGGACGTCATTCTGTCGGTCTGTCTGTCCGTCAGTCTTTCCGTCTGTTTGTCCATCTGTCTGTCCGTTTATACGTCAAGCCGCCGGTCGGTATTTTTGTCAGTCCGTTTGGATGTCAATCTGTCTGTCTATTTGTCTGTCTGTACACACAAAAAAATTTCACGAAAATTTTTCCAATTAAAAATTTAATTGAGTTTTAAAAAATATTCAATTAAAAATTTAATTGATTCAACAAATTTTTTAATTGAAACAAAAATCAATCACGAAAATAATAGTATCAATTAATTTTTTAATTGGATCAATTAACTTTTTAATTGACCTTCAATTAATTTTTTAATTGATATTCCCCCATGTTCCAAAAATCGGAATCGCAAATCGCAAGAATTTATTTTTCTTGTAACGTAAAAATAAAGATACTCTCGGACTCAAATACAATTTTAATTTGAACTTCTTATTAAAGAGAAATATATTGACAAGATTTAAGTATAAAATTTTCAGAGTTAAGAAATTATTGCCAAACAAACTTTTGCGATTTGCGATTCCGAATTTCGGAACATGGGGGATTATCATTTCTGTGATTGAAGACATTTCAATTAAAAATTAATTGGATCAATTAATTTCGTGATTGAATCAGAAAAAAATTTTTTGTGTGTATGGACAATTGTCCGTCCGCGCATCTATCTATCCATTCCGCATTTCTGTCTGTCTGTTTCTCTGTCCATCTGTTTGTCCAGATGTCATCCTGTATGTCTCTCTATCCTTTCCTTCTGGTTATCCGTCTCTATGTATGTTTGTGTGTCCATATCGACGTCATTGGGTCCCCGATCTGTCTGTTCGTCTGTCTGTACGTTTCTCTTTCTGTCCCTCTATCCATTTGTCCCTCCGTTTGTTCGTCGAGCCTTCTGTTCGTTCGTCTGTCTCCATTAACATAATCGATTTTGTAAGGTATAGTAGCTTCATCTATGCCGATTGGAACTTCACTCCAAGTTGTTTACTTGGACTGGACTGGCCTGGAAAACCAACATAATAGCCATCACCTCAGAATCATTACGAATGCCATGATTCCCATTAATGAGATGTAATAAGGCGGAAATTATAGTTCTTTTCTTCTACGTTTTTCGGTCATTTAACCTTTGTTTATCCGCAAAATATTATAATTGTGTTTTGTTTTTCTCTGTGTGTGTTTTTTTTTTTTCTTTTTTTGGAGGTGAATGAATGAATAAATGGAATTGCCCCATTCCATCCTTGGCATAGGAAACGACCTATAATTGTAATCACTGCCAAGGCGAATAAGGAAAACAGCAATAACAAATGAATGGCAGGGGGAAAAACAACTTGTTGCTGTTACTGACTTAATATAAGAATGGAAAGTGAAATTTCTTAATTGAAATCTAAGTAGGATTTTGCAATGAATGGTATTTTGTATGGCTTTTTCAGTCCAATTCTATTTTATGACAACCTTCGCATGGTCATTTGTTGATTGAAATGAAAAAAAAAAATAGATATCTACCCTAGAGAGATGATCTTGGTCCAGTGACCTATATGGTGGATAAGTAATATTAATTAAATTAATATCAATCATACAACCCCTGGTTTCTTGATTATTTTTTGTTAAATCACGAATTTATTACCCCTGCGAATTAAACCCAAAACCCTCTGTGTCTTTTCCACTCCCATTATAACAAATGGTCATGGATCTTAAACAAAATAACCAGAAAAAAAGTTAAGCTGATAAGACTTTGCACATGTAAGGATCATGTTTTGATTATGATAAAATGATATCACCTGCCTAAAGCTTAGGGGAAATTTCTATATTTGTCGCATTGGCTGGTTAATAAGCTGTTTGTTTGTTGGTTTTTGTTTTTCGTTAGAGGCATAACTGACTCGAAACGATAAACATGGTACTTAGGCCATAGTAAATAATTTAGTGTGTGTTTCTACCCTGGGAAACCTGTTGATTACCCGATGTCTTAAATATTTCGAGCTAGGGTGGGAGGGATGGTTGGTTAATGAAATATAATTAATTAACCCAAAGTGTTGAGTATGTTGTCGAAGGCAATGCCATGCTAACATTGTTTGTTGTCATTATCATTGGCTGAGGCCCATTAGAAAATATTGCCTTAGTTTTAGGGACTACCATTTAAACAAAAATACCATTTTGCTGGTATTCACACAATGCAGTGATTAATCATCACTATGTTTTAAGTTTTGTTGGTATTCTTAGTGTTATGCCATCGTTTCTATGTAAAGAAGGCAAACGAACTAGCATTCATTAGCTTTACCACTTAGTTGTGGCACCCAGCAAAAAATATTGACGTCACTCCTGTAGAAACATGGAGCTGGCAATTAAATTAATTTTTTATCGCAATTTTTAGATTGTTTCATTCTCCTGCCAGCTAAACCTATATTTTTATAAAAAAAACACACACACAACTTAAAGCTTTTTTGCATTGGCTTTGACAATATTAATGCATCAATTTATGGTTTTGCAAGTGAGCATGGCATCATGTCATTTGGCTGTAAAAGAAACTGTTGGTAGTGGTCAAAATATAAATTGGAGGACATAAATTTTTTTATTTTTTTATTTTTCCGCCATTGCCAATTAACGACACCAATAAAAACGCCATGATTTTAAATAATTAATTGTTGTCATTAGCATATTAAATGGTTGAAGGCATTTGGGTAATTTTAATTAATTGCAAGAGGTCATATTTAGTACAAAAAAAACAAAAAATAGTAAAATAATGGAAATTGATATTTTCATAGAATATAGATTTTTTATAAAAATTTCTAATCAAAGGTTTGCTGTTATTTTTTATTTTTATAGATTTTCTTGATACAAAGTTTTGTAATTTTTGGTATTTAGCTAAAATTTACAAATAATTTACGTAGTATAAATATTTTTCCAAATTCTCCCCACTTCGGGACACCTGGAAGTATGAATAACATAAATACATTTTTATTATTCATACGGCCCATAGTACAACCAAATATAAAATTTTCCAATGAATTGATTTCTCAACACTAATATGGCGTTCTCACCAAGCATGTTTTGGGGTTTGAAATATTTTCCCTTTATAAGAATTTCAAAACGAGTCGTTTTCCCCATACAAAAAATCAAGTTCAAAACACAAGTTTTCCTCTAAAACACGTCATTTTTATAATGTAAACGCCCCTATTTTGAAATATGCTCTAACTGAACATACTCTTTTCACAATATATGGCAAATTATTAAAATAAATTTCATAGAAAAAACGAATAAACAAAGGCTTTGAAAAACATAGGGATGTAAAAATAACTTAAAAAATGTTTTTCCTTTTTGATCGCGGTATTTATTTGAACAAACTGTGTGTATATTTGAATTTGGAGTAAATGGGAATTTCGAGTTTCCATGGAAACCGTCAAACTAAATCATCTCAACTCGATGTAAAGGGTGATACGGTCAAAATTTGGTCAAGGGAAAACGCGTGTAAATCGGTGAAATCGTTTATTTAAAAAATCAAATTAAATTTCTTTTTCAAGTTCAATTAGTATAAAATTCAGGAAAAATATTCAGTTAGGCTTTCGCTTTTCCAAACCCGAATTGCCGGGCCTCACGCTTGACACCTGCCATTAGATTTTGTACAGCCACCTTGTCCACCTTCTTCGCCGCAGAAAGCCAGTTTGCCTTGAACTGCTGCTCGTCCTTAGCAGTCTTTTTGGTCTTCTTTAGGTTCCGCTTGACAATAGCCCAGTATTTCTCAATTGGGCGGAGCTCTGGCGTGTTGGGAGGGTTCTTGTCCTTGGGAACCACCTGCACGTTGTTGGCGGCGTACCACTCCATGGCCTTTTTACCGTAATGGCAAGATGCCAAATCCGGCTAAAACAGTACGGAACAACCGTGTTTCTTCAGGAAAGGCAGCAGACGTTTATTCAAACACTCTTTCACGTAAATTTCTTGGTTGACAATCCCGAAAGCTATGAAAATGCTGCTTTTCAAGCCACAGGTACAGATGACTTGCCAAACCAGATATTTCTTTGCGAACATTGACAGTTTTATGTGCTTGAAAATATCTGCTACCTTTCCCCTTCCTTTTGCCGTATAAAACTCCTGTCCCGGAAGCTGCTTGTAGTCGGCTTTGACGTAGGTTTCGTCGTCCATTACCACGCAGTCAAACTTCGTCAGCATCGTCGTGTATAGCCTCTGGGATCGCGCTTTGGCCGTCCTATTTTGTTTATCATCGCGATTTGGAGTCACTACCTTCTTGTAAGTCGATAGTCCGGCTCGTTTTTTGGCTCGATGCACGGTTGTAGACGATACACCCAGCTTATTTGCGGCATCTCTGAGAGAGAGGTTAGGGTTTCGCTTGAAACTACCGGCAACTCTCTTTGTCGTCTCAGCGGCTTCCGGTTTTCGATTTCCCCCCGATCCAGACTTCCTGGCTGTCGACAAACGTTCCCCAAACACTTTAATTACATTTGTAACGGTTGATTTGGCAACTTTTAGCGATTGTGCCAGCTTTGCGTGCGAGTAGCTGGGATTTTCGCGATGCGCGAGCAAAATTTTGATACGCTGCTCTTCTTGCTTGGACGGCATTTTGACAACTGAAGAGTCAATTCCAAAATCAAAATAGGAGCAACATTCTACACACACACACCTTCAAAATGAGGGGTGTTCAGGTTTTTTAATGCAAAATTGAAAGAAATACGTCAAGTTTATATTGACCAAATTTTGACCGTATTACCCTTTAATTAAAATAAAGGGTCTCATGAATCCTAATAATATCCACATAAAATTCTTTGAAGAGTTGATATTCGAATATTATAGAATTGTCATGATATAGTTTTTCTTCAGTTCAAAACCTATTGTGATTCTGATTACGTGTGCAAACGTTTCATT
Source organism: Haematobia irritans (assembly GCF_050003625.1). NCBI lineage: Eukaryota > Metazoa > Arthropoda > Insecta > Diptera > Muscidae > Haematobia > Haematobia irritans. Next base: position 6,218,072 of record NC_134399.1, read on the forward strand.
TTGTGATTTATAAAATAAGAAGTTATAAACAAAATAGCTTTCGTGGAACAGCAATCACGGTTGCAATAGTTGGTAGAATTCTACCAACAATGGTAGATTTTTTACTGTTTGGTAGATTGTTAGAATATTTCACTCAACAAATTTTCTATAGAGATAAAATTTTGGCAAAATTTTCTGTGGAAATAAAAATTTGGCATATTTTTTATAGAAATAAAATTTTGGCAACATTTTCTATAGAAATAAAATTTTGTTGTTGTTTTTTATTTCAGCTTAAAACCATACATTGACTAAACTACAAGAGTAGCTTAACCAACAGAGGAAAAGAATGTTTGTCAAATTTATTTGGGCAAAGCCCTATGGACTGCAAGATGGTTGGTATTCCGAAACGTGCGTCCATCCAACCATCTTGCAGTCCATAGGGCTTTGCCCAAATAAATTTGACAAACATTCTTTTCCTCTGTTGGTTAAGCTACTCTTGTAGTTTAGTCAATGTATGGTTTTAAGCTGAAATAAAAAACAACAACAATGCTTAAAGAACAAAACCAACAATAACAAAACAAAACAAATGGAAAAAGAAGAGGAGGCACGCTCAAAATAAACCCAGCCATGTGAATTCAAATCGATGATTTGACAGTGGCATAGGAAAAGAGATATGTTTGTTTCGAATTTATTTCGGCATAAGCCGGCTATCAATGTAAAACCTTTTTTCGGAGGGTTCAAGTGTGGTTTTTGTTGGGTTTAATAAACTGCCTGAATTTACTCTGATAATTGGTTGATAGTTTTGCTGCAAGTAGAGGATGCTGATGAGGAATGTGGTATTCCGAAACGTGCGTCCATCCAACCATCTTGCAGTCCATAGGGCTTTGCCCAAATAAATTTGACAAACATTCTTTTCCTCTGTTGGTTAAGCTACTCTTGTAGTTTAGTCAATGTATGGTTTTAAGCTGAAATAAAAAACAACAACAATGCTTAAAGAACAAAACCAACAATAACAAAACGAAATAAAATTTTGGCAAAATTTTCTATGGAAATAAAAATTTGGCATATTTCTTATAGAAATAAAATGTTGGCAAAATTTTCTATGGAAATAAAATTTTGACAAAATTTTCTATAGAAATAAAATTTTGACACAATTTTCTATAGAAATAAAATTTTGACAAAATTTTCTATAGAAGTAAAATTTTGACAAAACTTTCTATAGAAATAAAATGTTGTCAAAATTTTCTATAGAAATAAAATTTTGGCAAAATTTTCTATAGCATAAAAATTTTGTCAAATTTTTCTATAGAAATAAAATTTTAGTAAAAATTTCTATAGAAATAAAATTTTGGCAAAATTTTCTATAGAAATAAAATGTTGGCAACATTTTCTATAGAATTAAAATTTTGGCAAAATTGTCAATAGAAATAAAATATTGGCAAAATGTTCTGTAGAAATAAAATTTTGACAAAATTTTCTATAAAAATAAAATTTTGACAAAATTTTCTATAAAAATAAAATTTTGACAAAATTTTCAATAGAAATAAAATTTTGACAAAATTTTCAATAGAAATAAAATTTTGACAAAATTTTCTATAGAAATAAAATTTCGACAAAATTTTCTATAAAAAAAATAATTTGACAAAATTTTCTATAGAAATAAAATTTAGGCAAAATAATCTACAAAATTACAATTTTGGCAAAATTTTCTATTGAAATAAAATATTGGCAAAATTTTCTATAGAAATAAAATTTTGACAAAATTTACTATAGAAATAAAATTTTGGCACAATTTTCTATAGAAATAAAATTTTGGCAAAATTGTCTATAGAAAACATAATTTGACAAAATTTTCTATAGAAAAAATAATTTAACAAAATTTTCTATAGAAATAAAATTTTGGCAACATTTTCTTTAGAAATAAAAATTTGGCAAACTTTTTATAGAAATAAAATTTTGGCAAAATTTTTTATAGAAATAAAATTTTTGGGAAAGTTTGGCAAATTTTGCTATAAAAATAAAATATTGGCAAAATTTTCTATGGAAATAAAATTTTGGCAAAATTTTCTATAGAAATAAAATTTTGACAAAATTTTCTATAGAAATAAAATGTAGGCAAAATAATCTACAAAATTACAATTTTGGCATATTTTTTATAGAAATAAAATTTTGGCAACATTTTCTATAGAAATAAAATTTTGGCAAAATTTTCTATGGAAATAAAAATTTGGCATATTTCTTATAGAAATAAAATGTTGGCAAAATTTTCTATGGAAATAAAATTTTGACAAAATTTTCTATAGAAATAAAATTTTGACACAATTTTCTATAGAAATAAAATTTTGACAAAATTTTCTATAGAAGTAAAATTTTGACAAAACTTTCTATAGAAATAAAATGTCAAAATTTTCTATAGAAATAAAATTTTGGCAAAATTTTCTATAGCATAAAAATTTTGTCAAATTTTTCTATAGAAATAAAATTTTGGTAAAAATTTCTATAGAAATAAAATTTTGGCAAAATTTTCTATAGAAATAAAATGTTGGCAACATTTTCTATAGAATTAAAATTTTGGCAAAATTGTCAATAGAAATAAAATATTGGCAAAATGTTCTGTAGAAATAAAATTTTGACAAAATTTTCTATAAAAATAAAATTTTGACAAAATTTTCTATAAAAATAAAATTTTGACAAAATTTTCAATAGAAATAAAATTTTGACAAAATTTTCAATAGAAATAAAATTTTGACAAAATTTTCTATAGAAATAAAATTTCGACAAAATTTTCTATAAAAAAATAATTTGACAAAATTTTCTATAGAAATAAAATTTAAAATTTCGACAAAATTTTCTATAAAAAAATAATTTGACAAAATTTTCTATAGAAATAAAATTTAGGCAAAATAATCTACAAAATTACAATTTTGGCAAAATTTTCTATTGAAATAAAATATTGGCAAAATTTTCTATAGAAATAAAATTTTGACAAAATTTACTATAGAAATAAAATTTTGGCACAATTTTCTATAGAAATAAAATTTTGGCAAAATTGTCTATAGAAAACATAATTTGACAAAATTTTCTATAGAAAAAATAATTTAACAAAATTTTCTATAGAAATAAAATTTTGGCAACATTTTCTTTAGAAATAAAAATTTGGCAAACTTTTTATAGAAATAAAATTTTGGCAAAATTTTTTATAGAAATAAAATTTTTGGGAAAGTTTGGCAAATTTTTCTATAAAAATAAAATATTGGCAAAATTTTCTATGGAAATAAAATTTTGGCAAAATTTTCTATAGAAATAAAGTTTTGACAAAATTTTCTATAGAAATAAAATGTAGGCAAAATAATCTACAAAATTAAAATTTTGGCAAAATTTTCTATGGAAACAAAATTTTGATAAAATTTTCTTTATAAATAAAATTTTGACAAAATTTTCTTTATAAATAAAATTTTGGAAACATTTTCTATAGAAATAACATTTTGAAAAAAATTTCTATAGAAATAAAATATTGGCGAAATTTTCTATGGAAATAAAATTTTGGCAAAATTTTCTATAGAAATAAAATTTTGAGAAAATTCTCTATAGAAATAAAATTTTGGTAAACATTTCTATAGAAATAAAATTTTGACAAAATTTTCTATAGAAATAAAATTTTGACAAAATTTTTTATAGAAATAAAATTTTGACAAAATTTTCTATAGAAATAAAATTTTGACAACATTTTCTATAGAAATAAAATGTTGGCAACATTTTCTATAGAATTAAAATTTTGGCATAATTTTCTATAGAAATAAAATTTTGGCAAAATTTTCTATAGAAAACATAATTTGACAAAATTTTCTATAGAAAAAATAATTTAACAAAATTTTCTATAGAAATAAAATTTTGGCAACATTTTCTTTAGAAATAAAAATTTGGCAAACTTTTTATAGAAATAAAATTTTGGCAAAATTTTTTATAGAAATAAAATTTTTGGGAAAGTTTGGCAAATTTTGCTATAAAAATAAAATATTGGCAAAATTTTCTATGGAAATAAAATTTTGGCAAAATTTTCTATAGAAATAAAATTTTGACAAAATTTTCTATAGAAATAAAATGTAGGCAAAATAATCTACAAAATTACAATTTTGGCATATTTTTTATAGAAATAAAATTTTGGCAACATTTTCTATAGAAATAAAATTTTGGCAAAATTTTCTATGGAAATAAAAATTTGGCATATTTCTTATAGAAATAAAATGTTGGCAAAATTTTCTATGGAAATAAAATTTTGACAAAATTTTCTATAGAAATAAAATTTTGACACAATTTTCTATAGAAATAAAATTTTGACAAAATTTTCTATAGAAGTAAAATTTTGACAAAACTTTCTATAGAAATAAAATGTCAAAATTTTCTATAGAAATAAAATTTTGGCAAAATTTTCTATAGCATAAAAATTTTGTCAAATTTTTCTATAGAAATAAAATTTTGGTAAAAATTTCTATAGAAATAAAATTTTGGCAAAATTTTCTATAGAAATAAAATGTTGGCAACATTTTCTATAGAATTAAAATTTTGGCAAAATTGTCAATAGAAATAAAATATTGGCAAAATGTTCTGTAGAAATAAAATTTTGACAAAATTTTCTATAAAAATAAAATTTTGACAAAATTTTCTATAAAAATAAAATTTTGACAAAATTTTCAATAGAAATAAAATTTTGACAAAATTTTCAATAGAAATAAAATTTTGACAAAATTTTCTATAGAAATAAAATTTCGACAAAATTTTCTATAAAAAAATAATTTGACAAAATTTTCTATAGAAATAAAATTTAGGCAAAATAATCTACAAAATTACAATTTTGGCAAAATTTTCTATTGAAATAAAATATTGGCAAAATTTTCTATAGAAATAAAATTTTGACAAAATTTACTATAGAAATAAAATTTTGGCACAATTTTCTATAGAAATAAAATTTTGGCAAAATTGTCTATAGAAAACATAATTTGACAAAATTTTCTATAGAAAAAATAATTTAACAAAATTTTCTATAGAAATAAAATTTTGGCAACATTTTCTTTAGAAATAAAAATTTGGCAAACTTTTTATAGAAATAAAATTTTGGCAAAATTTTTTATAGAAATAAAATTTTTGGGAAAGTTTGGCAAATTTTTCTATAAAAATAAAATATTGGCAAAATTTTCTATGGAAATAAAATTTTGGCAAAATTTTCTATAGAAATAAAGTTTTGACAAAATTTTCTATAGAAATAAAATGTAGGCAAAATAATCTACAAAATTAAAATTTTGGCAAAATTTTCTATGGAAACAAAATTTTGATAAAATTTTCTTTATAAATAAAATTTTGACAAAATTTTCTTTATAAATAAAATTTTGGAAACATTTTCTATAGAAATAACATTTTGAAAAAAATTTCTATAGAAATAAAATATTGGCGAAATTTTCTATGGAAATAAAATTTTGGCAAAATTTTCTATAGAAATAAAATTTTGAGAAAATTCTCTATAGAAATAAAATTTTGGTAAACATTTCTATAGAAATAAAATTTTGACAAAATTTTCTATAGAAATAAAATTTTGACAAAATTTTTTATAGAAATAAAATTTTGACAAAATTTTCTATAGAAATAAAATTTTGACAACATTTTCTATAGAAATAAAATGTTGGCAACATTTTCTATAGAATTAAAATTTTGGCATAATTTTCTATAGAAATAAAATATTGGCAAAATTTTCTATAGAAATAAAATTTTGGCAAAATTTTCTATAGAATTAAAATTTTGGCAAAATTTTCTATTGAAATAAAATTTTGGCAAAATTTTCTATAGAAATAAAATTTTGGGAAAGTTTTCTATAGAAATAAAATTTTATATTGAAACAATCCAGCAAAAACTAATTAATATTTCAATACTATAAAATTATCATGTCATAATTTTGTTTCAGTTCAAAATCTTTGAAACATCTATGCGTATAAGTAATCCAGATAAAATTAATATTATTCATACGTTCCTTAGTACTGCCTATAACAAAACCCTTAAATAAATTGATAGACATATACTATAAAACTATTGGTATATGTCTATCCACTTTTCCATTATACTAGGGTTTGATAAAGTGTGCAAACGTTTTATGAATGTTCAACTTTAAGATTATTTATCATAGCCTTCACATCACTTTTGTTCCCTTTTAACTTTTTCCATTCATATTCAGTGGCAAATGTAATTATAACTTTGCCATTAAAAAATCTTGTCCCTTTATATAAGATCTATAGCGTTCTTCTTGCAACCTTTTTTTAAGTAAACCAACGCCAACCAACATTCAAGGGCAAAGTCAAGTCTTTAATTTACCATGTTTTTCCACTTGGGGCGTCGTGGTGATATTCTTTTAAAATTCTTTTGGAATTTATGAGATCCATGAAAATGGCATTACCCCATTGAAAGAATGTGTTCTCATTTTTTGTCTTCTTCATTTTTATCTATATCTGGATGCAACAATGTCTCCAGTATTCTATATTGGCATTGTGATATTTCAATACTACAAAAAACAGAACAATGAAGCAGAAGAAAGGAATACCACTTCGAACCAAATGCATAACGAAAAATGAAAACTTTTTGCTTTATATGTTCGCTCAAAGATAGAATAGCAGTAGCCCACCTGTCTGCCTTTCGCGCCCCTCCATAACATTCCAGGCAATCCAATGCCGTTTTCCCTGCCACATTGTCATTTAGTTGCAACTTTGTTGTTGGCTGCCAGCAATATACGCTGATACCATTTTTTTCTCAGTTACTGTTTTATGGCTTTAGTATTTTTTTTATTACCCTTTCAGCAAATATGCAATGTTCTAAAGTGTAAATGTGTCCATGTCTGTGTACCGTGCTGTCTCGAATCCTTAGCACATTCAGCAATGTGTGTGCAAGTTGCTTCCGCATTTAATCCTACAATGTGGAATGAATGCCACAAACTCATTTCTTAGTCATGGTGATGGTGGTGGCGGTGGCAGTCGTGGTATTTCTATTTTGTGTCCAATGGTCCCTGTACGCAAAGACTTTCACAAAATCCTTCCCCTTACCCCCATTCCCCACCATCTCCCTCGCATCTCTTGTGACCCATATAAATTCATGAAGCATATTGTTGCAACAAGTTGTATTGTATGTGTACTGGGCCATTTTGCCTTGAAATCTTTTTCAATTATGTTTGAAGCAGTTAGCCACAATACTTTCCTCGATGGTGTACCAAATGCAAAAGTCATAAACTTCGATTAGAAAGAGACCAACTCTCTTCCTGTGGCAACAAATTAAAAGCTGTGTGGAGACACAAAGTTGTGTTGGCAATTTTTCTAAAGCATTTCGCAACTAAAAACCTAATATACTCAGCATAATTTTAAATGATCATTATAATTTTATATGAAATAAAAATAAAATAAAAACAAATTATTTAGCACTTAAAGAACAAATGGAAGAAATACGAAAAACAAAAAATAATAATCAAGAGAAAATATGGAATATGAAAGGACGACATTTATATTGAATTAACATACCAGAAAGGTTATAAAATAAAACAGTTTTTAAAAAGAGGGAAGACAATTTCTCATAAAATGTGGAAACCATTTCTAGTCTAAAAATGTAAAATAAAATTAATCTTCTTTGGAATATCTTTACGTACGAGTTATTGCTTCCATAAAATCCTTAAATTAATTGATATCCAAATTCCATAAAATTATCTAGCTTTGGATTATTTCCAGTTAACAATTGATTATGGTTTTGATAAAATGTGCAAACTTTTTATTGCCTAATATTGAAATTAAAAATCCATAGAAAATATGCCTTTATTGGAACCTCTATGCGTATGAGTAACCTTATTAAAACTAATATTTCTACGTACCCTAGTACAATCCACATAAAATCTTTAAATTAATTGATATTGGAATACTATAAAATTATAATGCTGTAGTTTCTCCTTAGTTCAAACCCAGTTGTGATTCTGGTTTTGTGTGCAAACGTTTCAATGTCTAATATATAAAATTAAAATATACCTTAACTGAGACCGTAGTGCGTATGAGTAACCTAATTAATATTATTATTCATATGGGCCCTAATATTACCCACAAAAGTAATTAAATGTTCTTGTTTTCTCTCCGGTTAAAAATTGATCGTAGTTTTGATATAATGTGCAAATATTGATAGTAGAATGTTTAAACATGTATAAATTAAGAATACATGGAAATTATACCTTTGTTGGAACATACCTAATAAAAACTAACACTCATATGAAACCTAAATCATCAAACGATGTGATATGCACATACTATAAAATTGTTGCGCTTTAGTTTTTCTTCTATTCTAACCCTATTGTGTTTCCGATCATGTGTACAAGTTTTTCATTGTCTAATATATAAAATAAAGTTATTTAAAGAATATACCTACTTTGGGACATCAGTGCGTATGAGTAATCTAATGATATGCACATACTATAAAATTGTTGCGCATTAGTTGTTCTTCTATTCTAAACCTATTGTGTTTCCGATCATGTGTACAAGTTTTTCATTGTCTAATATATAAAATAAAGTTAAGTAAAGAATACACCTACTTTGGGACATCTGTGCGTATGAGTAATTTAATTAAAATTAATATTCATATGGACCCTAGTATTATCCTAATAAAATCCTTAAATGAATTGATGTAAATTTACTATGACATTGTAATAATTTGACTACTCTTTGGTTTAAACCCCATCATAGACCTGATCAAGTGTGCAAACGTTTAATGTCATAATTAAACGTTTGCGACCTACTGCTATGTTTTTTTTTTTTTAATTTCTTTTTATACCCTCCATCATAGGATGGGGGTATATTAACTTTGTCATTCCGTTTGTAACACATCGAAATATTGCTCTAAGAACCAATAAAGTATATATATTCTGGGTCGTGGTGAAATTCTGAGTCGATCTGAGCATGTCCGTCCGTCCGTCCGTCTGTTGAAATCACGCTAACTTCCGAACGAAACAAGCTATCGACTTGAAACTTGGCACAAGTAGTTGTTATTGATGTAGGTCGGATGGTATTGCAAATAGGCCATATCGGTCCACTTTTACGTATAGCCCCCATATAAACGGACCCCCAAATTTGGCTTGCGATTGCTCTAAGAGAAGCAAATTTCATCCGATCCGGCTGAAATTTGGTACATGGTGTAAGTATATGATCTCTAACAACCATGCAAAAATTGGTCCATATCGGTCCACTTTTACGTATAGCCCCCATATAAACGGACCCCCAAATTTGGCTTGCGATTGCTCTAAGAGAAGCAAATTTCATCCGATCCGGCTGAAATTTGGTACATGGTGTTAGTATATGGTCTCTAACAACCATGCAAAAATTGGTCCATATCAGTCCACTTTTACGTATAGCCCCCATATAAACGGACCCCCAAATTTGGCTTGCGATTGCTCTAAGAGAAGCAAATTTCATCCGATCCGGCTGAAATTTGGTACATGATGTTGGTATATGGTCTCTAACAACCATGGACAAATTGGTCCATATCGGTCCTTAATTATATATAGCCCCCATATAAACCGATCCCCAGATTTGGCTTGTGGAGCCTCTAAGAGAAGCATATTTCATCCGATCCGGCTGAAATTTGGTACATGGTGTTGGTATATGGTCTCTAACAATCATGCAAAAATTGGTCCACATCGGTCCATATTTATATATAGACCCCATATAAACTGATCTCCAGATTTGGCTTGCGAAGCCTCAAAGAGGAGCAAATTGCATCCGATCCGGCTGAAATTTGGTACATGGTATTAGTATATGGTCTCTAACAACCATGCAAAAATTGGTCCACATCGGTCCATAATTATATATGGCGCCCATATAAACCCATCCCCAGATTTGGCTTGCGAAGTCTCCAAGAGAAGCAAATTTCATCCAATCCGGTTGTAATTTGGAACATGATATTGGTATATGGTCTCTAACAACCATGCAAAAATTGGTCCACATCCGTTCATAATTATATATAGCCCCCATATAAACCGATCCCCAGATTTGGCTTGCGAAGTCTCCAAGAGAAGCAAATTTCATCCAATCCGGTTGTAATTTGGAACATGGTGTTAGTATATGATCTTTAACAACCGTGCCAGAATTGGTCCATATCGGTCCATAATTATATATAGCCCCCATAAAAACATTCTCCAGATTTGACCTCCGGAGCCTCTTGGAGGAGCAAAATTCATCCGATCCGGTTCAAATTAGGCACGTGGTGTTAGTATATGGTCGCTAACAACCATACCAAAATTGGTCCATATCGGTTCATAATCATGGTTGCCACTAGAGCCAAAAATAATCTACCAAAATTTTATTTCTATAGAAAATTTTGTCAAAATTTTATTTCTATAGAAAATTTTGTCAAAATTTTATTTCTACAGAAAATTTTGTTAAAATTTTATTCGGTTCATAATAAAATTTTCATCATTGTCAAAATTTTATCAAAATTTTATTTCTATAGAAAATTTTGTTCAAATTTTATTCGGTTCATAATCATGGTTGCCACTCGAGCCAAAAATAACCTACCAAGATTTTATTTCTATAGAAAATTTTGTCAAAAGTTTATTTCTATAGAAAATTTTGTGAAAATTTTATTTCTATAGAAAATTTTGTTAAAATTTTATTTCTGTAGAAAATTTTGTCAAAATTTTATGTCTACTTTGTCAAACTGAATTATATACGTATTGGATCGATCTTTTTTTTTTGATTTAATATATACCACGTATGGACTTACATACAATTTAGAAGATGGTGTTAGGATGTTTTAAGATACCTTGCCATCGGCAAGCGTTACCGCAACTTAAGTAATTCGATTGTGGATGGCAGTGTTTAGATGAAGTTTCTACGCAATCCATGATGGAGGGTACATAAGCTTCGGCCTGGCCGAAATTACGGCCGTATATACTTGTTTTTTTTCATATTTAATTAACAAACCTATTTAATGAGGAAGTTATCGCGCATACACACAGAAAAGGAATATGATCACCCCAAACAGTTTCAAAAGCATAATTTTACTTTATCACAGGGAACATGTAACATGTTTGTCAAAACCATGTTATTTTTCAGAAATTATACATGTGATTTCATCAAACATATTATGTCTACAAAGGCCTATAAGGCGCAGAGACGGCAAAATGTTGTATATATTATTAATGAAATAAAGACTTTCAATAAAAAAAAATAAATAAAAAACAAAAATGTTCCACGTTCCTAGTGAAAAAGTAAAATTATACTCTTTAAACATATTTGGATTGATCAATAAAATAGTTACAAAATAATGATAAAATAATAGAAATAAAATTGTGACAAAATTTTCTATAGGAATAAGATTGTGACAAAATTTTCTATAGAAATAAACTTGTGACAAAATTTTCTATAGAAATAAAAAAGTTTCTATATAGAAATAAAAATTTGACAAAACTTCTATAGAAAAAAAAATTTTACATAGTTTTCTATAGGAATAAAATTTTGACAAAATTTTCTATAGACATAAAATTTTGAAAAAAATTAAACAAATTACAAAACATTTTATATAGAAATAGAATGTTGACAAAATTTACTATATAGAAATAAAATTTTGAGAAAATTTCCTATATAGAAATCAAATTTTGACAAAATTTTCTATATAGAAATGCAATTTAAAATTGTTTCTATAGAAATAAAATTTTGACAAAATTTTCTATAAGAAATAAAACTTTGACAAAATTTTCAATATAGAAATAACATTTTGACTAAATTGTCTATAGAAATAAAATTTTGACAAAACTTTCTATTGAAAACAAAAATTTACAAAATTCTCTATAGGAATAAAATTGTGACAAAATTTTCTATAAAAATAAAATTGTTACAAAATTTTTTAAAGAAATAAAATTTTGACAAAATTTTCTATAGGAATAAAATTTTGACAAAATTTTCTACAAGAATACAATTTTGACAAAATTTTCTATAGGAATAAAATGTTGACAAAATTTTCTATATAGAAATAACATTTAGACAAAATTGCCTATAGAAATAAAATTTTGACAAAACTTTTATAGAAAATTTTTTTTACGAAATTTTCTATAGGAATAAAATTTTGACAAAATTTTCTATAGGAATAAGATTGTGACAAAATTTTCTATAGAAATAAAATTATGTTTGTTGTTGATATTTTTGACCTTTTTATTTTAATTTTTATGATTTTTTATCTCATAATCTCGGCTATAGGTCTATAAATAAAACTTGAAATTGTTGTTTTCTTGTTTTTTTATTTTCCGATATTTCGGTTGACTTCGTCGGAACCGTTTTCAAGGATTTTCTCCGCTGTCTTGTTACTTCGTTGTCTGTTTTTCTATAAAATTATGATAAAATTTTCTATAGAAATAAAATTTTGACAAAAGTTTCTATAAATATAAAATTTTTCTATAGAAATAAAATTGTGACCAAATTTTCTATAAAAATAAAATTTTGAAAAAAAAATCTATAGGAATAAAATTTTCCATTTGTTTTGTTTTGTTATTGTTGGTTTTGTTCTTTAAGCATTGTTGTTGTTTTTTTATTTCAGCTTAAAACCATACATTGACTAAACTACAAGAGTAGCTTAACCAACAGAGGAAAAGAATGTTTGTCAAATTTATTTGGGCAAAGCCCTATAGACTGCAAGATGGTTGGATGGACGCACGTTTCGGAATTACCACATTCCTCATCAGCATCCTCTACTTGCAGCAAAACTATCAACCAATTATCAGAATAAATTCAGGCAGTTTATTAAACCCAACAAAAACCACACTTGAACCCTCCGAAAAAAGGTTTTACATTGATAGCCGGCTTATGCCAAATAAATTCGAAACAAACATATCTCTTTTCCTATGCCACTGTCAAATCATCGATTTGAATTCACATGGCTGGGTTTATTTTGAGCGTGCCTCCTCTTCTTTTTCCATTTGTTTTGTTTTGTTATTGTTGGTTTTCTTCTTTAAGCATTGTTGTTGTTTTTTTATTTCAGCTTAAAACCATACATTGACTAAACTACAAGAGTAGCTTAACCAACAGAGGAAAAGAATGTTTGTCAAATTTATTTGGGCAAAGCCCTATAGACTGCAAGATGGTTGGATGGACGCACGTTTCGGAATTACCACATTCCTCATCAGCATCCTCTACTTGCAGCAAAACTATCAACCAATTATCAGAATAAATTCAGGCAGTTTATTAAACCCAACAAAAACCACACTTGAACCCTCCGAAAAAAGGTTTTACATTGATAGCCGGCTTATGCCAAATAAATTCGAAACGAACATATCTCTTTTCCTATGCCACTGTCAAATCATCGATTTGAATTCACATGGCTGGGTTTATTTTGAGCGTGCCTCCTCTTCTTTTTCCATTTGTTTTGTTTTGTTATTGTTGGTTTTGTTCTTTAAGCATTGTTGTTGTTTTTTTATTTCAGCTTAAAACCATACATTGACTAAACTACAAGAGTAGCTTAACCAACAGAGGAAAAGAATGTTTGTCAAATTTATTTGGGCAAAGCCCTATAGAAATTTTGACAAAACTTTCTATAGAAATAAAATTTTGTTAAACAAGATTAAACCAATTTCTCGAAAAAATCCCCATATTTGTGGAAATTCCTAACCAAATCCACTGATCCCAAGTACAATATTTTTTGAATTTTTTCTGCCCAAATTTAGAATATCCTAATGAAGTGTACATAGATATGGCTAAGTACATAGATATGGCTAAGTCTGTAGTACTCTTACTTCGTTGTTGGTTTAGGAATACCATTCCAGCATTATCGACTATAGCCCTTTTTCACTTTTCTTTATTTATTTGCATTACATTGCGTTTTTTTTTTTCAAAGAAATGCCGAACAAGTATTACCATTAATTTATGTTAATCTATGATAATTTAAAATCACATGCTAACAAATTTTCGCTACACACTGTAAAATAATATATATATATATGCAAGTCAGGCGTCTCATTCAAATGTTCGTTGTCTAGTCAACTCTAGACTACCTTATAGGAAAGGCGATTTATTTGCTGCAAGTCCAATGTGTGACTGTTTTTGATTTGATCGACATCATTTTTGTTTTTGTTTGTTGTTTGGAATATCAGCTCAAATGCCAACATGCCTTATTCTGAAGATCACACCAGAAATGCCTGGAGGTAATGGTCATTGGGCAAAATTATTGACAAAATCAAAATGTATGAATGAAGTGCTCTCTAGTAAATTCCATTACTAATAGTCTTGATTTGTGGGGTCTTAGGGTTTTATTTGTTTTGTGTATAAAACAACCAACAATTGTGAGTGGTTGCAAAAGTGGTGAAATAAGCATTTAATGCCTTAACGGTTTTTAGTGTAGCTTTATTTTTTTATTTTTCGTTTAAGTGTCACTTTTAATGAGGGCCATAAAACTTGAAGACCCATCGCACACTTTTATAAGCTTCTCTATTTACCCAGTAACTTGCGAGGCGTGAAACTTGCTTCCCATGATTGATGAATACCAAATAACTTATCTATTGACCACCGCCACTGCTGCTGCCAACCCCCGATACTAGACCAAGTGAGACAATTTGATTTCAATTCAAAACGTTTTTGTGCTAAATTGAAATTGACAGCAGAACGTAAGCTCAACAACAACAACAACAAAATACGTTGAGGGCAGAGATGGAAAATGCAGTACTATAGTTACTTTTCACAGTACTACAGACAATTTTGTCAAAATTTTATTTTATTTTTTTTTTTTTCAACATTTTATTTCTATAGAAAATTTTGTCAAAATTTTATTTCTATCGAAAATTTTGTCAAAATTTTATTTCTATAGAAAATTTTGTCAATATTTTATTTCTATAGAAAATTTTGCCAAAATTTTATTTTTATAGAAAATTTTGTCAAAATTTTATTTCTATAGAAAATTTTGTCAATATTTTATTTTTATAGAAAATTTTGTCAAAATTTTATTTCTATAGAAAAATTTGTCAAAATTTTATTTCTATAGAAAATTTTGTCAACATTTTATTTTTATCGAAAATTTTATCAAAATTTTATTTTTATAGAAAGTTTTGTCAACATTTTGTTTCTATAGAAAATTTTGCCAAAATTTTATTTCTATAGAAAATTTTGTCAAATGTTTATTTTTATATAGGAAATTTTGTCAAATGTTTATATCTATAGAAAATTTTGTCAAAATGTTATTTCTATAGAAAATTTTGTCAAATGTTTATTTCTATAGAAAATTTGGCAAAATTTCATTTTTTAGAAAATTTTGTCAAAATTTTATTTCTATAAAAAATTTTGTCAACTTTAATTTTTATTGAAAATTTTGTCAAAATTTTATTTTTATAGAAAATTTTGTCAAAATTTTATTTTTTAAGAAAATGTTGTCAAAATTTTATTCTTATAGAAAATTTGGCAAAATTTTATTTTTTAGCAAATTTTGTCAAAATTTTATTTCTATAGAAAATTTTGTCAACATTTTATTTTTATTGAAAATTTTGTCAAAATTTTATTTTTATAGAAAATTTTGTCAAAATTTTATTTTTTAAGAAAATGTTGTCAAAATTTTAATTTTTATAGAAAATTTTATCAAAATTTTATTTTTATAGAAAATTTTGTCAAAATTTTATTTTTATAGAAAATTTTGTCAACATTTTATTTTTATCGAAAATTTTATCAAAATTTTATTTTTATAGAAACTTTTGTCAACATTTTGTTTCTATAGAAAATTTTGCCAAAATTTTATTTCTATAGAAAATTTTGTCAAATGTTTATTTTTATATAGGAAATTTTGTCAAATGTTTATATCTATAGAAAATTTTGTCAAAATGTTATTTCTATAGAAAATGTTGTCAAAATGTTATTTCTATATAAAAATTAGTGAAAACGTTATAACTATATAAAATTTTATTGCTATAGAAAATTTTGTCAACATTTTATTTTTATAGAAAATTTTGTCAAAATTTTATTTTTATAGAAAAGTTTGACAAAATTTTATTTCTATATAAAACTTTGTCAAAATTTTATGTCTATAGATGATTTTGTCAAAATTTTATTTCTATAGAAAAATTTGTCAAAATTTTATTTCTATAGAAAAATTTGTCAAAATGTTATTTCTATAGAAAATTTTGTCAAATGTTTATTTCTATAGAAAATTTGGCAAAATTTTATTTTTTAGAAAATTTTGTCAAAATTTTATTTCTATAGAAAATTTTGTCAACATTTTATTTTTATTGAAAATTTTGTCAAAATTTTATTTTTATAGAAAATTTTGTCAAAATTTTATTTTTTAAGAAAATGTTGTCAAAATTTTATTTTTATAGAAACTTTTGTCAAAACTTTATTTCTAAAGAAAAATTTGTCAAAATGTTATTTCTATAGAAAATTTTGTCAAATGTTTATTTCTATAGAAAATTTTGTCAAATGTTTATTTCTATAGAAAATTTTGTCAAATGTTTATTTCTATACGAAATTTTGTCAAATGTTTATTTCTATAGGAAATTTTGTCAACATTTTTGTTTCTATAGGAAATTTTGTCAAAATTTTATTTCTATAGGAAATTTTATCATATGTTTATTTCTATAGAAAATTTTGACAAAATTTTATTTTTTAGAAAATTTTGTCAACATTTTATTTTTATAGAAAATTTTGTCAAGATTTTATTTCTATAGAAAAATTTGTCAAAATTTTATTTCTATAGAAAAATTTGTCAAAATATTATTTCTATAGAAAACTTTGTCAAAATTTTATTTCTATAGAAAACTTTGTCAAAATTTTATTTCTATAGAAAAATTTGTCAAAATATTATTTCTATAGAAAATTTTGTCAAATTTTATTTCTATAAAAAAATTTGTCAAATGTTTATTTCTATACGAAATTTTGTGAAATGTTTATTTCTATAGGAAATTTTGTCAACATTTTTGTTTCTATAGGAAATTTTGTCAAAATTATATTTCTATAGAAAAATTTGTCAAAACTTTATTTCTATAGAAAAATTTGTCAAAATGTTATTTCTATAGAAAATTTTGTCAAATGTTTATTTCTATAGAAAATTTTGTCAAATGTTTATTTCTATACGAAATTTTGTCAAAATTTTATTTTTATAGAAAATTTTGACAAAATTTTATTTCTATAGAAAATTTTGTCAACATTTTATTTGTATAGAAAATTTTGTCAAAATTTTATTTTTATGGAAAATTTTATCAAAATTTTATTTCTACATAAAATTTTGTCAAAACTTTATTTCTATATAAAATTTTGTCAAAATTTTATTTCTATATAAAATTTTGTCAAAATGTTATTTTATAGAAGATTTCGTCAAAATTTTATTTCTATATAAAATTTTGTCAAAGTATTATTTCTATAGAAGATTTCGTCAAAATTTTATGTCTATAGAAAATTTTGTCAAAATTTTATTTCTATAGAAACTTTTGTCAAAACTTTATTTCTATATAAAATTTAGTAAAAATTTTATTTCTATAGAAGATTTTGTCAAAATTTTATTTCTATAGAAAATGTAGTCAAAATTTTATTTCTATAGGATATTTTATCAAATGTTTATTTCTATGGGAAATTTTGTCAAATGTTTATTTCTATAGAACATTTTGTCAAAATTTTAGTTTTATAGAAAATTTTGTCATAATTTTAAATATATAGAACATTTTGTCAAAAGTTTATTTCTATAGAAAATTTTATCAAAATGTTATTTCTATAGAAAATTTTTTTACAATTTTAGTTTTATTTATCTATAGAAAATTTATGAAGTACCACAAATTCTACCAACTGTGGCAATCGTGATTAAATTCAATAGAAAATTTTGCCAATTTTGTTTATAGATAATTTTGTCAAAATAGAATTTTTTTTTTTCAAAATTTTATATCTATAAAAAATTTTGTCAAAATAGATTTTTTTTTTCAAAATTTTATATCTATGGAAAATTTTGTCAAAATTCAGTCTAAAGGAGACCTTGACAATAATCTTCTAATGGAATTTTTGTTGAAATTTACTGAAAAGTACTTTTTCGCTAAAAAAATACCTTTTTTGTACTTTCTTAAAAATTCTATTTTCCATCCCTGTTTGGGAGTGATGTCAACTGAGAAACTTTAGCTTCGAAAAGGTATCGTTGTAGAAAGAAGATAAAAAAATGCTATTCTTTATTCCAGGCCACATGCGAGCCACCACATGGCCTATACAAATGCAAAAAAGAAGATTAGAGTAAATCGTGAATAGAAAATGGATGTTTGTTCTTGTTGTAGTCTTTAAAGACCTCTAAGAAGCTTTACTTGGACATAACATTGAAGAATAATAATCGATAGTCTAACCTTACCTGGCACCGCTACCACCCTACTTAATTAAAGTATTTTACTTAACTCAATTGAACCACATTTATTTCCCGGGTAGGCATAATAATACGTACATAGAATTGTTTTGCCTTTGTACTGCATCTAAAACCCAAGTCGTCATGCCATAGCCCTCTCCCTCCCTACGACACTGTTAAGCCACAAATCTCAAATTAAATACAAACTACTCTTAATGCGAAAAATAAGATTGTCATTCCATCTTTCCGTCTGTCCGTCTGTCTGCCTATACCTCTGCTTATAGCTCCATTCATGGGTTTTTGTCTGTCCTTTCATTCGTCCGTCCGTCTGTCTGCCTTCCATCATGCTTGCTTGCCTATCTTTATAGTACATCTTGCCTTCTGTATTTCCTTTTTTATCACACATTTATTAACAGTCTCATACATACGCACAAACGAAAAGATATCTTCAAGCACACAAAGTACTAAACTATACGTCAATCTTGTCTGTGATTTCGCGTATATAGGCATAGTCATTGAAACACTGGACAAAATTTTAATAAGTACAGAAAAAAAATCAAATTCATAAAATGAAGGGAAATATATCCGAATCACACAGTGCTAGACTAGGGGTAAATCTTGTCGGTGAATTTTGGTTCTAGGCCATTGCAACACTCGGCAAAATTTTAATAAGTACAGAAAACAATTCACATTCATAAAAAGAAGAACAAATATTGAAAATACACAGTGCTAGACTATAGATAGTTATTGAAACCCTGGGCAAAATTTTAATAAGTAGAGGTAAAAAATCAAATAAATAAAATGAAGGGAAATATATCGGAAACACACAGTGCTAGACTAGGGGTAAATCTTATTTGTGATTCTGCTTCCAATAAATACAGGGCAAAAATTAAATAGGTACAGAATAAAATTTAAATTCATAACAAGAAGAAAAACCAAACGAAAAATATTTATTCACACAAACATCAAATTTCAATTAATTTTTTAATTGATTTTAATTGTTTCAATTAAAAAATAATTGATATTGATGGCATTTTCTTAACTGACTTAGTGTTTCATTCACTTTCTTAAATGACTTAGTGCTTTTAGTTTGATTAAAAATTGATTTTTTGAAATTAATTTTTAATTAAAAATAAGAAAAATCCATCACTTTTATTAACTAACTTAGTCTTCCGAGTTTGATTTAAAAATTAATTGTAACAATTAATTTTTTAAATTAAAATCTTTAAAAAAATGACTTAATTAACTTAATGTTTTTATCTTGATTAAAAAATTGATTGTATCAATTAATTTATTAATTGAAAAATTTGTCAATTTCAATCAACTTTTTAATTTGAAATGTTTTGGTGATATTTTTGTTCTGTGTACATATTAACGAAAACTTTTTAAAACAATTAAGCTTAATTAAATATTAAAAATGTGATCAGTTTTTTCTTTATTTTTTGTGTAAACTTTCGTTTCGGTAAAAGTATGTTTTCATTGTGTACAATGATTAAACACTGAGAAGAATTTGAATAGGTTCGAATAAGAACACAAATTATTGTAGAATCCTATTCAAAATTTTTCTACAAAATTCCCCTCCCCCGTACTATCCATATATTAAAAAAATGTCAATCAGTGTATGGAATTGATAGCAATAGACATTGAATAACTAGGGATCCAAAATTGTAATTTACAATATACTGGAATTGGCGCCCAACCTAGACTGTGGTTATGTTTTTTTGATTTTGCAAAATTATGCTAAATATCTTTGAGATTAATATGATTTTAAATTCTTGAAGAAGAAGTCTTTTTTAGTATTTTAATTGCATCATATATTAAAAAAAAACAAAATTAAGAAAGATAAAGACGACCACATAAAATTTATAAATAAGAATTATATCTGGAATTTGTTCTTACCTCTCACTTCTAGATCTTTTTATAGTTTAAATTAGGATCCATTGGCATTATTAAACAACTCATGTACATAAAATCTGAAAAAGAAAGAAAAAAAAACATAAATTATATTATTAATTTAAAATGGGCTTACATAAATGGGCTTACATAAATCTTTCATATTAGACTGTATTTTAAGATAAGTTCCAAAAACATCAAATATGATATCATTTCTCTGTTTAGTTTGGCGAATTTTCTTAGCAGGGATTGCTGAACATAAACAAGTGGCGCCCAACTCGGTAAATAATTTGTTACTGGTTATGTGAGCGATTTTATCAATAAAAAAATAAATACTCACACTCCAAACCAGGAAAAAATACGACCTGTACCTTGGAAGCAAATAAATATGTGGACAGACGGCCGGACTGACAGCCTGGAATATTGTCTCAAAAATCTTTCTGCTTTTTAAAACTTTTGGACGGACGGACAAAATATTTTATTTATTTTAAACCATTATAATAGTGATGTAATGTAAATTATCTTATTGGCGCCCAACGTGGGGCTCATAAATTCCATGCTTTTCGTTATTTCTGACATTTTTAATTAATAATTATTAATAATTTAGTTAATAAATTGTACTGCCTATAAAAGTTTTCATCATCAGTCCGAGACCTAGACGAAATTCATTCATTTTGCAGAGGGATTAAGGATGGATGTGAAGAAGGGTTTAGAGTCATAATATACGTGGATAGACGAATGAACCGCCAAGGTTTTATTCACCCCAAACAACGGGATCCTTTTTCGATGCGGGGAACCAAAGTGCTGTTCTCCAGTGGGAAGTCGTTTTGTGTCAAATATAGTGACGTTCGTCTTTACTTCAAATAAAATCTCTGTACAAAGTTTCCACAATATCCAGAACAGAATTCCATCTGTATCAGGAAAGCACAAAAATACACGAACAGACGGACGGCCGTCCAGGGCTATATTTTTTACGACATATTTTTGCTTTTTTTAAAATATTGGACAATGATTAAAATTGTGTTGTAATGTAAGTTATTCTATTGGCGCCCAACGTGGGGCCCATAAAGTTTCATGATTTTTGTTAATCCTGTAATTTTTGAACATTTTAAATCGTGCTGTCTATAAAAGTATTCATCATCAGTCCAAGACCTAGACGACATTCATTCATTTTGCAGAAAGATTAAAGATGGGTGAAAAGAAGGTTTTAGAATCATAGTATACGTGGATCGACGAATGCATCGCCAAGGTTTTAGTCACCCTAGTTCGATGCTGGGAACCAAAGTACTGCTCTCCAGTGGGAAGTCGTTTTGTGTCAAATATAGTAACGTTCGTCTTTACTTCAAATAAAATCTCTGTATAAAGTTTCCACAATATCCAGAACAGAATTCCATCTGTATCAGGAAAGCACAAAAATACATGGACTGAGGAAGGACGGCCAGGGTTATATTTTCGTAAATATTTTCCTAATTTTTAAAGTTATTAAATCCTAATTATAAACGTGTTGTAGTGTCAATTATCTTATTGTCTCCCAATGTGTGACCCACAAGTTTTATGCTTTCCCTAATCCTTTTTAATATAATTTTGAAATATTTTACAATGTGCTGCCTTTAAAAATTTTCGATCTCAGTCGAACACACAAAAAAAAATTTTTTCTGATTCAATCAAGAAATTAATTGATCCAATTAATTTTTTAATTGAAATGTCTTAAATCACAGAAATGATAGTATCCACTAAAAAAATTAATTGAAAGTCAATTAAAAAATTAATTGATACAATTAATTTTTGTGATTGATTTTTGTTTCAATTAAAAAAATTTGTTGAATCAATTAAATTTTTAATTGAATAGTTTTTAAAACTCTATTCAAACTTTAATAGGAAATTTTTGTGTTTTTTTCTGTAAAGTTTAGAGATGAAATTCATTAGTTTTAGAGGAGGGCGAGGAGGAAGTTTTGGTAAATTAAAATACATGGATAGACGAATGGCCACATGAACCCAGAAGGCGAGATCTTATTTCAATGCGGGCTTTTTAAAAGCGTGTGGCATTGGCGCCCAAGGTGAGGGCCACAAAGTTTTATCCTGCTTTTTAAAACTTTTAGACCTAATCATATTGGCGCCCAACTTGGGCCCACAATGTTTCTTCCTTTGCTTTTTTTAAATCTGTTAGAACATGTCTAAAGGGTGTTATTATGTAAATTATCTTGTTGGCGCCCAACGCGGGGCCAACAAAGCTATTACGTAATTTTCAAATATTTTACAGTGTGCAACCGATAAAAGTACATATATATTTTAATCGTCACTTACATACAGCTCATATATACGTATATAGACGAACATTTACCAATATCTTCATTCTCGTTTGGGCACATACGGATGTCAAGAAAAATCTCTGTATGCAATGTCTCGAGGTTTTTTTGTTGAGAAATTTCACCAAATTGAATAATTGACAAACAGGTATAAATGTTACTTCAATATAAATGTTATTACAGCTACTATCTATAGAAATGCTATGCTATATATGTATGTATGTGTACAAAATGTAAGATGTCTGCGTGTGTGCGTGTACATACCCATGAAACAAATATAGGAATACCTAATGTTTCTATCTTCCACAAGCAGGCAATGCAATCCTCCATTTTATACACATGATGATAATAACACCTTGCCCTTCGTTTCAATTTCAATGAAGGCGCTTTAGTAATGAATGATTTTGGTTTCTGGAATATACGGGTAAACCAATGAATAGATACGAGTTTCCAATTACGTCTACCCACATACATGGATGAAGCTTAAGGTCTCCTGTATATGAGTCATATGAAAACTAAGTGGAAGAAGAATTTTCTCTAATGGAATTTAAATGTGAGATAATAAAGTTTGTTTTTTTTTTAATTTTAAGACCATCTTATACATGGGGAATTGGTCATGTGTCTGAGGATGATCAGCGTTTTGAGGTATACAACTTTTCAGTACCAGTACGGTGAAGGTACTATTCAGATTGGCCAACTAGAGAAAGGCACTTTTTCCCCAGCATATAATAGTACCAAATTACGTACGAATTGTTAAAAAAAATGTTATTACTATATATGGTACCACTTGGTATCTTTACATGAATGCTACTTTGTGTCCTTACAAGTTCCTCTGTCCTAATATCCGTTTGTAGTTACTAAATTTCTGATGATCAGTGTATTATGGTATAAAATTTATCACTAGCAGTACGGCGTTGAATGGATACGATACAAAAAGGTTTTACACAGATTGGCTACCTATAAAAATGCGTTTTTCCACAGCTTATAATAGTACCAAATTAGGAACAAATTGTCAAACAATTATTATTACTATATTTGGTACCATTTGGTACCTTTACTTTATGAACACTACTTTGTGTCTTTACAAGTGGTTCGCTAATCTACCTTATCCATGGCGAATTGCTAATGTTTCTCAAGAAATCTACATGCATGTAGATTTCTATGGTACTAAATTTTCGATTATGGTACCAAATTTTTAGAGTATCAGTGTATTGTGGTATACAAATTATCAATATCATTACGACGTTCAGAAAGAAAAAATGTCCACGGCTATAATAGTATGAAATTCCGTACGAAATGTCAAATTAAAATATTACTACATTTGGTACCTTTATATTATGGATCCTACTTTGTGTCCTTACAAGTGGTTTCTTAATCCATCTTATCCATACACCAAATCCTCCATTTGTTAGGGCCATAATTCACTATGGTACTAGACTTCCACATATCACTATATTATGGTACAACAAGTATATAGGGCCGCAAGTTCGGCCAGGCCGAACCTTATGTACCCTCCACCATGGATTGCGTAGAAACATCTACTGAAGACTGTCATCCACAATCGAATTACTATGGTATATATTAAACTAAAAAAGGCCGATTAAATACGTATATAATTAAGTTTAAAGTTTCTATAGAAATAAAATTTTGACAAAATAAAATTTTGACAACATTTTCTATAGAAGTAAAATTTGGAAAAAATTTTCTATAGAAATAAAATTGGGAAAAAATTTTCTATAGAAATAAAATTTTGACAAAATTTTCTATAGAAATAAAATTTGGAAAATTTTTGGCTCGAGTGGCAACCATGATTATGAACCGATATGGACCTATTTTTGTATGATGGGGATCGGCTATATATAACTATAGACCAATATGGACCAATTTTGGCATGGTTATTAGCGGCCTTATACTAACAGCACGTTGCAAATTTCAACCGGATCGGATGAATTTTGCTCCTCCAAGAGGCTCCGGAGGACAAATCTGTGGATCGATTTATATGGGAGCTATATATAATTATGGACCGATATGGACCAATTCCTGCATGGTTGTTGGATACCACATACTAACATCACGTACCAAATTTCAACCGAATCGGATGAATTTTGCTCTTCCAAGGGGCTCCGGAGGTCAAATCTGGGGATCGGTTCATATGGGGGCTATATATAATTATGGACCGATTTCGACCAATTTTTGCATGGTTGTTAGAGACAATATACTAACACCATGTACCAAATTTCAGCCGGATCGGATGAAATTTGCTTCTCTTTGAGGCTCCGCAAGGCAAATCTGGGGATCGGTTTATATGGGGGTTATATATAATTATGGACCGATGTGGACCAATTTTTGCATGATTGTTAGATACCATATACTAACACCATGTACCAAATTTCAGCCGGATCGGATGAAATTTGCTTCTCTTAGAGGCCTCGCAAGCCAAATCGGGGGATCGGTTTATATGGGGGCTATATATAGTTATGGACCGATGTGGACCAATTTTTGCATGGTTGTTAGAGACAATATACTAACACCATGTACCAAATTTCAGCCGGATCGGATGAAATTTGCTTCTCTTTGAGGCTCCGCAAGGCAAATCTGGGGATCGGTTTATATGGGGGTTATATATAATTATGGACCGATGTGGACCAATTTTTGCATGATTGTTAGATACCATATACTAACACCATGTACCAAATTTCAGCCGGATCGGATGAAATTTGCTTCTCTTAGAGGCCTCGCAAGCCAAATCGGGGGATCGGTTTATATGGGGGCTATATATAGTTATGGACCGATGTGGACCAATTTTTGCATGGTTGTTAGAGACCATATACTAACACCATGTACCAAATTTCAGCCGGATCGGATGAAATTTGCTTCTCTTAGAGGCCTCGCAAGCCAAATTTGGGGGTCCGTTTATATGGGGGCTATACGTAAAAGTGGACCGATATGGCCCATTTGCAATACCATCCGACCTACATCAATAACAACTACTTGTGCGAAGTTTCAAGTCGATAGCTTGTTTCGTTCGGAAGTTAGCGTGATTTCAACAGACGGACGGACGGACGGACATGCTCAGATCGACTCAGAATTACACCACGACCCAGAATATATACACAGTCTCACATAAGTTTACATACCCTTGAGGTTTTTACCTTATAACTAAAGATGTTTCTTGTTGTTGTTTATAATCCAGACTAAAAAATCTTCTTAAAAATTTACAAATACTTTGTTTTTCAAATTAATTTACAAAATCTAAAGCATATATATCCATATTTTATTATATTTTATTAATTAAAGAAAATACAATTTCTTAAACCGTATGTACACTTGTGTAAGACTGTGTATACTTTATGGGGTCTTAGAGCAATATTTTGATGTGTTACAAACGGAATGACAAAGTTAATATACCCCCCATCCTATGGTGGAGGGTATAAAAATGATCAATACCAGTAAGACGTTTAATGGATACGACACAAAAATGTACTATTCAGATTGGTTGACTATTGGGAGACATTTTTCGCCATCGTATAGTTGTACCAAATTCAGTACGAAAAAGAAATTGCATTATTATATTTGGTACCATTTAGTACCTTTATATTAAGGATCCTACTTTATGGCCTTATAAATGGTTTCCTTATCCATGGGAAATTGTCCATGTGTCTAAAGCAATCTACATGCGTAGTTCATTGTCCGTTTGTAGTGACATAATTTCCCCGGTTATAAAAGTACCAAATATCGTACGAAATGTTACAAAATTATTATTTCTGATTGTCTTACTATAGAAATTCACATTTTCTTCCGGATATAATGGAACCAAATTACGTACGAATTTTCAAAAAAAAAAAAATAATTGCAATATTTGGTACCTTGGTATTATGAATCCTACTTTGTGTCCTCACAAGTGGTTCCCTAATCCCCCTATTCATAGGAAATTGCTCATGTTCTCCGTTTGTAGGGCCATATTTCACTATGGCACTAATTTTTGTCACCTTTATATTATGAATCCTAAACTGTGTCCTTACATTTAATTCCCTTTTTTCCCCTCTAACCATGGGGAATTGCTCATGTGTCTGAAGCGATCTACATACATACTTCAAATTCTCCATTTGCATGCTTGTAGTCTGTTCCCTATTTGCTCTCTTGTTTGACAAATACCAATGTCGACTATGCAAATATTAGCGCGGAATCAAGTAAGCACATAAAAAACTACAACAAAATACAAATCAATTGAAAAATCCAAATGAACCACATAGTAATAGGATCCAAGTTCCTATGTGGATGTAAGTAAGAATGTATGACAACAGGGCAAACATTTGTCATGGCAAAATGATGGGTATATTACGTTGATACGCATAGGAGATGGGGGGAAGAAAAAAACAAACCTAATGCCAAGCATCTTTGTCTAAAGTTCAAATTGGAAAGTTAAATAATCGTTAGAACTAAACTCAATGGAAATACTAATGGCGAGTGAAATTTGTTGGGGAATTCAAATGATTGTGACCCAGAGATTGGTTGGACCTAACATTTTTTTTTTGCTACAAACTAGGAAAGCAAAACAAATTGAAATTAATCTATAATGGGGTGAATTGAAAAGGGAATTAATTGACCTTCTTTACAAAGAAAGTACAATATGTAGAGCTACACCGATGGACAAATTACATTTAAAAAATATTTCCCATATGAACAAAAATGTCCTGACATCAATGAGGAAATATCCTCAAAAAAATGAGCATAACAAATTTAACCCTTAAATGCACAAGGTCACCGATTTCTTCGAAAAAAAATATATTCTATTGTGCAAAATAGTAAATAAAGAACATCTGCATATATTTTTTTTCAAAAAAAAAAAATGTGTTTTTTTCAAAAAAAAAATTGTGTTTTTTTTGTTTTTTGAAAAAATAGTGATTGTATCTTAAAATATACGGTGTGAAGTAAACTAAGTTTTTATTTACAAATAAACAATTCGATTTTAGTAGAGAATAGAGATATATTTATAATACACAGTTTTTTTTGTATCAAAATTACTTTTATCTCTGGTAAATATTATTTAACTTCCAATTTGTAGTTTTTTTCAATTTTTGATCAAAATTTTAGTTTTATTTTTGACTGCAGATTCCTCAGAAGTACAACAAATTTTCCGGAAAACCCTATTTTTACAAATAGCGTTATGATGTAATAAATACACGAAACTTGATTTCATAGAATCCGCTAAAAATTTTAATACGTAAGAATTTTGTTCTGGTTGTATCTTAAATGATACACTACACATTTAAAGGTTAATATACAATAATCTTTGCAATATATGAAAACTACGTATTTTTCCTTGTTTATTCACCCCTCCAAGTTTATGTTCAAAGTCCACAAAACTCGACTTTTAATGCTGCCAAAACGTTTTATTTTTTTTTTTTTCATATGTTACTTCTCATTAAACAACTAAATTGCTAGGTTCTTGTATAAAAAATCACCTTTAACGACAGTAATGGCAAAAAGAAAAACAAAAAGAAGCAACCAAACGTTACAAAGAGCGCGTGCTCAACTTGTTTGGGAATGATACAACGATAACACCATCTCAGGCCAATTACAACAAAAACACATAGCACATAGCAACGCACTTTTGTTATGCGTTGCCACATACCTACGAGTGGCAACATGCAGTCGTCAAGTATTTGGAATTTATGTAATAAAATATGTGTTTGTAGTACTTGATTGCCTGCCTTTTTGGGTTTTTTTATTTTATTTTCATTCTACATTTAATTCTCCATTAAGAATTCTTCTTCTTCTTGTTGGCAATATAGGAATTTTATTGTTTATCAAATACACTTAACAATGCAAGCTCTTCCATATACAGAGAGTGACCAATGCTATAGAGCGAGAGCCTCACAACAAATACCCATGAAGATGTAAGTAAAAAACACACACGCACGCACACACACACCTTTTCATTACAACGTAATCACAGAGATTGTTTGAAATGAATAGAGAGAGAAACATTCATAGACAATCAAATGCTTACTGTGAGATAGCTTGCTGGTTTGGTTTAAAGATAGAGCTTGCATATAAACAATCCAGAACAATTGCTAAGTAATTGGAAATCTTATTTCTTCGCCATTCTTATAGTAGAGGGGATTTATATTTTTTTTAAATTGTATACCCAATATTATGTTTCTACTAAAATTATAGGCTTAGGGAAAGTTGAATTCAACTGTAGTTTGCGGTATGGTATTGCCACCACGGTTGCCACAAACTGGTAGCTTTTTTGCAGTTTGGTAGTTTGTAATTTCTTATGGAAACTTCTTTATTTTTTTAATTTCACCAAAATATTTTCAATTAAAATTTTAATTGAATATTCAAAAATATTCAAAAAATAATTAAATTGATTCAACAAATTCTTTAACTAAAACAAAAATTAATCACAAGAATTAATAATAGCAATTACTTTTTTAATCGGATCAATTAATTTTTTAATTGATTCCGGTGATTGATGCTATCATATCTGTGATTGAAGGCATTTCAATTCAAAATTAATTGGATCAATTAATTTCGTGATTGAATCCAAAAATTATTTTTTTGTGTGTGTTGGCATAACTTTTAAAACATTTACAGTGTGTCTGATATGTAAAACGCTCTTCTGACAACTGATAAATTCTTCTGACAACTGATAGATTTATTCCAGTGACAGCTCGTTTTATCCTTGATAAGGATACAAAAGCATTTTGATCTAATTCATTCAGAAGTAAAATTATCGGTGATGGAATTTAAATGTAATAGTGTATTGATTGATCGTGAGGTCAAAATAAATACCGAATATTAATGGATAAATGTCCTAAAGACTGTATTGAAGTCCTAGACAAACAAACATTTCGGCGCCAGATCATGGACATTCCAAGATGACTCAGCAACATCCCACTCAGTACACACACAGAGAATGAAGCCGACCCATTTTTGTTGGCGGCGACTGACTCTAAATTTTTGCCTTCGTCTTGACGGTTAAGCCGATATAAATTTGTCCATTCGGCGGCAGACAATTATCCATTATAAAATCAATTTGAAGTTATTCGAATGGTAATGAGATTAGTTGTACAACTAATCTCATACAATCAAATTTACATTACGTTAAAATTTTCTGAGCTAAATTTTTGCAAAACTATTATACCAGCTTGAAATTGATTGATTGTGGGTGGAAGCTTTAAAATTTGGGCAAAAAATACAAAAATTATAATTAATAAAATAATTATTAATAAATTTTTCTTATTTAAATTTATATGTTTGATTAAAAAATTTGAGTCGAGATGAATTGACATATTCGGCGGCGGCTTCGACTGAAATAAATGATCGGTGGCGACTGAAATCAGAGATCAGCGACGTCTAAAAAAAATTAGATTGGACAACTTTTATGGGCACGAAAGTGGCCAGTTATCGAATTTAGTTTTCTGCGATGAGAGGCTACTCCAAATTGAGCAATTTGTGAACAAATCGGTTATAGGGTTAAGGTCAGCTCTACACTACACTAGAACTCAAACGCTGCCAATGATAATGATGTGGGCCGCTGTAACGACCGATGCTGGCTCGCCGCTTGTATTCATCAACAGTACGCTCAAAATAAATTCTGAATATTATTGGGAAAATGTCCTATAGAGAATGTGCTAAAGAGAAGCCCAGAGAAGACAAACATTTTGGCCTCTGACCATGGACATTTCAACAGGACTCAGCACCAACACACTCAGCAACTAAGAATGGCTTAAAAAGGAGGTTCATCGCTTCATTTCTACCTTACAATGGCCACCAAAATCTCTGGATCTCAAGCCGTTGGACTTTGGCGTCTGGATCATTTTGAAGAGTAAGGTTGGCACTAAACAATATCAAAGCGCTGATCATCTCTAGGCAAAAGGACAGTACAGAAGTCCTGGTCACATAAAAACTTCGACCGCAGACCATGGACATTTTAACAGGATCGGAAGGTGTCGACCAAGAATGGCTTAAGAAAGAAATTCCTCAGGCTCTGAAACCTCACATTCACAACCTCACGGTTGTACCATTGTATATCCTTGACCATCATGGTTCTAGAAGCTACCACATGCCACAGGTACCTTGTTGGCAGTTTATACTGACCCTGAATGTAGTTGAGTCAATGAATTGAATAGAGAGTCACTATAGCATTGTTACCAATTATCAATCATTCAGGGTATCTTAATGTCCTCTGACGATCTGCGTATGTTAGTAGCCACAGGGAGCCAAACATACCCTACCTAATCTACTTTCTTGTAAGGAGAACAAACTACTGTTCATTGCTACTTTTGGAGGCAATGGTTAGCATACCCACCTTGTATACAGGGTGTCATAGCTTCAATCCCAGTTTCGACCAAACACCAACAAGTTTTTTAGCAGTGGATTATCTCCTTTCAATAATGTTGGTGTTTCAAAGCTTCTCTAAATGATTTCACCTCATTATGAAATGCCGTCCGAACTCCGAGAAGGAGAAAAATCGCGGATAAACTAATCGATTTCAAATTCAAGGTAGACTAGAATTCTACACCGCTTGAATCGAGGTCAAGTATGGGCCAAATCAGCCCTCTTCCCAATTATCTTTTGGATTCCTTTAGCTCAGATTCTAACTAGAAATTATAAAGAATAGGATATCCATCTTTATTTTCAATTGAAACTCTCATTCCATAATTTTTGCCCAAAGGTCAAGAGACTTTTAAAATTCCTTCCGATTCCTAAGGAAAATAATCATTGCCTTTCTAACAAAAAGAATTTTCCATAAAAGGAGAACTATCAAACCAAAAGTATCAACCATATTAGATGTGAGCTGCATACATTCCTAAATATATTCTGACAGGTTGTTTGGATTGTGTCTTGTTAGTTGTTATTGCTAAAGATGATGATGATGGTGATCATGGGGATATGTCCGTTTGCCAGACGACCTTAATGCGGGCAACTAGCGAGGGGTATATTCTAGAATGGTCTTCTAGAAAAAGGAGTTCTCCAAATGCTAGAACCTAGTAGCAAGCAAGCCAAAGAAATGAGTGCAGCAAAGCCTTAAGAAAATGCAATTGCTAACAACCAGTTTGGTATTCCTTCGATTTGATTCGATGGCCAAGTGGTGGAACAAGTGCAACGATCGATCTTTGGCTATAGGAAACAAATAATGACGGGATTCCTAAACAACTTTTTGTTGTAACAGTGGATGTTGTTGTTGCTGTTGCATTAACTAGAAAAATATATATTGTGGCAAATATGCACAACAACAATGGTAAGTGGTAGTTTAGGTGAAGGCAGTAGCATAGTTTCTGTGTCCCAACTGCAATAACAACCATGTTGCCGCTTTCTGCTGATGATGCTGCTACTACTAGTGGTGGTGGTGGTGGCAGTGTCAAAGCTTCAGTGGAAACTGGTCCAACCAAGTCAAGTTTTTGTTTTTCTTTCTCCCCCTGCTTACCAAGGCAAAATGTTTGAGGTAAACCCTTCTTCAAGCCAGTTTCATGTCTGAGGTCAAGATCGTTCGTTGACCAAGCTCTTGAGTTGATGTTCCGCTGCAACTGCAACTGCTACCGGTGCTGCTGTTTGCGTTTTTTTATGAACTAACCTCTCTCACTCAAACACAAACAAGCACTCAGTGGAATGCAGTTTTAAGACGCCAAATGGAGATAATGTTTGAGTGGAAGCACTCTTGGGCATGCCTATGATAAGTCCACTTTATAAGCATGAATACTTTAATATATGAGAGCCAATGTTTATGCATACACTATGGAAATTTTAAATTGGGATTTGCATGCATGATTCAAAAAGAGTGAAAAGAGATGTTGATGTTTACATTTGATTGGCAACTCTAATATAAAACGCTGCAGCAAGTATTTATCAACGATGAAAACAAATCGAAAATTCCATCCTAAACCTGAAAAATTCCCATTTTTTATATGAAAAGCTTCTTGTGCTCAACACTGCTAAGCTAAATGTCGTAGAGCGAAACGGAGATTAATTCCTGAGCCCTCCCACAAAATTGAAAATTCCATGCCAATCCTGAAAAAAAAACGAAATTTTTTATATGAAAAATTTCTTCTTTTCCTAAACCTAACGACGTATTCTTGACCACACTCAAAAAATCTAAAAATTGCCTCCAAATTCTGAAAAAAATTAACCCATGTTTTGTGGTAGCTAACACGAACGGCGGCGGTTGATCAGACCCAGACATGTCTAATCGGTGTCGTCAAATTATCCATTAAAAATCAAACTAAATTATTTCCGACTCGCTATGGGATTAATTCTACAACATATCTTACAATTAAATATAAATTTTGTTCATGTCTGGAAAGCTTGATTTCTGCAATATTATTATAGAAACGAAGTTTTAAATAAGTTTGGGCAAACGATTTGATTTTTTGGCTGAAAGCGAGACATTTTTTAAGCATTTTTCATATTTAAAAAAATATATTTCGATTAATTGGCGGCTATATTTCAGTTAAGATGAGCCAACTTAATAGTTGGCGATGAACCGAAATACCAAAAAAAAATTGGCTGTGAGACCTGGAAGCTAAATTCTCTTCTCAAAATGAGACAGCCATAATTGCCGAGTCCGCAAAATGATTTTTTTATCCATATTTGACTTCTTGAGCCTCAAAGGGCCGCTTTTCCATCGAGCCGCTTAAAATTCGGCTTATGATATTAGTACCCGGTATCATGCAAAAATTAGTTTAAGCCTAGCCTATAATTATAATAGGCCCTATACAAACCAATCTCCCGATTTGACTTCTTAGAACTATGAGGGCCCTATATTTGATCCGATCCTATTGAAACTCATACTTGAGTTTGATCAAATTTATTACGTTTCCATCCGTACTCTATATCCAAAATTTAACTTAAAAATATTGAAACTAATGATTCTCAGAGTAACACCAACAATGAAGACTTTCTTGTTTAAAATAGTAAAATTCGATATAAATCCGAAAGCACAATAATTTTGGCTATATTTTACATGTTATTTGATCTAGCTATTTTTGCTTCGCAATAGTTGTCAACACTGCAAATTATGCTGCATACAGATTTCTCTCAGAGAGCAAAATTATGTGAGACAAAGACTTGGTGACTTTTGTATTGACATCTCAGTAGTTGGCAACACTGCAAAAATTTCTATGAGAGAGCAAAATTATGCGAGACAAAAAACTTAGTGATGTTTGATCCATCGTTGTCAAACGATGTTTGGCAGTTCCGAAGATTAAGAATAAACAAAGAAAATAAGAGCACGCTTACGTTCTCTTTCGTTTTCCTTTTTGTAGTTTGCCAATTTTACACAAAATTAGAACGTTTATGATGCACCAGAGGATTTATAGATAAATTAAAAGTTTATATTAAAAGTTTATATTTGAATAAAAAATTGTGACCAAAACCACGAAAATACGAAATTTAATTTTGAGCAGCATTGCTCTTTATGGACAACACATAAGCAACTGGCGGAAAATTAACGTTTGGAACTGACTCTTTACAAAAAAAAAACACAAACCGAAATGTCAGAAAATAATTTTTGGAACTGACACATTTTTTCGCGGAGAAAACAGGCTCATATATTTAAATCTTTAATCTATGGGTTGCATTGCTATCTATCGGCTAACTTTTGTACTCACAACAAATCTAATTTTCGTTTAGCTTACTCACAATTTTTTACGAGTTTTCTTTGACTCTGCTTGTGAACAATATATAGGTTTGGGGGTTCATATCCACAGTACAAAGTCTACGAATTTAATCGTGATTCGCACGCCACTTACTTCAAACAAACTATCTTCAAACCCACAGATAAAATTTGTGCTCTACTTTTTAAGATTTTCGGTATACACATATATGCATCCTTCTTGCAATTTCTTGACATTGGTAATATCTACGGGCACCTCTCCCAAAGGCATTGTATTAGGTACAAAAAATAAGTATTTTGCAATTTCTTCCCCATTTAAGTTTCTTAAATTGAACTTATAGTAACTTCAAGTAATTTCCCCCAGTGTACATGGGAGCTTCCATGTATTTGGAATAACAAGACAACTGCCTGCATAAATAAGAAGAAAACAACTTCTTCAAACATTATAAAAGCACATGCAGTGCTACATCAACATCAAGAAACTTGAAAGCACATCAACGAAAGAATAAAACGGAGGTGGGGTTAGTCATTCGAATGCACGTTACTGCAACACATATACCCTGCCTGCATGCAGCAGAGTTGTTTAGTCCAGTAAAATGTTGATTGTAATAACATTGTCATGTAGTGCAGCAATGTGCTTGGTCTCTCTCACTCTCCCAATCTCCCTCTCTGTGTCTCTACTCTCGTTGCATCTTCCCTATGCTTGTCCATGTCTCTATTGCTGCTTTTGCTGTCGTCATCCAAAGAATAAAGCTAGCTGGTCATTAATCTTTAATGTAAGGCAGTGGTCAACGAAATGAGCAGAAAAATGTGCAATATTGAGATACATACACACATACATGGAGAATTCTCAAATACCATGCTCCATATGAGTGTAAATAAATATGTGGTTGCATTAAAGCAAATAATTTTCTACTCTTTAATCGTCCTCGCAAAACTTATCCCAGAGGGACATAAGTTTGTTTGAGTAGTATGTAAGCGAAAAGTCAGAATATTCAGTGATGATATGCAATAGTGCAGTGATACTATTGGGAAGGCCTTGCTTTTTGAAATTTTATGAAAAGAAGTCGGACCAGCAAGCGTGGCTAATTTTCTCTGATCAATTTTGACATTAATCTTAACTTCTTATATCACCAGTCGATTTGCACCTGGAAAAGGTCTGTGGGAGCTAATTATTTTTTTTTTCTGTGCAAACTTTATCACCAGTATTAAAAACCTAATCACTATTTTCTAAGCCTCCAGGAAGTATCTTCTGTACCATATCAAATTTCATTATACATTATGACAGCAGATTAGAAAACGCCACTAAATTCATTTATGAGATCAGACCCATGTAGATAATTCCAAATTGATGGTCATCCTATGTTATACTACGTTCACACTATGAAATCTGGAATCTCGCTTTTTGGTGACTTACAAATTCAAATTTCTAGCATAATTTGAACGTAGTGTTAAGGGCATTTTCTATTCACTATTGTGAATACACCCAACCATCTAATAATAGCGTTACTACCAGTTTAATGCGACCACACTTCTACGAAATCTGGAATCTCGCTTTTTGGGGAATTTGGTTGATTTTCCATTTTCGTCACATCGGTAATTTTTCTGTATAAATAAAATTTTGACAAAAAATTCTATAGAAATAAAATTTTAACATAATTTTCTATAGAAATAAAATTTTGGCTAAATTTTATATAGAAATAAAATTCTGACAAATTAGAAATAAAATTTGGATAAATTTTCTATAGAAATGGAATTTTGACAAAATTTCCTAAAGAAATGAAATTTTGACAAAATTTTATATAGAAACAAGTAAGGAAAGTCTAAAGTCGGGCGGGGCCGACTATACTATACCCTGCACCACTTTTAGATCTAAATTTTCGATACCATATCACATCCGTCAAATGTGTTGGGTGCTATATATAAAGGTTTGTCCCAAATACATACATTTAAATATCACTCGATTTGGACAGAATTTGATAGACTTTTACAAAATCTATAGACTCAAAATTTAAGTTGGCTAATGCACTAGGGTGGAACACAATTTTAGTAAAAAAATATGGGAAACATTTAAATCTGAAGCAATTTTAAGGAAACTTCGCAAAAGTTTATTTATGATTTATCGCTCGATATATATGTATTAGAAGTTTAGGAAAATTAGAGTCATTTTTACAACTTTTCGACTAAGCAGTGGCGATTTTACCAGGAAAATGTTTGTATTTTGACCATTTTTGTCGAAATCAGAAAAACATATATATGGGAGCTATATCTAAATCTGAACCGATTTCAATCAAATTTGGCAATCATTACTATATTACTAATTGTATTCCTAGTGCAAAATTTCAAACAAATTGGGCCAAAACTCTGGCTTCTGGGGCCATATAAGTCCATATCGGGCGAAAAATATATATGGAAGCTATATCTAAATCTGAACCGATTTCAATCAAATTTGTCACACATGACTATACTACCAATTGTACTCCTTGTGCAAAATTTCAAGCTAATCGGGATAAAACTCTGGCTTCCGGGTCCATATAAGTATATATCGGGCGAAAGATATATATTGGAGCTATATCTAAATCTGAATCGATTTCAACCAAATTTAGCGCGCATAGCTACAATGCTAAATTTACTCCCTGTGCAAAATTTCAACCAAATTGGGCCAAAACTCTGGCTTTTAGGACCATATTAGTTCATATCGGGCGAAAGATATATATGGGAGCTATATCTAAATCTGAACCGATTTCAATCAAATTTTGCACACTTGACTATACTATTAATTGTACTCCTAATGCAAAATTTCAACCAAATTCGGCCAAAAATCTGGCTTCTGGGGCCATATAAGTCGATATCGGTCGAAAAATATATATGGGAGCTATATCTAAATTTGAACCGATTTCTTCCAAAATCAATAGGGTTCTATTCTGACCCAAATTAGGAACATGTGCCAAATTTGAAGGCGATTGGACTTAAATTGCGACCTTGACTTTGATCACAAAAATGTGTTCACAGAAAGACGGACGGACAGACGGACATGGTTATATCGACTCAGGGACCCACCCTGAGCATTATTGCCAAAGAGACCATGTGTCTATTTCGTCTCCTTCTGGGTGTTACAAACATATGCACTAACTTATAATACCCTGTTCCACAGTGTGGCGCAGGGTATAAAAAATTGCAATAACTTTCTATAGAAATAAAAGTTTGAAAAAATTTTCTATAGAAATAATATTTTGGCTAAATTTTCTATAGAAATGGAATTTTGACAAAATTTCTTAAAGAAATGAAATGTTGACAAAATTTTCTATAGAAATAAAATTTGGACAAAATCTTATATAAAATTTGGACAAAATTTTATATAAAAATAAAATTCTGACAAAATAGAAATAAAATAGAGAGGAATTTTGACAAAATTTCCTAAAGAAATGAAAGTTTGACAAAATTTTATATAGAAAAAATTTTGCGATAACTTTCTATAGAAATAAAAGTTTGACAAAATATTCTATAGAAATAAAATTTTATCAAAATTTTCTATATAAATAAAATTTTGGCTTAATTTTCTATAAAATTGAAATTTTGGCTAAATTTTCTAGAGAAATGAAATTTGGACAAAATTTCATAAAGAAATGAAATTTTAACAAAATTTTTTATATGGAAAAAAACAATTTTTGCGATCACTTTCAATAGAAATAAAAATTGGACAACATTTTCTATAGAAATAAAAATTGGACAAAATTTTCTATAGAAATAAAATTTGGACAAAATTTTCTATAGAAATAAAATTTGGAAAAAATTTTCTATAGAAATAAAATTCTGACAAATTAGAAATAAAATTTTGGCTACATTTTTTATAGAAATGTAATTTTGACAAAATTTCCTAAAGAAATGAAATTTTGACAAAATTTTATATAGAAAAAATTTTGCGATAACTTTCTATAGAAATAAAAGTTTGACAAAATATTCTATAGAAATACAATTTTGGCTACATTTTCTATAAAAAATATTCTATAGAAATAAAATTTTGGCTAAATAAAATTTTGACGAAATTTTCTATAGAAATAAAATTTGGAAACAATCTTATATAGAAATAAATATTGGAAAAAATTTTATGTAGAAATAAAATTCTGACAAATTAGAAATAAAATTTTGGCTACATTTTTTATAGAAATAGAATTTTGACAAAATTTCATAAAGAAATGAAATTTTGACAAAATTTTATATAGAAAAAAATTTGCGATAACTTTCTATAGAAATAAAAGTTTGACAAAATATTCTATAGAAATACAATTTTGGCTAAATTTTCTATAGAAATAAAATTTTGGCTAAATTTTCTATAGAAATAAAATTTTGGCTAAATTTCATAAAGAAATGAGATTTTGAAAAAAATTCTATAGAAATAAAATTTGGACAAAATCTTATATAGAAATAAAATTCTGACAAATTAGAAATAAAATTTTGGCTAAATTTTCTATAGAAATGGAATTTTGACAAAATTTCATAAAGAAATAAAATTTGGAAAAAATTTTTTATAGAAATAAAATTCTGACAAAATTTTCTATGGAATTAAAATTTGGACAAAATTTTCCATAAAAATATATAAAAATAAAAATTTGACAAAATTTTTTATCGAAAAATTTTAACTTTTAAATTATATTAATGTAATTTGGAAAAATAGTCCGCTGGTACGAATTTTGATTCAATTTTGGAAAAACGTTGGTCCAAAATAAAAATTCATTGTGGCAACGCTGATTTTGTGTTCAGTATTGTGATTATACCGAACCATCAAATAATAGTGTTGCCACCTGTTTAATGCAACCAGACTTAAAGACATTTTCTTCAATATATTATGTTCTTGGATTTTCTCCAAATCTCCATTATCCTCATTCCAAATACAAATCAAAAGAAACATTGATGTTTTCATGGGTGTGTATGTAGCAACCTATTATCCCCAACTAAAGGCCTCATAATTTAGCTACTAGCACATTTACTATAACATTTCCATGCAAGTATGTATGTGTCTGTATACTTATCCAGTAATTGACAATAGCTGTAAAACAATAAGATGAAAAAAAAAATGTTTAATAACACAACATGCGTTACGACTTTTTCTCCTTTGGTTTGTGATGTTGATGGTGGTGCCTCTACAGAAATCTATTCCACAGCACAATTGAAGCAATTGAAGTTGCACCCAAAAGACCATGTCGCCACAATAGCTATGTTGTCTATTAATTCTATTGTTGCATTAGTACCCAATTTCAAATCGATTTGGCCATAGGGGGTATGGAGGCACCCACAGAGAAGCAAGCGAGGCTAGAGAGGCCTCCCAACTATTAATTATCTAATAATTAACATCCATAAACATGCTGTTGCTAAACGCGCTTTCATTTAGATGACGCTCGCGAATTCATTATTTACAATTAGGCGAAAAATTAATGCATATACCAGACCCCACGAAAAAGAAGTATGTTTGGGGGGAAGACAGTACTGCGGGCAAAGTAAATCACCAAGAAAGACAGACGGCCGGCAAACCAGACATTTATATGGGCTGTAAACAATAAACGCCAGCAACATAGGTAGCCAGACCTTATATTACATTTGTGTTCTTGTGCATAAATTTCAAAGGTTCGTTTGTAGCATATAAATGGGAAAATCGCTATACGTTTAATTTTCGTAATTTGCGGGTGAATGTGTTTTTTTAGTTGAAATAACAAAAAGGCGGTGCTTCTATTATGAAGATAAATAATATTTATTATCTACATAGAGAAGTGTCAAGAAAATTCCTACTTACAATCCATCCAGAGAATTTAGCCTCATCGAGGTAAAACCTAAGAACTAGAAAGCTTTGCCAACGGGTAATTGGAACTACATTAAACTTTAAATTATTGGAGTGGAATTGCAGGGTCCTATATTTGGCCTCCTAGCTTTTGGCGTTACGAAATACCAATCAATGAACTAAAGCTGAGAGGTACTAGCGACACATCAGAAGCCGTCAACTGTTTGAATTCTTCAAGTGAGAATCTAATTTCCAGCCAAGGCCTTGCAGACAGGATCAAGGCCTCAAAACGTCTGGTATTACTAAATTGGAGACATTTCGAACGTCGGTAGAAAGCTAAAGAGATTACTATTCACTTTTACTACAAATTAGAAGAGGTACTCCAGAATTTTCAAGAGATGTGCTAGAATTTTAGGCCGGCAAAGAATGATATTAGTCGGGTCGTAACATCTGAACCGATTAGAATCCACAATTTAGCACAACTGATGTTACATATGTCATGAAACAGCACCCACGGAAAATTGGATGATATCCTTTCTCTCGCATGTTACGATGACATTCTGATCACTTTGCGGAGGTTCCTACCGGGGGATCTACTCGACTTTTTTACTCAAAAGGTACCAAAAAGATTTTGTGAACGCTGAAATAGGTCCTTGTACCTAAGGTCTAAAGATTTTGTCATTCTTTAAACATATCCTAGATATCAGCACCCAAGACACTTAGAACACTACTTGTCTTCATTCTGAGGGAAAATTTCCAAGATCTGGCCATCAACCTGGGTTCTGAACGTCGCGGTCTACGAACCAATGGCATTTACACAATTACACCGACGAATTTCGCTGAAACGTTTAAGCCTTCATGGCATCGACTGAACCGCACAGCTGACATATTGGATAGCTGAAATATTTGGATTTAAATGGAATGGAGTCCTAATACCCGACATCTAGACCTATAGTGATTTCAATGCTAAAGCAACAACAAAGTGAATACTGTAGTCTAATTCCCACTCTTGTGGACAATTTTTTCAACTTCTAGTCATGAATCTGGTTTTCGAAAATCTCATAGCACAACAACAGCTCTAGAGTACACCAGAGTCAATGGATACGAGGACATCGCCGATATACCAAGCCAGTGGAAAATTTTTCCAACTCCTAGTCATCAATCACATAGCATAACCACAGCTCTAGAACATACAATAATCAATCGATACGAGGACATCGTCGATACATCCTTATGAGCGGACCATACCAATTCCCAACAAGAATCAATCGATACGAGAATATTGCCGATATATCCTTATGAGCGGACCAGACCAATTCCCAAGCCCGTGGAAAAATTTTCCAACTCCTAGTCATCAATCTGGTTCTCATAGCACACTAAAAGGTCTCAAGCATACATGAATCAAACGTAGCAAGGACATCACCGATACATCCTTATGAGTGGCTTGTACACGATTTTACTTGGAAAAAGTCTCTCCAATCACAACAATTAGGACGAGGGCATGCGTTATTAGGTGGAAAAAATCCCCTCAACCGCAATATTAGGAAAAATTATTTTATTTGAGACTATAACATTTCCAATATTAGGGCTGCTTTCTTTTAGCACTGGATACCCTAAGCCGTGAAGGAAAACAGAGTACTCGTTTATCCAGGATATCTCCAAAAATATGCAACACTGTCATCAGCTGTTTAAAAACAATCACAAAAAAGAGGTGAAATTTTGCATTTTTAATGTATCAAGTGCCCAAGTAGTAATAAATATTTACTGCTGGGATTATTTATGACACTTTACCACTTTGAATTACATGTTTTTCCATAAATTAGTCACAATAAATTGCTATTGTGAATCGAAGAAGCGTCTCTTTATCAAAATACAATCTGGCAATATCGGCGCGACTTGCACTGATGAGATGTTCTGGATAGGACACCAGTGCAACGATGTTCTGGATAGCCCATACAAATATTGCATCCAGTGCTAAAAGAAAACAGCCCTACTGTTCATATTATTTTTAGTGGGCATTGTGATCGCGGAAAGATTATGGTCGCGGTGAAAATACTATAGTCTTATACTTAAAGTTTTAACCGTATGTTAGGTGGCAGCCCGATATTTTAGGCTCACTTCAGACCATTGTAATACTACGTTCGCAATAGACACGAAATCTCGCTATTTAGAACCAAAATCTCTTTACAAATCTCAAGTGTTCGGACTGGCAAAATAACGAGATTTCGTAGATTTGAGGATTTAACAGCTGTTTGTAAATATATCAATACAAACCCGTATGTGGACACGCATATACACATTCGTCTACAAGGAAAATTGGGGCAGGGTTGCAAAAAACGCATTTTTAGTACTAAAACCATTTTTAGTACTAAAATCATTTTAGTACTAAAACCATTTTTAGTACTAAGGCAGTAAAGGGGATTTTGAAAGTGATTTTATTGAAATCCTCTACGAGCCAGCTGATATTTGCCTATTCCAAATCTACTGAGATCTAGGATGATTTCGGCCAAAATCCTCCTTCACGAGGATTTCGTGTCTAGTGCGAACGTAGAGTATAATTCACCACAGGTGGTGAATTATACTCTTAGCAATGAGTGCTGCCCGATTCTCATTGACAAGGCCCTATATTTTTTTCTTCTCTCTTTGTACTCTCCATTTATTATCGGAGTAATAATACAAACAACGATGCGAGTATAATTTGAATTAATAGCCGGATGTACGCAAAGTGCAACATGAGATCAATTCAATGAAGAAACGACAGACACAGCGACAATGAAAGTAAACCAACAAACTGTGAGATTTCACAATTCCAAAGCTGTGAGTTTGACCACAAATATTCCACATTCTCCAATCTATTAGTCAATTAACATTGGTCATAAATAGGCACCACCAGACGTAATTGAGTGGAAGCATTCCGGGATATTTTCCCTAGCCCAAAAAAAACTACAATACCCCCAACACATTTCGACTGCTGCCCATTGCATAGTTTGAATTGTTTTGAATTGTTTTCATATCACTAAAAGTTACTAAATAGAGTCTTACATAAATCGTTTAATGTATAAGATGGAACACAAGTTCCTCTTACAAGACATTAAGCTCTGAATTGTTTTTCCCACTAAGTACCCGCTTTGTCCTAAAGCCCTTACTTTACATTCAATCATCAGAATTTTAAGTGTACTGTGTGACGGTCACATAGTTCACTATTGATAACATATGAGAGGCCAGCACTTGTGAAGTATTTCAGTATTTTGAGATATAAAAAAAAACATGAAAACAAATAATCTGCACTCACTTCTGGCGGCACGAATAAACTACGCCACATTCTTGATTTTTCCACTGGCAGACGAATATTAAACACCATGAATTAAATTAAATGTTAATCATTTCAATTTGTCAAACTAATGTTAATTTCTCTGAACATTTGCCAAAAAAAAAATTGAAGAAAACATAAAACAAACAAAAAATGAAATGCCTCAAAAACACAGTATGTGTCGTAAATCAGTAAACTATTCGCATTTAGTTTACTAAAGGTCGATTTGAAAATTCGGAGGAGAACAGGTTTGTTTTAAACACTAAACAAGTTTATCACACGTGTTATCTTTAATGTTGAATCCAACCAGTCATTAATGGATAACCAAATTCAGTACTAGAGCATGAATGTCATTCACAATAAAACAATTGTGAAGGGCACAATAGATAATCGAAATACAAGAGTCATCAGCTGTTCATTGTAATATCGCTTACACACGAGGTCTTTATAAAGATAAAAGTAAACACAAAATAAATGCGTCATAAATAATTTTTATGTCAGG
The DNA here is from genome assembly GCF_050003625.1 of Haematobia irritans. Classification (NCBI taxonomy): domain Eukaryota; kingdom Metazoa; phylum Arthropoda; class Insecta; order Diptera; family Muscidae; genus Haematobia; species Haematobia irritans. Next base: position 6,261,797 of record NC_134399.1, read on the forward strand.
CATTGAAATAGTTGGTCATTATTCTAATTTTTACTTTATTGTGAATGGAAGTTACGGTGAAATCTTTTTCAATACTTTTATTTCAAATGTAAACATTCCGTCATGGTAAATCCATATTTTTCTAAAAACTGTGAATGTTTTTCTCTGCGGTTTTTCTAATCCTACATTTTTTGTGCTATTCACAATAACACCAAAATGTATGGACTTTATTGTTAATTTGAGAGCTACCGTAAAACTCAGGTAGCAACTATCCAAACACAATTCGCACAGCTATTCACGTGCTTTTGTTTATTGTGAATACACTAAAGTAGCTGATACTGTTTACTAGGCTTACCCTTAATTGAACCTTGCCTTAATCTCTAAAAATAATCATTTTTGGTTGCTATAAATATTATGCATCCATTTGGTTTCCAAACTCTCTAACTAATTCCACATTTTCGCCCCATATTAAATTAATTCTTCGTCATAAATATATTTATTGCAAACAGGTTTTCTAACTCACGTATCTAGATAATTAACACATTTGTGCAAAATATCGTAAATTAATTGAGTTTATATATGATAGTTTATATCAATGTGGAGAGTCGTCTTGTTTTATTCGATGTGATGTTGTAAAATATTTAACACTGGTTAAATATGTAAGCCATTATTGGTGGTGGATAATGCACTATTAGGCGTTACATAAAGTTTGTTTTCTTTTAGTACTGGACTAATCATGATGGACTAAAATAAAATACTTGAACTTGTTTATCCAGAACGAACAGAAGCCAAAACCATCAACTGTTTAAATACAATCACAGAAAGTAAGTTAAATTTTCAATTTTTTAATATAAAAATTTATTAAAAATTTGTCTTTGGAATTATTTTTTAATTTTTTGATCACATTATGCACTATAGATATCTATTGCGAATGGAGAAAATTCCACATTAGGGCTGTTTTCTTTTAGCACTGGATACCCTAAGCCGTGAAGGACTAAAAGAAAACAGAGTACTCGTTTATCCTGGACATCTCCAAAAATATGCAACACTGCCATCAGCTGTTTAAAAACAATCACAGAAAAGAAGTGAAATCTTGCATTTTTAATGTATGAAATGCTGCAATTAGTAATAAATATTTACTGCTGCGATTTTTTATGACACTATACCACTTTGAATTACATGTTTTTCGATAAATTAGTCACAATAAAGTGCTATTGTGAATCGATGAAGCGTCAATTTATCAAAACACAATCTGGCAAGATCGGCGCGACTTGCACTGACAAGATGTTCTGGATAGAACACCAGTGCAACGATGTTCTGGATAGCCCATACAAATGTTGTATCCAGTGCAAAAAGAAAACAGCCCTATTATTAAAATTCAAGCTGGCAATGCCGTCAAGATTTTCAGTACTGAGATATTCTGCATAGAACACTTGTGCAACGATATTCTGTATAGCACATACAAATGTTGTTTACCCTACTAAGAGAAATCCGACCTATGGTATGCAGCGTTGCCAATTTGTTTTTCACCCCGCAAGATCTAGCTTTTTTAAAATAACCATGAAAAAATAATTTCATGACCGTTTTAGGGGTTTTTAGTCTATTTTTTTATTTTCGACGTGTTTCCCTTGCTGCCAGAATAAGGTTTACACATATTTCAAAGCTCAATCCAAACACTAAAATAATTTCCTTCGTGGCTTTTGCTATTAAAAATATCTATTATTTTTTTCTGGGCCTTTTTTGCTTTTTTTGAAGAAAATCTAGCGGTTTTTAGTGAAACAATTCTGGCAACGCTGATGGTATGGTATTCACAACAAGTGAAATTATGTTATTTCTTTCAGACTTTACAATTATCTCAAAGAATTTTATATTTTTATTCGTCGTTTATGTATTTCCATTCTCCATACAGAACAAGAAAACCAGCATTCTGCAAACTACCTAATGAAAAAATCAGAATTAATCAAATTGATTTACAAAAGTCCCACACGTCACACAATAAAATTTGCATCTCATTGAAGGCTCGACTTATAAGCTAAATCATTAATAGAGAGTAAATGGGAGATATTCATATTACTCTCATTATTCTTCTCTCATGCATTCATTAAGCTCAATAAATTCGACAGATGCTGTCTTTGTATTAGCCTCGGAGAGAATCCCATATATTAGATGGGACCAGTGATCTACCACATACAAGTGATGAATAGCTGACGAGTGCGAATGGAACGTCACTGCCCTGAGTATTTTTCTCATGAAACACCAGAGGGTGTTGGGGGGATGATAGCATTAAATAAAAATGCAAATTGTTGTTGTTTGAGTTTTGTTTTGGTCTTGATATCTCATTTGTTTTCAAATATTTTTGTTGGGGTATATTACCTATGTCGAATGCCACCACCCTGTATTGATATTAAAGAATGTGTTTGTGCGTATGTGTTCACATGTTTTTGCTAGGTATTGTGTTTTAATGTGTGTTATTGTTGTTGTTTTATTTTTTTGTCGCATATACAGCGAGTATTTAATTATATTATCAAATGAGACTCGTCCATCAAACAACAACAGTAACTATAGCTTCAACGACAACAAACCCCCTCTCATCCTTCTTGCTCTTTGGCTCTAATCCTACACTTTGGCATTGGAGTGAGAATAACATGGGTAAACATGTGATTAAACGTAATGATTTTTTTTCTTGATACGACTGCTATTATTATGGTGTTGATTTTCCTCTTGTGCTGGTGATGGTGATTAAAGCTGCTATTTTGTTGTCATATTTCTTTGCTGTTATTACCATCAATTTCATTTTTTCTAGTTGCACTTTAGCACTGCTAGAGTAAATAGCAATGGATAAAGGGAAATGGCGCCTAAAATCATCATCAGATTGCCGTGAGATTAAAGAACAGATAGGGCGTTTGAATGGATAGCCTTATTTTTTCGTACAACCTACAATATCTTTATGAGCTATATAGACCATCTTAGCACTGCTGTTAATCCTGTATAGTCAGATTAAATTTTAATAAGATGATTTTTTCTCCATTCACGATTGCTCGATATTGTGATTAGTTTGTTCAGAAAATGACTCCTAAGATCGATTTCTTATATGAGGAACTTTCGTTCGACCGAAACTCCAAGAACTTACGATTTACGATATTTTGCACATCATAATCTACAACAGAATTTTGATTAATTGCAATTTCGGACTCTGACCTAGAGATGTTTTTTTTTTTTTTTTTCAATTTCACATTAATGTTAATTAAACAAGAAATGGCTCGTATACAATTATTTATGGAAGCATTATTATTATAATAAATGCCTTCAGATATACACGAGTCTACTATATCTATGAGGAAGACATCGTTGCCTTAACATTCGGATTGTCTCTCTATCAATGTGTCCGTCCTTCCGTTTGACCATTCATCCAACCATCCACTCTGCCAGTCTACTTGGGCAAGCATTTGTGCCTTATTCTTATCACAAAGAAATGTGTTATTTCCGAGACCCATTTAAATTTTTGTTTTATATTCTCTCAAGTATCAAGTGTATAGCAAAAGCAAAAAAAATCAAGCGAAAAAAATATATTAAAAAACAAAAACTAAAACAAAATTAATAACTCTACTCTAACTGGTGTGATAAGATTAGAGAAGAGCAAATAACCTAAGACAGGTGTAAAAACGTTATGTCAATATGGCAATGTCTTAACAACATGTGGAAAGCTAGTTGTAGTTATTCAAGAGCAACATCAATATTGATCTAATTGAAAGTTTAAATTATTTACACAAATTAGGAAACACAAATATGATGGATTGTCTGTGACAGTCAAGGACTTTGGAGGCATTTTGTAATTCACTATATTTATATCTTATGCGAATTAAAATGGAATATTTTTTGCCATACTTTATTAATTATTTTATAGAATACAAAGCTGGTCTTTCTTTTGATTTTTTCGATACTCTATATTTTCTGTTAAGATGTAGTATTAAGAAAAATCTTAACGGAACTTCACTATCATTGCGAAACTAGGCCTGCTATAACATGGTGTTACAAACATTTTATTTCTTAGCAATACAAATTGTACAACAAATATTCACCCAGACCACAAATATTTTGCAAAGCAGAGATTTATTTCACAACAGTCTCTTTCAACTTGGCATACTTGGACCGCCGATAAAACCGTGGCAAGATGGTAGGTGTCGGGATAGGACTTTTCTCAATTCAACATTAAATTCGACATAGTTCCGTGTTCATATAACCCTTCACTAAGTAGGTTGCTACTCTATGAATGGCATAAAACGGAAGCCTCCGTTTTCTGGCATTTATATAGAAATTAAACTTTAACAAAATTTTCTATAGAAATAAAATTTTGACAAACTTTTCTATAGAAATAACATTTTGACAAAATTTTCTATAGAATTAAAAGTTTAACAAACCTTTCTATAGAGATAAAATTTTGACACAATTTTCTATAGAAATAAAATTTTGGCAAAATTTTCTATAGAAATAAAATTTTGACAAAATGTTCTATAAAAATAAAATTTTGACAAAATTTTCTATAGATATAAAATTTTGACAAAATTTTCTATAGATATAAAATTTTGACAAAATTTTCTATAGAAATAAAATTTTGACAAATTATTCTATAGAAATAACATTTTGACAAAATTTTCTATAGAAATAAAATTTTGACAAAATTTTCTATAGAAATAAAATTTTGACAAAAACACAAATAAATTTTTTAAAAATTTTTCGGTAGAAATAAAATTTTGACAATATTTTCTATAGAAATAAAATTTTGGCAAAATTTTCTATAAAAATAAAATTTTGATAAAATTTTCAATAGAAATAAAATTTTGACAAAATTTTCTATAGATATAAAATTTTGACAAAATTTTCTATAGAAATAAAATTTTGACAAATTGTACTATAGAAATAAAATTTTGAAAAAATTTCAATAGAAATAAAATTTTGACAAACTTTTCTATAGAAATAAAATTTTGACAAAATGTTCTATAGAAATAAAATTTTGACAAAATTTTCTATAGATATAAAATTTTGACAAAATTTTCTATAGAAATAAAATTTTGACAAAATTTTCTATAGAAATAAAATTTAGACAAAATTTTCTAAAGAAACAAAATTTTGACAAATTTTTTTATAAAAATCACATTTTGACAAAATTTTCTATAGAAATACAATGTTGACAAAATTTTCTATAGAAATAAAATTTTTACAAAAATTTTCTAAAGAAATAAAATTTTGACAAATTGTTCTATAGAAATAAAATTTTGACAAAATTTTCTATAGAAATAAAATTTTGACAAAATTTTCTATAGAAAAAAATTTTTGAGAAAAATTTTCTATAGAAATCAAATTTAGACAAAATTTTCTATAGAAATAAAATTTTGACAAAATTTTCTCTAGAACTAAAATTTTGACAAAATTTTCTATAGAAATAAAATTTTTACAAAATTTTCTATAGAAATAAGATTTTGACAAAAATTTTCTAAAGAAATAAAATATTGATAAAATTTTCTATAGAAATAAAATTTTGACAAAATTTTCTATAGAAATAAAATGTTGACACAATTTTCTAAAGAAGTAAAATTTTGACAAACTTTTCTATAGAAATAAAATTTTGACAAAATTTTCTACAGAAATAAAATTTTTACAAAAATTTTCTAAAGAAATAAAATTTTGACAAAATTTTGTACACAAATAAAATTTTGACAAAATTTTGTACACAAAAAAATTTTTTAAAAATTTTTCGGTAGAAATAAAATTTTGACAAAATTTTCTATAGAAATAAAATTTTGACAAAATTTTCTATACAAAAAAAATTGACAAAAATTTTCTATAGAAATAAAATTTTGCCAAAAATTTTCTAATGACATAAAATTTTGACAAAAATTTTCCAAACAAATAAAATTTTGACAAAATTTTCTTTAGAAATAAAATTTTGACAATATTTTCTATAGAAATAAAATTTTGGCAAAATTTTCTATAAAAATAAAATTTTGACAAAATTTTCTATCGAAATAAAATTTTGATAACATTTTCTATAGAAATAAAATTTTGACAAAATTTTCTATAGAAATAAAATTTTGACAAAATATTCTATACAAAAAAAATTTGACAAAATTTTCTATACAAAAAAAAATTGAGAAAAATTTTCTATAGAAATAAAATTTTGACAAAAATTTTCTAATGAAATAAAATTTTGACAAAAATTTTCTAATGAAATAAAATTTTGACAAAAATTTTCCAAAGAAATAAACTTTGATAACATTTTCTAAAGAAAGAACATTTTGACAAAATTTTCTAAAGAAAGGAAATTTTGACAAAATTTTCTTTAGAAATAAAATTTTGACAAAATTTTCTATAGAAATAAAATTTTGAATTGCCTCTTGAATTAACTTGTCTTTCCAGAACTGTCTTCCCTCAGAAAAAAATTTTACAAAATTTTCGATAAAAATACAATTTTTGCAAAAAAATTCTATATATAAAATTTTGACAAAATTTTCAATAGAAATAAAATTTAGACAAAATTTTCTAAAGAAATAAAATTTTGACAAAAATTTTCTAAAGAAATAAAATTTTGACAAATTTTTCTATAGAAATAAAATTTGGAGTTTTCTCTTGAATTTACTTGTCTTCCCAGAAATGTTTTCGTTTTTATCATTTTTTATCGGTCCATTGGTTTACCAATGCATTTTTAAATAAATTTTGAATAAATTTATCTGTATTGTAATTCTCAGTGTTACGAAATGAAAATCTTTCCTTGTAGACACAAATGAATTTACAATTTGTGTATTTATAAAATATTTTATATACGTATGTATGTATGTAGGCCTGTTACCACAGAAAGTAGAGACTTACCTTAAGTGAAGAACAAAAAGGTTCCATTCATTTAAATTTACTGCTGATGCTGATTGTTGCGATGATGCTCTTCCTTCGTTCCCTTAAACTGAATGCAAATGTATGCCAATGTAACTGGGATTTCTGTTAAAATTCAACTTGTTCCGATACGTATATGGTGTTTTGAGTATTTAGTGAATTTATGGAAAACTTGTTGTGTTGTAGTCACAATTTTTAATGGTTATTCAATGTACCCGGTCAGAATTTAATGCATTTTAACGCAGAAAATGCCCACACTATATGATGTAGTTTTCGCTTGTCTTCTGTATATTAAACAGCACACTCTGTCCGACACGACACCATGAATCTGGATCCACTCGAAAATTTTTGGATTTTTCACACGTAATTTTATATTCATTTATTTCTCTGGAAACAGACAATCATAGGTTCAAATTTTATAATTTATACAAAAAGAATTTGCGTATCGTCCTCTCAGTAAATCTGCTATAGACACGGATAGATAGATTTTCTTTCATAGGATAAGGGGAGGTGGATTTTTATTTGTATTTTTTGTTTTTCAGTGCCATATAAATCCCAATGGTGTTGATGATTTCCATAAATGAATTTCCTTAATCATTTTCTAGATCAAAGGCGCCTTTAAACATTGAAATATGTATAGGAATCATTTATGAAAATGAAAGAAACAGAGAAAAAACGCCAGCGATAGCAGCCCCCTACAACAAGCAAAGCATCCTAACTTTAGCAATAACAAACAAATTGGCATTGGCATTCAAATAAAAAAAAATACAAAAAAAAAAACGAGAAATGAATAAAATGCCATTAAAAGTAAAATTTATTGATGCGTTCACGCCGATTGTCGCCGCCCGCCTTAGGGAGGTTGATCTGAGTATAGATACGCAGAGTTTGTTTGTTGTTTTTTTGGAAGATAGAGAAATGGTTTTTCGAAATACTATGATCTACCACAAACCGATACCCAATTGCTAGTGTTTGCCTAGTAAATAAAAAATGACCAAAAATCAAATAATCATCTGTTGATTTTTTTTGTTTTGTTTTTGGTAGAATAATTTTAAGAGGGATGCTTTAAAGTGGTACTACAGAAAACGTTTATCCATTATTTTAATGGGCAGGCAAACAGATATGATTTTGAAATCATGTCAACTGGAGATTAGAAACATATTTTGGAAGAACTACAAAAAGCACAAAGAATTTTTCGATAATTTTTTGACGAAATATGTTTTAAGAGCAAAATTTTTTTATGGTGAACATGGAACATTTGTGTAGCAAAAAATGTTGTTTTCTCGGCCAAAATATACATGGTTGCCAAAATCAGATACCATAATTATCGATAAAATAACTTGGTTTGGACAACGTTATCATTATTCGCCGTCCAAAAATAACATTGTGCTCTACAAACAAGTTTGGTGTGATCTTATTCCTTCTCTGGATGGAAGCCTCAAATTCTTATGGGTCCGAAAATTTCATTGTGCATACCGGCCTTTAGTGCACGATTATTCGCGTTTAACATCTATTGTCAATGATGGAAATGTCAATCTGAAATTATCGGTATGACAATACTGCTAAACATAATAGACTCATTCAGGTACCCAATATATATATTTTTTTTGTAATTATCCCAATATTTTAATGCAAATCGTTCGTCTACCCGAAAAAATGGGGGCCGGAGAGATCAAATTTGGCGAGTCGACAAGTTTCAAAGTTTTTCCTTGAGACTTGTCCCCAGTATTTTAAAGAAGTTGAATCTTTGACTAGGATTCAATACTCAAGTCAAGACCTTTGGAACCAAGTTAACGTTTTTGAGTATAGGATGGGAGTATACTAACTTTGCCGTTTATAACGCATCGAAATAATGGTTTTAGACCCCATGTACACATCCTTTGTCTTAGTAGAAACCTGAGTCGAACCAGCGATGTCCGTCTGTCTGTTAAAATCACGCTAACTTCCTAAGGAAACCATTGGAAACTTGGCACAGTAGTTGTTATTGATGTAGGTTGATTGGTATTACAAATGGGCCATATCGGTCCACTTTTAGGTATAGTCCCTTATAAACAGACCCCTAGATATCGCTCCTAGAGCCTCTTGGAGAAGCAAATTTCCTCGCATCCGATTGAAATTTGATACGTGATGTCAGTATAGGTCTTCTAACAACCATGCAAAAAATTGGTCCATATCGGATCATAATTATATATAGCTCCCATAGTTAGGTTAGGTGGCAGCCCGATGTATCAGGCTCACATAGACTATTCAGTCCATTGTGATACCTCATTGGTGAACTTCTCTCTTATCACTGAGTGCTGCCCGATTCCATGTTAAACTCAATGACAAGGGACCTCCTTTTTATAGCCGAGTCCGAACGGCGTTCCACATTGCAGTGAAACCACTTAGAGAAGCTTTGAAACCCTCAGAAATGTCACCAGCATTACTGAGGTGGGATAATCCACCGCTGAAAAACTTTTTGGTGTTCGGTCGAAGCAGGAATTGTTTCAGAAATGCTAACAACCATACAAAAATTAATACCATCGATCCATATACCTCATAAAACCCTTGCAAAAATTGGTCCACATCGGACCATAATTATATAATGTCCCCATACAAACAAACCCACAGATTTCACTTCTGGAGCCTCGTGGAGTATCGAATTTCCGGTTAATATTTGATGATGTCAAATTGGTCCATGTCTTCCCATAATTATATATAGCCCCTTTATAAATCGAGCCCCTCCCCCTTTAGATTACCCCACTGAAACCTCCTGGAGAAGCAAAATTCATCCGATCCTGTTAAAGTTTGGTATATAATGTCAGTATAGGTCATTTAATAACCATTCAAAAATTGGTTCATATCGATCCATATTTATAAATTGTAAGGGCCGATGTTGAATGTGAACCACACCTAAACGCCAAGTTTTTTCCGAATTTTATTTGACATTTCTCTATTTCAGACTTACTCAGTTTGAACCATGGAGAGATACACAATCAAACAACGTGTTAAAGTTATCCAGACTTATTATGAAAATGGGCGTTCAAATCAAAATGCATATCGTACACCTTCGTCTTCAGTGATGAGGCACATTTTCACCTCAGTGGATTCGTCAATAAACAGAATTGCCGCATTTGGGCGAATGAGAATCCAAGAGTGATTATCGTAAAACCAATGCACCCACAAAGAGTGACTGTTTGGTGCGGTTTATGGGCTGGCGGCATCATCGGACCGTATTTTTTCCAAAATGAAGCCGGTCAGGCAGTTACTGTGAATGGTGTTCGCTATCGTGAGATGATAACGAACTTTTTATGGCCCGAATTGGAAGATATGGATGTGGACGATATGTGGTTTCAGCAGGACACACAGCTAACGAAACAATGGTTCTTTTTCGCAACAAATTCAATGGCCGTGTTATCTCACGTAATGGCGATGTCAATTGGCCGCCAGTATCATGTGATTTGACATCGTTGGACTTTTTTCTTTGGGGTTATTTGAAAGAAAAGGTATACGTCGATAAGCCAGCAATAATTCAAGAGCTAAAGGATGAGATAATTCGGCACATTAACGGCATAGAACCTCTATTATGCCTCAGCGTCATCGAAAATTTGGACCATCGGATGAAGGTGTGCCACCGAGGTCGGGGCGCCCATTTGGCCGATATTTTGTTCCATACATAATTGAGTAATACAAATATATTATAATAAAATAAAATTACAATAATTTCCTAAATAGTTTGTGTTTTATTCAAAATCAACATCGGCCCTTGAATGGCCCTTTATGTGGCCACCATATAAGCCGGTCCTAAATTTGACTTCTAAAGCTATTCAGTTCCGAAGGTTCGTTTGTCCCTGAGGAAATTATCTATTTCATACTATATAGATAATTCAATAAATCAATTAACTCAATTCGAAAGTTTATTTATTCTAATTTTAGGGAAATTTAATAAAATATCTTCAAATATAAACCAAAAAAAAAACTAAACAGTTTTATAGCAAAAATGAACTATGTTGTGCGAAAATTAAACTAAATTATACTCCACATTTTGAGATTTCCACAAAGCGTTGGAAAATGTAATGTCCTAGATAGAAAAAAAAAATTTAACGAAAATTTTTCCAATTAACATTTTAATTGAGTTTTAAAAAATATTCGATTATAAATTTATTTTTTAATTGAAAGAAAAATCAATCACAAATTTTTTTTTAATTGGATCAATTACTTTTTTAATTGACTTTCCATTAATTTTTAATTGTTACTATCATTTCTGTGATTGAATCAGAAAAAAATTATTTTGTGTGTACTTTTTTAACTACAACTCACGAAAGTACACTCTGTCATAAAAGAAAAAATGAAGTAAAAGTAAAGAAAAAATCATTAGAGCCAAATCAAGATCATTTTAACCATACAGTAGTTCATTCTTACTATTTTTGGGAATCATATACACATTTTCTATTGCCTTAGTTCATATGGAACTTATGTATACGGTCATTGAACTTTATGCCCACGTTTAGTTCATAAAATGTTTGAGGCATACTTAAAAAAGGAAATTATCATTGGACTGTGGAAAATTTCGAGAAAAAAAATAATTAAATTTAACTTCAAACAAATAATTGTTTTCCAATAAAAGTGAGTTAAATTTAGTATTAGTTTAACTACGGATTTTTTTTTTTTTTTTGATGTATACTTTTATGTAAATACCTCCATTATTTTATTTATATTTTTTAGTTCCATAATTTCAATTTCAATAATTTAAAATTTCAATTCTGTGAAAACAAATATAAAGAATTAATATTCATATCGTAATCAATTAATTATATCCATATACCTGGCAATTAAAAAAGACAACGTGTCATAAAATTATTTAAATATTTTTAATATTCAAAATTGTTTCTTGTTTTTACTATTAAAAAAATGTCCTCTATTCATAAGAAACAATAACAAAATTTATTAGGAAAAGTAACTAGAACTATTTAACGAAACTTTGTTTTCTTATCAAAAATTTAATACATTACCGCCCTTTGGGCTTCTTGACATTTGCATAGTGAGTTTAATAATCAACTAATAATCATTTATAAATCCAATCAGCTGCTTGGCTCAGCTACTGCGCTCTTAATGCCACTGGCAGCAGCTTCTTAATTGATAATATTCTTGAGAGTGCTTCAGTTGTCTCATACACTAGGTTCTCTACCCACTTCAGTACGCTCCCTAACACCCTACTGCCACACTCTCTCCATCTCACACAAAATGACAACAACAATTGGGGCTTGTTTTTATTTCACACCATGTTTGTCTGTCTATCTTTCTTTTTTTAACATGCACATTTTTTTCTTTGTATTTTCATTGATAAACTTTTTGTTTATTTTATATTTCTTTCATTTTGGTGACAATCACACAAAACACGCACTCTCCCTAACCACCACCCCCATCCATTTGACGTTCACGCACTTGTATAGAGTAGTCGTTGAACCAACCAACCAATGTTCATGGATCTTATGCATGTATCATAAAGCAAAAAAACGAATTCTGATGCACCGAACACACACTTCTTATGAACAAAATGGGCAACGTTTACATAAAAAATCGTTGAATATTATATTCAATTAAACTTCTTCAATCTCGCTCTATCTTGTTTCATTGATAAATACCCTTGGGTGTTATTGTTTAATTTTCATAATTTGTTAATTTTGTTTTTAACACTACCACTACTTGTTTTAGTTATTAGTTCTTTTTTCTTAATACGAAAGCCGACCGCGCACCGAAATTCTTAATTTCTCCGTTTAACCGTTCGAACACGTTCGAAGTACTGTTTCGATTGGACGATTAACATGAAAATATGAACAAATGAAAATGTATGAACAACGGAGATGGAAATATAATGAATAGTACCAAAAAATGTACAATGTGCAAGTAGCAGGGCACAGTGTTTTGGGAAAAAACTATAGATGGTGGAATTGCTAGAACTATAAAACTAAAATTCAAATTCCACAGATTATTTGTTTATTTGCTTTATATTTGCCTATTTCGTTTGCACTACACTTTTTCTAAAAATTCATTCATATTTTTCTTTAATTAAATAGTAAATTTATTTTAGACTTTATATAATTAATTAGTTATAGAGGCAATGCGCTATTATTGGCCTTTCTGGCTTATTGTATTGTCGTAAATAAATAAAAAAATATATATAATATAATACAAATATCCACAAAACCGATTATTCTTCTAGCGGGAGTTAGACCCTAGAAAGCTAACGTTACTGAAAGTTATGGAGAGCGTATGTGGGACATATCATAGTTTTTCTTCATATTGACAATATTTGTGTGTTTCTTTTTTTAATTTTTTTACTTTCATATTTCCTTTGTATAAATCCATATCATTTAAATACGTTTTTGGATAAACTTTTATTTATTGTGTAAAAATAAAAAAGGCATATGTTTTTCAGATGTAGTTACCGTATGTAGAGAGAAAAATATTTTTTTTTTTTGTTTTGGTTCCAAGGCACAAAAATTCAACTTGAAAAAGAATTTGGGTTTGAAATCACGGCTGTCACAGTTAGATTTCTACCAAAAATGGTAGATTTTTTACTGTTTGTTATATTGGTAGAATTCCTCTCCAATTAGGAGGTACTTCACAAAATGTCTATAGAAATAAAATTTTGACAAAATTTTGTATAGAAATAAAATTTTGACAAAATTTTCTATAGAAATAAAATTTTGACAAATGTTATTTTTTGAAAAAACATTATGACAAATTGTTCTATAGAAATAAAATGTTTATACAAGTTTCTAAAGAAATAAAAGTTTGACAAAATTTTCTATAGAGATAAAATTTTGACAAATATTATTTTTTGAAATAACATTATGACAAATTGTTCTATAGAAATAAAATGTTTATAAAATTTTCTAAAGAAATAAAAGTTTTACAAAATTTTCTATAGAGATAAAATTTTGACAAAATTTTCTATAGAAATAAAATGTTGACAAAATTTTCTATAGAAATAACACTTTGAATTGTCTCTTGAATTAACTTGTCTTCCCAGAACTGTGTTCCCTCAGAAATAAATTTGTACACAATTTTCGATAAAAATAAATTTTTTACAAAAAATAAATTTTTTACAAAAAATTTCGATAGAAATAAAATTTTGACAAAATTTTCTATAGAAGTAAAATTTTCTATAGAAATAAAATTTTGGCTAAATTTTCTATAGAAATACAATTTTTGAAAAATTTTCTATAGAATTAACATTTTTTTAGAAAATTTCTATAGAAATAAAATGTTGACAAAATTTTTTATAGAAATAAAAATTTTGAAAAAATTTTCTAAAAATAAAATTTTTGAAAAAATTTTCAATAGAAATAGATTTTTACAACATTTTCCATAGAAATAAAATTTTGAAAAAATTTTCTATAGAAGTAAAATTTTGACAAAATATTCTAGAACTAACATTTTTGAAAAAATGTTCAATAGAAATGAAATTTTGACAAAATTTTTTATAGAAATAAAATATTGACAAAATTTTCTATAGAAATAAGTTTTTAAAACATTTTCCATAGAAATAAAATTTTGACAAATTGTTCTATAGAAATAAAATTTTGACAAAATTTTCTATAGAAATACAATTTTTGAAAAATTTTCTATAGAATTAACATTTTTTAGAAAATTTCTATAGAAATAAAATGTTGACAAAATTTTTTACAGAAATAAAAATTTTGAAAAAATTTTCAATAGAAATAAAATTTTGACAACATTTTCTATAGAAATAAAATTTTGATAAAATTTTCTAGAAATAACATTTTTGAGAAAATTTTCTAGAAATAATATTTTTGAAAAAAATTTCAATAGAAATAAAATGTTGACAAAATTTTCTATAGAAATAAGTTTTTAAAACATTTTCCATATTTTTGAAAAAATTTTCAATAATTTTCTATAGAAATAAAATTTTGGCTAAATTTTCTATAGAAATACAATTTTTGAAAAATTTTCTATAGAATTAACATTTTTTAGAAAATTTCTATGGAAATAAAATGTTGATAAGATTTTTTATAGAAATAAAAATTTTGAAAAAAAATTCTAAAAATAACATTTTTGAAAAAATTTTCAATAGAAATAAAATTTTGATAAAATTTTCTATAGATATAAAATATTGACAAAATTTTCTATAGAAGTAAAATTTTGACAAAAATTTTATAGAAATAAAATTTTTTAAAACATTTTCTAGAAATAAACATTTTGACAAAATTTTCAATAGAAATAAAATTTTGACTAAATTTTCTATAGAAATAAAATATTGACAACATTTTCTATAGAAATAAATTTTTACAAAATTTTCCATAGAAATAAAATTTTGGAAAAATTTTCTATAGAAATAAAATTTTGACAAAATTTTCTAGAAATAAAATTTTTGTGAAAATTTTCTAGAAATAATATTTTTGAAAAAATTTTCTATAGAAATAAAAATGTTAACAAAATTTTCTATAGAAATACAATTTTGCAAAAATTTTCTATAGAAATAAAATTTTGTCTTTTTTGGTAAAATTTTCTCCAAATTTTGGTAGATTATTTTTGGCTCGAGCGGCAACCGTGTTTGCGATGCGATTATAACCCATATTCACTCAACTAAACCGTACAATTATTCCTACTCGCTTTTACTCGTCTCAGAAAGTACTAATTATGGTATGAGTAAATAGATTTGCTCATCTCTGCCGGATGCACCACTACATTCACTTCAACCTATTTCTATAAATGGAAGTATAGCTGGTTGTGAAAAAGAGATGGATTGAAAATAGCCGGTCGTGCGTTCTCACTCTAACGGAAATTGTAAAATAAGGACATTAATGGGCGTTACGTGAGGTATAAGAATTTTAAAAGCAAAGTAATAAGGTAAAAATGATGTTTAATACCCTTAGAACGAAATATTGGTAAAATGTTTGAATTTTAAGGAATCTTTTTCACCTTTTTTATGATTTGATGAAAAATATAGTTTTATTTTTCCAAAAACGAGAATTTTGACAGATAACATTTTTTCGACTTTAAAAATTTTCGTTATTACCACCAAATAAAACAGATTAGAGACTATCGTTGCTAAATAAGTTGAAGTGTCTTTGCATTTAAGGAAATACGTTAGTACATAAATGAATTTTTTTTGGTTCTTTTTTCAAATGAATAGTATTTTGTTTTATTTAATTGTCCAATATTTCCCAATGTATATTAAATTCTTACATGGGGGTAATGATATATACAAAATTTGTTTTTCTTTAAAATATCATTAAAAAAAAAAAAGATATTTTTACTTTGTGAATTGAATTTCAATCCGATTTCGGAAATTATGGCGTGTTATTTTCCCTAAAAATGGATATAAAAGAAAATATTTTCGGTGCATTATTGGTGCTTTCGTATACTTAATGTAAGTACTATGTACATTTTACAACCTGAAACCCAGTTTGTTTTCAGTGTTACTTTTGAATCAATTAATTTAGAAATATTAAATGTTTCGTAACCAATGCCTTGAATCTTTTCCATCCATAACTTGACATATGCAATTGCAAATGTGGCTATATAAGGTTATATAACCCAGTGTTTATAAAGGTTTACTTAGTCTACCAGTCTATTGGAATGTCGGTTTACAGAAATATGACGATACTAAATTAGGAAGAGCAACCTTCTTTTAAACAATTGGGTGTCCGTTAGGACATTGCCTAGAACTATGTATGTGAGACAAAACAACTATTACTACTTGGTACCTTATTCAAACAGGAGAATGCAATTTCCAAAGTAATTGGATATTTTTACTTGAATTATTTCATTTCTTAGTTTATTTTATCTAAAAAAAAGTACCAAAAACAATTAAAGTATTTTGTATATTCCTCTATACTTAGGCTAACTTAAACCCCATTCACATTAGACTCTCAATCTACTAAAAATGGTTTTGAAATCCCTTATTTACAAAGAAAAATACAGTTAAAAATTGTTGAAGTAGATTTTGGAAGTGTAATAAGAATGATGATTTACCCAATGGCACTAAAAATAATGTTTTTTTTTTTTTTGTAGTATTTATCCCTCCATTTTATATAAAGAATTGAAAAATTCCCGGGAATTCCCGCACTTAATTCCCGGGAAAGCGGGAGTAGAAAAGCGAATTCCCGGGATCCCGTTCCCGGGGAAAAAACCCCTACCTAGGAGGCATTATGGTAAATTGATTAGGATTCAATCCCACAACTAACAGAAAAGTAAATATTTTTATTTAAGGGTTATATTTTTAAGGGGCAGACAAGTATTTACAAAGTTTGATCAACAAGATGCTCGGCATAAAGATTTTTCTTATAGAGTATAATTAGTATCACGTCAGGCGTTTTTTTTTTTTCCTAGACTCGATGACATTTCGTTGACATGAAATAATAATGGGAGGTTGACTTCAGCCCATTCACATTAATCCTTTTCATAAGACAAATGACAGTTGAAATCTGGTGCATTTTGGAAGTGTAATGTGAATGAGGTATAATATAAATTGCTTCCTTCATTAGAACTTATCATTAAACCCCATATCTCCTATATCTATAAAATTATATTTGAGATATGCGCATACATTACCACAATTTAAACCATCATTGTACATAATAAAAACCAAGGATCATATTCGGTTACCGGATTTTATTGTAACCCTATATTCTAAACTGTAGTATTTCTTTTCGACTGCTACATCAATACATGCTTCCATTTTCGAAAAATGCTCAACGGTTTCGCTTTTCAAAGTTCATAAATGTAAAAAAACACTCTACTTCTCTTGTTCTATTTTATTTACTGTTAGTGCTATTTGTGGATTCTCTTACGGTGTATCAGTTGTTTTGGGGCTTGGACCATTCAGCGCTAAGAATCAAATGATCATAACCATGACCGTTGAGAATTTCAATTGCAGCAGCAGCATCTTTACGTTGGCGGAAATGAACATAAGCAAAACCTTTGCATAGGCCGGTATTTTTGTCGCGAGCCAAATACATTTTGATATGTTGTCCAATACGTTTGATGAGTTCTTCTAAATCTTGTTCTGTCATGGACTCGGACAAGTTGGAAATACGAATAGCTGCTGAGTCATCACGGCCGCGCAAACCACCCATGCCTCCTTTTTGGCTATCCTTGAGGAATGGAGGTACATATTTGCCAGGCTTGGGAGCTTCCGTAGCGGCAGCTGCAGCAGCCGAAGCCTTCTTTTCCATAAGGTTTGTATCCATGGAGGTTCCCTTGTAGGGACAATTAACGGACCAATGCTCACCGTTACAGATACGACATTTGGCAATATTCTTACTCAAATCCAATAGTTGATCGCTACTCTTCTCTTCCTCCTTGGTGTTTAAGATTTGCATAAATATTTCTTCGGAAACCATGGTTGTTTGAGAATTAGGGCCGGGTTTATCGTTCTTTGACTCGCCAAACTTAGCCCATGTTCGACGTTTGGCCACTGTCTTGGGCACCACCTCTTTTGTGATTTTGTATGTACGCACCACTTTTGTTTTTTTGTCATCCTTATTGTATTTATACTCCGTCACATATTTGAAGCCATTTTCGATCACTTCAGTTGGTGGTGGCAGACCGCCGTAGTCAATCTCTACCTCATCGGCCCAAGAAGATTTAATGTCTACTGGTGGCATCTACACGCATTACAGAAAATCAAGCATATTAAACAAATTTTTCAGGAGATCTATATTATTTTGCACATACCTTAAGAATCTTGTATTTATTATAGTATTTTATACACAAAAATCACAAATCCACGAGGGCAAAATTATGGATAATTTGCAAAAAGAAAGAAAATGTCAATCAGAGTCCAAAGTTGAAGTAAAATTGTATTGCGCCTTCGTTTTTGATGTAATCAAGCTAGATTACAACTAAATGCGCCGTCATTTTACGCTGCGTACACATGAACAATGTGCACGCAACTCGCACTTAATGCGCTTTACAGACTATCAGTTATTCCGGACGACAGTGCTCGTGTCGAACATATCCCATATATTGTGCACATTATAAGTTAAGTCCGAAGGCATAATCGATACTGCTGCATGTTTATGGGATTTACCGATTGTTTAGTCATCGCCGACAAGGCGTATCGATCCGGACGACAGTGCTCGTGTCGAACATATCCCATATATTGTGCACATTATAAGTTAAGTCCGAAGGCATAATCGATACTGCTGCATGTTTATGGGATTTACCGATTATTTAGTCATCGCCGACAAGGCGTATCGATCCGACACACTGTAAGTCTGTAAAGCGCATAATACCAACCTTTAAGGTAAGTACTATGTTCTCTTTTCGAGTTGAAATTTTCGCGGTTACTTTATTAAAACAGTTCAATATGAAGCAGATAAATTACTTCAATTGATGCGCAGTTTCTTGTTCCCCTAGATTTCGGCAAGACTTTACAGGAATGTTTTGGTTTTAATTTATAATTTTGATTATTTCAGGAAAAGTAATCGCGAAAATAAAGTGATTTTCAACTCGAAACCCGAACATAGTACCCACCTTTAGCCGCTAAAATTGTCATTTTTCACGACTACTTTTCTGAATTAATCCATTTTAAGGAATACAAACTTTGTGAAAATTTGCTTTGGGCTTTTCCCCATCAAGTTACAATAAAATTTGCAACAAATATGTATAATTTCATGCATTTTTCTTACTGATTTAGTTTTCACTTTAGCGATTTTAGCGGCTGAACTCGAACCTAAGGGTAGGTAATATGTTCGGTTTTGTAGTTGAAAACCACTTTATTTTTGCGATTACTTTTCCTTAAAGGCCGGTATGCACATCTAGCGAAATTTTCGGTAGCAAATATTTATTTAAGTGTGTAAATACAACCATAGCGATAGGCGATAGGCGAAGGATTTTTCCGCGACGGCCAAATACAATAAGCTTGGCGGCGATTTTTTATTTTTGTTTACATTCATTTGTTTACGTTTTTTATAATATACACATCGGAATGTTCGAGAAAATTTTATTAAAATTGTGGAACATAACATGTATAGCATTGATTGCTGAACATGTATACAAATCAATTAAAACGGTAAGTTTTTATATACGTACAGATGACAACATACGGGGATTATTTAGATGATTTAAAGAAGAGCCAACGGAGCCAACATTACATATTGATTTGCTTTTTTAAACAATTATTCCAGTAACTTTCGCCCTTTATACTGGTTGCTACATAAAGCAATACAATGACTGGTTGTGAACAAGGCGCGGAAGAATCCGGAAACTAGACTAAATTGAAAGTTGACTTATGAAAGTTACCGCTGTAATAATTATAACTAATTGAACATTTCTGAATGAATATTCCAGGCAAACAAAAGAAGGTGGTGGGTTCGACCAGTTAATTTGCAACGTGATGAATTTGGTTTTTTTATAACTTGCATGAAACAATTAAAAGACCGTGACATGGAACATTTTTTCAAAGCAGCAAGAATGAGTGTCTCGTCTTTTGATGCTCTATTGAACATTATTCATACGCGCCTACAGAAACACTCACATAGAAAACCTATCGACCCAGAAACACGTTTATCATTAACCATTCTGTAAGTAATTCCTCATTATGAATTTAGTTATTACACCATAATGTATCCTTAAAAAGGAGTTCTCAAGTAATGATATTTGGTGTTTTCTGCTATAATTTGTGAAATTGTTATGTTCGAAAAAGTTAACCATCGGTTTTGTAACTACAAATGTTTTTATGTACTCCAATCATCAAATGTTCGTAGAATCTATTGAGATTTGAGAAAACTTCAGATTTTGAAACGTATCCCTAATATATATTAGAGATGTGTTTTGTTTTACAATAACAACCCAATATTCTTTATTTGTTTCAGCCAAACAAAAGCTTTGTTTTGGCATCATTAGGTGCAAAGATATAAATAGTTTTATCCGACCTTATTTTTCTTACCATTTAGGTATCTGGCACATGGGTGTTCATTCAATTTCTTGGCTTGGTCACACAAAATGAGATTGTGCACTGTAAGAAAAATTGTTTATGAAACTTGTGATGTTTTATGGGACGAACTAAACCGGATTTATGTTTCCCCGCCAAATTTAAATACCTGGTACAAGATTGCAGAGGAATTCAATCAACAAACGGGAATGCCACACTGCTTGGGAGCCATAGACGGAAAACATGTAAAGATTATAGGTCCAAACTGTAGTGGATCCTTGTATTTCAATTACAAAAATCACTTTAGCATTGTACTTATGGCGTGCTGTGACGCAAATTTTTCATTTACTTTTGTTGATGTGGGCGCCTTAGGTAGTCAAAGTGATGGAGGTGTATTTGCCAGAAGTGCATTTGGGAAAAAATATTAAATAACGTGTTGAACATTCCACCGGCACAAAATTTACCAGATTCAATAATTGAGTTTGCCTACTACTTCGTTGGAGATAATGCGTTTCCCCTCAAAACTAATCTTATGCGCCCTATCCAGGCCATAATTTATCTGAAGATAGAAGAATATTCAATATTATCTAATAAATGGCGTGTTCTGCATACTACAATCAATAGCGCTCCCAAAAGTGCCGATAAAATCGTTCTGGCAACAGTAGCACTGCATAATTTTCTTATTGCAAGAAAAGATGGAAGCTACAATCCTGAAGTCGGCTATGAGAACACTGGGAATACTCTAAGATCATATACTCCAACTTACGCGAACAGATCATCTTCAGATGCATTCTCTCTGAGAGATACTTTAAAAGCTTTCCTATCCCGCTAATAAAACAATTCATTTAACAAAAATTATAATATTTATTGTTTTAATAAAAAGTAAAAGTATCTACTTTACAATATTCAAATTATTGTATTTAATTATATGTATTATTGAATATCAGACGTTGTTGTCGTATATCTGCCAACTCATTTTTTACAAAAACAAATATTTTATCTTCCAATTCACTCGTCTGTTCCAAACTCAAATTTGCATTTTTTATTGACAGATGAAGGGATTCAAAAAGGCATTCAGTCGATGTCTTATTGGTAGTCGTATTAGCTATTTGATCTGCTGTTTTCCGTAACGTAGTCAAAATGGAAGGGAAATCGTCTTCCCGCTTACGTTTTTGTTGTGGGTATTTGTAATCCTCATCGTTAGACATCGATTTGTCATAATCGTCCAGAGGTGAGATTTCCTCATAACTTTCATTTAATTCCAAAGTCTCATCAAATATATTTCCAATTGTCCTGCGAAAGGAAAAAAGATATATAAGTTATTTCTAAAAATTGTATAATCGTAGAAATATAGATTTTTGGTACTAAAAATGGGTATGAAATTTGTCCGTGACCACCGAATCCAAGTCTCATGAAAAGCTTTTAAATCAAGCCAAATAAGCTTGACTCTGCTCCCAGCGTTATTATTAACTTGGTATTCGACAAAATATTTGTTCTTATAGGTGGGTATTAAGTTCGAATTTAGCCGCTAAAATCGTCATTTTTTCATGATTACTTTTCTTTAATAATCCATTTTATGGAATACAAACTTTGTGAAAATTTGCTTTCGGCTTTTCCCCATCAAGTTACAAAAAAAAAATTGCAACAAATATGTATAATTTTATGCCTTTTTCTTACTGATTTAGATTTCACTTTAGCGATTTTAGCGGCTAAACTCGAACTTAGTACCCACCTTATTGCTGAAAAATTTTTATGAAATGGAACTCGAGTGTGATCCCACAATTTATAAAAAAAAACAGTAAGTTTAAAGTAGGTAGGGGCCGAAAATATTATACACTGCACCATTCTGTTAATCTGAGACCAATATTTTGATGTGTTACAAACGGAATGACAAAGTTAATATACCCCCCATCTTATGGTTGTGGGTATGATAAGACGATACCAACAAAATAACACTAATTAGATTTTATGGGCCCAACACAAACCTCTCAAGAATCTGTTTAAGTAAAGTTGAGTGCTATGTCACAAAATTGTCTGGTGTGACTTCTCTTCTTCGAGGGTGAAGTCTACCGACATACGTATATAGCTATATCTTCTTAAAATAAAATTGAAAAAAAAACAAGTAAGGAAAGGCTAAAGTCGGGCGGGGCCGACTATATTATACCCTGCACCACTTTGTAGATCTAAATTTTTGATACCATATCACATCCGTCAAATGTGTTGGGTGCTATATATAAAGGTTTGTCCCAAATACATACATTTAAATATCACTCGATTTGGACAGAATTTGATAGACTATTACAAAATCTATAGACTCAAAATTTAAGTTGGCTAATGCACTAGGGTGGAGCATTTAGTAAAAAAAAATATGGGAAACATTTAAATCTGAAGCAATTTTAAGGAAACTTCGCAAAAGTTTATTTATGATTTATCGCTCGATATATATGTATTAGAAGTTTAGGAAAATTAGAGTCATTTTTACAACTTTTCGACTAAGCAGTGGCGATTTTACAAGGAAAATGTTGGTATTTTTACCATTTTTGTCGAAATCAGAAAAACATATGTATGGGAGCTATATCTAAATCTGAACCGATTTCAACCAAATTGGGCACGCATAGCTACAATGATAATTCTACTCCCTCTGCAAAATTTCAACTAAATCGGAGTAAAAAATTGGCCTCTGTGGTCATATGAGTGTAAATCGGGCGAAAGCTATATATGGGAGCTATATATAAATCTGAACCGATTTAAATCAAATTTGGCACGCATAGCTACAGTGTTAAATCTACTTCCTGTGCAAAATTTCAACCAAATTGGGCCAAAACTCTGGCTATTAGAACCATATTAGTCCATATCGGGCGAAAGATATATATGGGAGTTATATCTAAATCTGAACCGATTTCAATCAAAATTTGCACACTTAACTGCACTACTAATTGCACTCCTAGTGCAAAAATTCAAACAAATTGGGCCAAAACTCTGGCTTTTAGAACCATATTTGTCCATATAGGGCGAAAGATATATATGGGAGCTATATCTAAATCTGAACCGATTTCAATCAAATTTTGCACACTTGACTATACGACTAAGTGTTATGTTTGTACAAAATTTCAAGCAAATCGGTATAAAGCTCTGGCTGCTGGGTCCATATTAGTGCATATCGGGCGAAAGATATATATGGGAGCTATATCTAAATCTGAACAGATTTCTTCCAAAATCAATAGGGTTCTATTCTGACCCAAATAAGGAACATGTGCCAAATTTGAAGGCGATTGGACTTAAATTGCGACCTAGACTTTGATCACAAAAATGTGTCCACAGACAGACGGACATGGTTATATCGACTCAAGGACCCACCATGAGCATTATTGCCAAAGACACCATGTGTCTATCTCGTCTCCTTCTGGGTGTTACAAACATATGCACTAACTTATAATACCTGTTGCACAGTGTGGCGCAGGGTATAAAAATAATTAAATAAAAAACCCTGTTTCGAAATGTTTCAAATAAAACTTTATGTTGGTGGATATTAAGTGTGTTCCTAATGCTGTGCAGCATTAAAATAATTATTTATATGTGGCATCTGAAATTGTAGCCCTTCATGAATCTAATGCCTGTTGCCTGTATATTCGAGCCATTGCCAAAATTGCTGCTTCTAATGAAGTCATTTTTCTGTTGGATATTTATACAATACAAAGCGAAACAAAAAACATAGATTGTTGCCATCACCAACCTCTGTGAAACACTATTATTGATCTTATTGGAAAATATCAGACATATGTCGGTTTTGATTTAGATAAAGTTTCCATAAATATGTACCGCCAAAATGTTCTTAAAAATGGACATAAAATATGCAAGTATGAAGCATCAGCTACATCGTCTAAAACTTAATTTAATAATACCTTTCAAATGTTTGGATTTTTAGTTCAGAAGCAGTGGTTTAGGGTATAATATAGTCGGCCCGTGCGACTATCTACTTTACTCACTTGTTTTAGGACGAGTTGACTTCAGTTCAAGAGTTAGATTCCCTTAACTCTAAACGTAAGCACTATGTTCAGTTTTTAGAATCAATACAATCTCTTCCTAGTTCTTACCACTGACATTGATTCACGTCACTAAAATGTGATTTATTATTACCTGCGGTTGCTTTTTACGTTATCCAGGAAACTCATATTTTCGAAATATTTCCATGTACGTTTAACTTCAGCTCCGCTGCCGGATGGCATGTTTAGACGTTGCTTCGTTTTTTTGTAGGTATCACGAAGGTTTTTCCATTTTTTCTTGCACAACTCCGCTGTTAAAAATAAGAAAATTTGATAAAAATATGAAACAAATTTCGTTAAAAAACTTACTACTCCAGCCAATTTCATTCGAAATCCCCTTCCATACATCTTCTTTCTTCTGAGTATTTTTATACTCCCTGCATTGTAAGTCAAACAAAATCGGATATTTTTTCACCGCTTCAATTAATTTTTCTTCGTCCATGTTTCAATAAACTATATTTACACGTTTAAATGTTTTGTTTTTGAGTCTAACTATGTTGACGCTGTTATTTTTCAAACAATATTGACGTTATAAACGTCGATATTATGACATATAAATGTTGGTAGCACTTACTTTTTTTTTTGATCATGTGGCAACATAATCTTACTTGTCGCCATGAAATTAGAATAGATTTTAATTTGGCGACACGCCGCTAGCCGTCACGGTATTCCGTCGTGGATTTTGGGCTTCCCATAAGAAATACACGTAAATAAGTGTTCGCCTACCGCCTATCGCTATGGTTATATTTACACACTAAGTCTACAACATAAAATAGGGATGTGTACACAAATTTTAAACCAGCTAATCGCTTTTAAAAATTGTTAATATATGTCCCAAATATTCCTCAAATAAATTGTTTATTACTTACAGACCTTTTAAAACTTTTACGCACCCAATGATTGTAATAAATTAAATGTTTGCTGCCAAAATATGCTTTCGACAACCCTGTTATTTTCATTAGGGGTGCGTACCAGCTTACGAAATTGAACGCTACCGAAAATTTCGTTAGCATAAATAGCAATGCATTTCTTATGGGAATGAAATTTTTCGCTAGAGGTGCATACCGGCCTTAAATAACCAAAATTATAAATGAAAACAAACTTATTCAATTTCAATTTATTTCAAACATCAATACATAGGAAGCCTAATAAGGCCTATAATACATGTATTGTAATTCCTGTAAAGTCTTGTCGAAATCTAGAGGAACAAGAAACTACGAATCAATTGAGTAAATTTGTCTGGTTTATATTGAACTCGCGAAAAGTGAACATAGTACTTACCTTAAAATCGGTAAAAAATCGGAGTTGTCCATTTTGTAAGTAAAAAATCGCCAAAATGCCGATAAATCGGCATAATTGGCAGCCCTGGTGGTGAGGGAGACGATGGAACGCTTTTGAATTAGGATAGAGAAAAATAACAAAAAAGCGCCATAGAGACCGCCTTTAAACATTATTTAAGCAATAGATTTTGAAGAGCATAGACCAATATGGCGAGTTTAAGAACTGATTTTTATATCAATAACGAAAATCAAGGTCAAGGTAAGTTAGCGGTGAATAGAAATATTGCTGTCCTTTAGGTTTTCATTTCTGAATGTTTTAAGTCACAGCCCATGGATCTAAAAATGATACAGCTCGGAAACACACTGCAAAAAAGGCTGTATTTGGCGAATTGAAAAATGTCATTCATAATCAATTGCAGCCAAAATCTTTGAAGTACGATGAACCAAGCATCATAAAGTCGAAATGCATGTTGAAACCTACACAGCAAGGGCCCAAAAACAAAATCAAATCGCCACATACTAAACACACAGCTGGTTTGTTGAATGAAGATGCCGAGATTGAAATGTTAAAATATTTCGATTATGCTCCGAGTTGCTGCACCAAGCCGTACAAGAGTAAGTAAATAGTAGCACATTTACTTCCCCATTTTCATATCTATGGTCTTTTATCTAGGTGATCGTGAAATATGGGCAGAAATGGATATGTTTGATGATTCTTTAATTGGTAACATTACACAAGACAGTTTTCTGAATGAAGAAAGCGAGAACGATAGTAAAGAACATTATTATTTCGACGATTCTGGATGTGATATACCAGATTTTGATGATTCAAAGTTATTCCCTACCACTCAAATCATTGATCCGGAAGATGACATCTTTAGTGCTCCATCACCATTGATGCTTCCACCGTCATCGCCTTTGCCCGATTTTGAGGATTTCTAAATGTGTACTTTATATAAACTCTTCGTTTGTCTATTTATTATTTTATCCTCTTTGTAGATTAGTGTCTTTTTTTATTGTAAACTACTTTATATTATAAAAGCAGCCATTAAAACATGTAGTTTTTTAGTAATTAATATAAATTTTAAAATGTGTATATTCTGAGAAATACGACTTGAAATCAGGAGGCGGAATATGTCCTACTTCGACTTATTAAATGGATTAAAGAACCCAAAATGCTAATTATTCGAGATTGATTTTATCTCCTCTGGATTACTTTTTGACCGCCACAGAGTAAAATTATTTAGTGACTGGATAGCCCTCTCATTCCAAGTACCATATGCAAGGCAGCCAAAGGAAGACTGCTTCCTTTGGCTTTGGGTTATAAACATGTTGCCTCTTAATTTGTTTCAAAAATACCTCTACAACAGTTTAGACAATGTCCTGGCTATTTGGAAATATCAGCATATTGTAGTTGTTTTTGTCTCGGGTGGTAATTGTTAGTTTATATATCATTACACTTCTAAAATCCACTCTAACTAGATTTCATTTGCCTTATAAAAAATGATTTTCGCATTCACTTTTTGTAGATTTCGAGCCTCATGGGGATGGGTATTAGCTGCAATGAGATAGGTTCCTATAATTCCTAATACACCTGAGCCACGATCCTTAAAGGAGCACCTCCTAGGCTAAGGACTGCAAAAACTCCCTTTGGAATATATTTTCCTAAATTTTTGGTACAAACAACTCAAAGCGGCTACATCATTAGCCAGTTTTCGTGTGACCTAGGTAATACGTATACGAGCCGGATATATCAGGTTAGCACATACTAATCAGTCCATTGTAGGACTACATTGGCAATTGCAGAAAATACTAAATTTCAGTTGCATTCACGCCCATTAGTTCAGCGGTTAGGAATTAGAGTGTTGTGCTTTTGGGTCATATAACCACATTGAATGGCACCCTAGTGAAGGAGTTCTTGGGCCATAAATTGAGGATATGGTTATTGGCAATCATTTCTGTATGTGAAGTTTGATTATTGAAACTATTCAGATTCACAGAAAACCATACAAATACAACCACAATATGTAATAGCTTGCATATAAACTCTTCTCAAGATTTTATTTCTAAAGCTTTCTGCAGTATAAAATTCGGTAAATTAAAGTAAATCGTGCACTCTAATAACTCTTATTAAGTTATATTGTACCTAACCTCAATTCTTTTTGGGGGCATTGTGTTGCGCTAAAATTGTTTCTGTAAACAGAAATGCTCTATAATGTATATATTTACTACTCGAAGACAAAATATCCCTCCTATTCCCTAGAAATTCGTTAAGGACGTGAATATATCATGCGAAAATTTTCATATAAAGACCACATACCTCCAGCTGGAATTTCCATAGGAATTGCATTGCTGTATGGATTATATACATTTTGTTCCCATAAGAAATACATGGCAAAACTGTGTTATTGGCATTAAAAGAAATTCCGCCCATTCATTTATTTGAAAGCAATTTTTGATATCATTCGATTATGAAGTATATTGGATTCACTTACATGTTCAAGTTTAAATGGTCCGTTAATGTCGTATATTTAAGACGCATCACTTTTATTGCCATTCGCATTTTTTATACAAATTTAAACGTTGTATCTTTACACTTCCGAAGGTCGTGGATAGTAACTGATTACTGATACAAAAAATCCCATCGATATAATTGGTGTTTAGTTAGGACTTTTGAAAGTAGTCGCGACATCACATACCCTGCCAGCATTTCAAAGTTCAATTTCAACCTCATCGTTACCACAGACTCGTAAATGTCACTTCAACCATCATGAAAAGGTACATCAAAAAGTACATGCAAGTAATTTGCCATCCCTACTGTTAAAAAGCCATTTTTTTGTGAAACGCCAAGCGCAACCAGCTTGTTATATTTTAATTAAATAAAAACGAAAATAAAGTTCTGAAAACATAGATTATACGCTTAAAATTGTGAAAGGTATATTGGTGAACAATTTGGTGATTTTCCAAATGGAATAAAGTGATTGTTTTTCAGATATTTTACAGACACGCTGCCTCCATGGAATAAAAACACTGGTTGATAGACGCAGCAACATGTAACTCGCTACTTGTAACTCAACATCATCATTAATGGCAAAAATTATGTTAAATGTAATGTGATAGTGGTATAAATGTTATATTTTTAAGAATTTGTAAATGTTTAATCAAATTAATAAATATCTAAACAAACGTGTTTTACTCGACCACAATGATTCTTTTACAACTATCTTAAAATGCACTTTTTCTGATTGTTTGGAGGGTCCCTTATTGGCGTCGTTCTAAATTGATCTATAAAGGCACCTAATAATTGCACTCATGCGAAACATTTTTGTAGTAACTTGGCGTGGTACAACTTCTCAATAGTGACGGCGCTTTTCCGACGAGTTTTTGATGTCGTATATGATTGTTTTCGACGTAGTGGGGATTCTCAAAAGAGTCCCCAAATTCAAAAAATGTTGGCAGGGTAGTTATAGACACAACATTTGGCACACGGCGTTTGTTTACATTTTGTACAGAGTTGTCATATTCACAACTAAACGCATCTTGTACAGGGTTGTCATATTCACAGCTATTCATACAAAATAAAACATTTTGAACATCCATCCCGCGTTTACCAAAATATCGAAAAATGTCATTTGCAGCTCCTCTGACTCCAACAAAATCCAAACAGAGTACATCACAACCTCAAGCGACCACATCAGCATCTCATCATCATAATTTGGATGATATAAACATGCTTTTGTATTTAGATGCTTTAAAGAGGAAGATGGACAATGAAAATGCCATTAATCAAAAAATTGATGAGGCTTACAAATCATTCCAAAAACTTCGCCATGAGTATTTTAGTTTATATTCGAAATATGTAGATTTAGTGAAAAAGGCTCTTACCAGGAGAGCCCTAAACTATGGACAAGAACAAATCGAATTATCAACGGCAATGAAGGATATGGGAAATATTAAAGAGAAATTAAGTAGTGGCTGTGCCACGGGCTACATAGACGAACAAGAATTGGAAAAATTTAAGAAATTCTTGAATTCGCATGAGAAACATGATAATCTGGAGAAGCTGCGGGCTGAAATGACCGAACTGAAAACTGCCACCAGAACTATACAGACCTCTATTGAAGCCGTTGAGGCAGCTTTGGATAGTGGCACCAACCAAGGTCTTGACCTCTTTGCTTATGAATTGGATATGGATAATTTCCCTAAATTGGCCCAAATGAATGATATGGAAAATTAAAGTCACAGTTTCTAGTACTTTTGTTATTTTTTAATAAATAGAAATTAAAACAAGTTATAAGTAGGGCTTTAATTTTTTATTGACGAATAACGGGTTCTGGAGAATGAAAGACAGTTCACCATTCTGGAATATGTGCACTACTCGATTTCTATATGAAGGGAGGGAAATGTCATTTTGTCTTCTGTTTAATGAGATTTAGAGAAATAAAAAATACATGAATTCTAAAATGGTGGGTTTTGTAAGGTTATGGGGGGATTCAAAAACATTTACCACTTTGATCGCTTCGACCAATCTTTGGGCGTCCAATGAAGACATTTCGAGTCTATGCGAATTTTTCTCTTGTCCATGGCCTTTTTGTGCTGGTCTATTGTATCACGATTTATACATACAATGTACTGGCCTTTATAGTAGTTGATGAGGTTGAGATTTTGTAAGGTAGAGATTACATCCTCCTTTTTGATCGAGGTCACTTCGCAAATATCACTGTATAGATTTAAAATTTAGTAAGAATATGTCTTACTAAGTATATCATTCGAACTTACTTAATGGTTATGGTAGGCTTCTCACCATCACTGGTGGGTTTCTGACTAATAAATATCTCCAGTATGGTTTGGGCCCAATATGAGCGGTACGAAAGTAATCCCAAATCTGAAAGCGGCTTTTCTGGAGATCCTGTTTTTCCTTCGAATTTTGATAACTCATAACTAAACTCAATTAATAATTTGCCATATCCTTTGCGCTGATATGGTGGCATCGTAAGAATACACGCTACATTATAATCTTCGGTGCTTTCTTTTTCTTTTGAGAAGTATCCTACTATGTGAAAGCCTCTACTATCATATTCGGTCATGACATAGAACAAAAAGGGATCCGTGTCGTAATACAAAGTTTTATGATCGAGGAAAAGTTTCGCCAATAGACACAAATTCTGAGCATATACTTTGTTTTTGCGACCATCTATTTCGAAGAAGGATATTGTATTTTTACGATATATCTCATTGCCAGGTGGATGTCGCAGATTACATTTGATCAAATGTCGCTCCAAACATTTTCTACTTTTGCGATATTTGAGACAAAATTCACAAATGTAGATGCAGGGCATTTGACAAATTTCCTGTAAATGCTAAATGAACATAAAAATTTTCATATGTATCCTGCATGTGTAAATTTACCTGAGGATACGGTGAAAAGTACCAAGGCTTTATTCGATGTTTGCCCAATTCAATCATTTCGATATTTTTCATACGTGTTACAACATCGTCCTGGTGTATGCTTACCATACTTCCGGATTGTCTTGGTGTAGCACTTTTACCATCTTGAGAAACTTCCTCACTGGCCGGGACAACGACGGGTGGAACAGTGGCAGGTTCAGGGACGGGGACTACGGGGGCAGGAGGTAAGGGCGTGGGAATTATCTGAAATAAAGGAAATTTCATGAAATTCAATTCCATATGATACTATTTTAGTTGGCATACCTTTCTTTTACGGTTAATTTTCTTTTGTAAAGCTGCGGCCAATACAGCGTTTCCATTCACCAGTTCACCCACCGTTGGTTGAGGGGAAGTGGGGCGTGAAACACTACCCGTAACTGAAAGTAGTTTTTTTGGTGTTGTAACACCAGTACTGGCTCCTGTCTGTGTACCATCCCGTCGTGGAAATTGAACTTTACGCGTGTCCAGATCCTCTTCAGTTACCCATTCATCTAAGCGTTTGTTGACTATTAAGGAAGAGAAGGTGTAGGAGCATCTGTTTTATATTTATATTGTACAAAAAAAAAAAACTTACAATCAACGTAATGGACATAAAATTGCCTTTTGCCATCGTGATCCTTAATACTGACTATTTCCGCCAAGGGCCAGTCGTCTGTTTTATGCATTCTTACTGAAAGTCTACATCCTTCCGTCAAAGATGCCTAGTTTGCAAAAAGGCTCGATGAAAATTTGCTATTTAAGTATTCTTCTTTGTTACTTACTGTGGATTCGCATATAGATGATACATCTTCGTCTATGTCTGTTTTTTGCTTCATTTTAATTGCAATTATATTTTAATATTTATAAAATTTCCAGAATTTTTGCTCTGTTTGATGCGATTGTTTTCTTATGAATCCCGTCAGCTGTGATGTATTCCATAGTATTGTTGCCAAATAATTAATTATTGTGCATTTTCAGACAAGGTGACATCGGTTAAACAGAATATTGAAAATACATAGTTCTAGGAATGCGATTGGAATTCCACGATTTTTTTTATATTGGTAATGCGACGTTCATTTTGTACTTGTATGACTTTTCGTGTATATCATACTCTGCCAACATTTTTTGAATTTGGGGGCGCTTCTGAGAATCCACACTACGTCGTATACGATATCCAAAACTCCTCGGAAAAGCTCCGTCACTATTGAGAAGTTGTACCACGCCAAGTTACTACAAAAAATTATCGCAAGAGTGCAATTTTTAGGTGCCCTGGATACATTTAGAAGGACGCCAATAAGAGCCCCTTCACACAATCAGACAAAGTGCATTTTAAGATAGTTGTAAAAGAATCATTGTGGTCAAGTAAAACACGATTGTTTAGATGTTTATTAATTTTATTAAACATTATAAATTCTAATAAATATAACATTTATACGACTATCACATCACATTTAACATATTTGTATGCATTAATAAAAGATTGAATTTGAGTTACAAGTTACATGTTGTAGCGTCTATCAGCCAGTGCTTTTATTCCCAATAGAGGCAGTGTGTCTGGAAAAATATTTGAAAAACTATCCTTTATTCCATTTGGAAAGTCAGAAATTGTTCACCAATATACCTTTCACAATTTTAAGCGAAATAACTATGTTTTCAGCACTTCATTTCATTTTTTCATTTCATTTCATTTATTAGACATGTAATACAAAAGCCTTCGCGGCCAATAAATATATTACATAGTATTCTTAAACCTGAGTATACAACGGACTAATAATTGATTCTAATATTAACAATAATAATTAACAGTAGCAGAATAGCAGAACCCCCAGCCATAACAAACAAAGAAAAAAAAAAATAGCAGTAAATATTAGAGATATAAGGTACCTATAGTAAGCAAATATTCGTAAAATTGAAATAAAAGTTATCAAATGTCATTCAAATAATAATTCAACAGTTTAATGCGAAACACGTTATTAGAGTGAGAAAATACTCGTAGATCGTAAGGCAAACAGTTCCAACTACGTGCAATTCTAACGACATAGGCCCTTGCATAGAGTGATCTAGCAACCCTATTAATCAAAATTTGAGGGTTCCTCGTGGATCTCGAAAATTTAAATTTCCCACATAGAGAACGAGGACCTCCCGTCCTGACTATTTTATAGAAAAAAGATAAATTTCTAAATCTCACAAAATCAGCAAAGGAACAACCGAGAAAACGCTTAACATGACTTGTGATATGCTCCCTTCTACCCACATTATAGACAAAACGAACGACCGTGTTAACAATTACCCTGATCCTGTTCATAACATTCGAACCGCAACCCGAAACAATCTCCAAGCCATATATTATGTGACTCATTAGGAGAGATTTCGCCACCCTAAATCTGACATGAAGAGGTAAATATATGTTAGCAGCATATATACGTCGCAATGCTGCCCAAACACGCCCAGATACCAAATTGACATGATGGTCAAAGTTCAACCTCGTATCAAGAACAACACCAAGACATCTATGATGATCAACAAAATCAATTGGAGTATTTCCTAAAGAAATTGTAAAGTCATGAAGAAACAGCTCATTTAAACCAAAAGAGAGGGCTTTAGTTTTAGATCGATTCACACAAAGCGAGTTAAGTTCAGACCATTCAAGAAAACGAGTCAAAGTGTCGCTAATATCATACTGAAATCTAAATAAATCAGAACGTTCACATTTAAAAAGTAGGAACACATCATCGGCAAATAGAAAAGCTTGACACATAGGTGAGTTTACCATCCGAGCCAGATCATTAACATACAAAAGGAACAAAATGGGCCCTAAAACGGAACCCTGAGGGACACCAGAATGGAGGGGAAGTACTCCGGACTGAGAACCCCTTAGGGCAACAAATTGGCACCGACCGGAGAGGTAAGAAAAAACAAGTCTACAAGCTTGGAATGAAAAACCAAATTCATGTCTCAGTTTGGAAACCATGCACATAAAGTTGACAGAATTGAATGCCTTAGAAAGGTCAAGTGAAACCAGCACATTGGGTATATTACTATTAACATTCTCACGAATAGTATCAGTTAGTTGGAGAAGCAAAGACGTCGTAGAACGATTGGCACGGAAGGCATGTTGCAACTCATATATCTTCGACCCAGTAGATTCCAAAATCTGATCTTTCATAAGGTTCTCGAATACTTTCGAAAGAGCAGGAACAATAGTAATAGGCCTAAGATCTTCAGGTCCTCGAATATGACTACCCTTAGGAATTGGGACCACACGTCCAGTCTTCCAAGCTAAAGGAAAGACAGACCTAGTAAAAACCATATTAAATAAATCCAAAATGTAAGAAGAAACGTATGGAAATATTAATTTAATAAAATATATCGGAATTCCATCCACACCTAATGATTTTGACCTAACTTTACGCAACGCGTCATAAACCTCATCTTCATAAACGCAACGGAAAGAAAAATCATTAAGAGAATCAGGAAAGGACTCCAACTCCTGATCGTCTTGAAAATCAATGTTATTACCCGCGAAATATTCATTAATTTCATCAGCGTCATACGCAATATCCCTATGACTCGAACCAACACAGCCAGACGTGCGTAAAATATTCCAAAATCTTGCCGAATTCTCGCCGCCAAAAAGACCCGTATAAAATGTCCGTCTCTCCTTGCGAATAATACCCTTAGCTCTATTCCGAAGTTTGCAGTAAGTCCTCCAATTGGTCTCAGAACGGTCATTTAGAAAGGCTCTATAGGCCAAATCTCTAAACGATTGAGCTAAAATGATATTGCTACGCCTCATCCATGCATCATTCTTGTATACCACACGTTTACGCACAATTGGAACGAAAGAGAAAAGATCACAAAGTAAATTGCAAATAGCATCACATTTCGAATCAATGTCATCAAGACAAAGAATCGTAGAGGAATCAAAGTCGTCAATATAAGTAAGCAAATCATCCCAATTGATATTTCTAAAGTCCCTATATTCAAAGAAGTCTGCTGTATGTGGAACATCAATCGAAAAGGAGGCCAGAATAAGGGAGTGGTCTGAAATAGATGGACATTGGGTCTGATTACAGTCTAGAACAGAGATTCCACTCGAGAGAAAATAATCTATCAAAGAAGTTGATCGTGTTCTAAGATCAAAATGTGTAGGTCTCGAATTATGGGTCACCATCAAGTGCAACCGTGAACACAAAGAACGAAGACAACTCGATCTAACTGTGTTAAAAAGATTGCAGTTGAAATCACCAGCTACGAGGATACTAGAATACGAAAGTAAAAGGTCTCTATGAGAATTCTCAAAAATATCCAGATTACCCCTAGGCAAGTATACTACTCCAATAAGGACTTTCCTATCCTGAACATGCAATTCAATAAACAACGACTCACACTCAGAATTAGAAATAACCGTAACAGGCCTAAAGGTAATATTATTAGAAATATAAAAGGCCACACCACCACCTCGCCCAAGTAACCTGTCATTACGGCAGAGTTTATATCCAGCCATCATAACAGCACTGTCAAGAGTGTCGGCAGTAAACCACGTCTCAGATACCGCAAGTATATCAATCAAACCTGTTCCGACTATTTGTCTCAACTCATTTAACTTTGAGTCAGCCCTTAAACTCCGACAATTGAGGTGTCCTACTTTGAGTTTTGTTAGATAAGGGGTAAAAATATGTTTAATTTGACTAGAATTGCTTACTATGGGTCCTAAATTATCATTAAAAGACATCATAAGTTGGATATAATGTTATGGCAAGGGGGTTAAAAAAGCTATTGTAAAAATCAATACATATTATTCGCATATTATAACGATAATTAAATAATTATTATGCTCATAATTATATCGACGAATCATCCTAACAAGATATATAGTATAACGATGTATATTGAAGTAACTTCTTTAAATAAGTATATGAATAGGCACTACGTTTGTTTCATCAACATTACAATTTACATTTAAATATTAGGGCTGTTTTCTTTTTGCACTGGATAGAACTTTTGTATGGCAATCGTTGCACTGGTGTTCTATCCAGTGCAACTATCAGTGCAAGTCGCACCAGAGTCACCATTATATGCGAATTTTGTAGTTGTCAAAATATGAATTGGCAACTAACTAAAATACTGGGGAGGAACACATCTCAAGTGAATGTCACATACTGAAAAGAAGAAGAAACAAAAGCAAATGTAAATAAACAAAACAGAAGTATTTGTTTAAATTTTGTTTCACTGCAACAAAAACAGGAATATGTATCGAATTATGTAGAAATATCTAGTGGCCCAACTTTAAATGTAGCGTCTCTAACAACTTCCAATAAAGGAACTCTCACGGAAGTGACGATTTCATTTGGACATTTCGTCAAAGGCCTTCTCTGTATTTCGTGAGACTCACAATAATTATGGAGTTCGAAAAAATTTAACCGCGCCTTAAATTTTTACAAAAACACCTTAAATGGCATGAGAATCAGTGAAATGTGTTTTATTTTCCTACAAATCAAAGTTTAAATTGCATGGCTCGGGTGGTGGAAGTTTAGTACGAAGATCCAAAGAAAAGTCTTAATCCAAGAAATAAAAACAGTTCCTTCAACAATGGTGGGGGTAATATTATGGTCTGGGGGTCGTTTTTTGGACATGTTATGGCTCCGATTTATAGAGTATAGAGGGCACTATGCTTTTGGAAATCTTCAAAAACAGTTTGTCCCATGTAATATTACCATAACAATCACGGGAAATACCGTCTACATGGATTATTCAGTGCGATCATGATCTCCAGCACTCGTATAGTGTGCTAAAACAACTTATTTCTAATGAAAAAGTGTGTGTACTTGTACTCTATGTTTCGAATTCAGGCCAATGTCGTTCCTATGTTTAAAAACAAAATAATGTATTATACCCTTCATTGTGGACCAAATTCATTGATACCATCTCAAGTTTGTTGCGAGCTATATAAAGGTTGATATTCCCATATGCATGAATTTGAATCTGCACCGATTTAGACAAAATTGTATACACTTCAACAAAATCTATGTACTTAATATTTGAATCTAACTTTATGGGACGAAACATAATTTTAGTCAAAAATAAAAAAAAAAAATAATAATAAGAAAATCTGAAGTCTGGCGGGGCAGACTATAATATACACAACTTTGTATTTAGATCCACATTTTGATAAAATCTCAATCCTTCAATTTTGTTGAGTGCTTTTTATAAAGGTTTATGTTGCTAT
Organism: Haematobia irritans; assembly: GCF_050003625.1. Taxonomy (NCBI): domain Eukaryota; kingdom Metazoa; phylum Arthropoda; class Insecta; order Diptera; family Muscidae; genus Haematobia; species Haematobia irritans. Next base: position 6,299,522 of record NC_134399.1, read on the forward strand.
TTACCTCACTCGATTTGGACAATGTATATTGTAATACTTCTATAAAGAGTGCGACGCAGGGTATACATTTTTAGGCAATTTCGCAAAATTGAATTTATAATCGGTCGAAAGATTTATATTAGAGGTTTTTTAAGAATCAGTGACCATCAGCACGAAATAACATTATATGAAAATTTACTATAGAAATACATTTTCAATAAATATGCTAAATTTTGAGAAAATTTTCTATAGAAATAAAATTTTGACAAATTTTTCTATAGAAAAGCAAGTAAGGAAAGTCTATAGTCGGACAGGGCCGACTATATTATACCCTGCACCACTTTGTGATCTACATTTTCGACACCATCTGAATTCCTTCAAATTTTTTGAGTGGTATATATAAAGATTTATGTTCCCATATACATGCATTTAAATCTGAACCGACAATATATTTAAGACCAAAATTCTATTGACTTAAAATTTATGTCGGCTAATGCCCTGGGGTGGAACACAATGTTAGGTGGAACACAATGTTAGTAAAAAACAAGTAAGTAAAGTCTAAAGTCGGGCTGGGCCGACTATATTATACCCTTCACCAATATGTATACCAACATTTGTGTTACCACCTTAACTACTTCAAATTTGCTGGGAGCTATGCAAAGGTTTGCATTTCCAGATACAAATACTTATAATGAAGAGAATATTTGTACAAAAACACTAGAATTAAAATCGGCTATCACCATGGGATGAAACACAATGTTAGTAAAAAATATGGGAAATATGAAGCGAGAGAAATTTTAATGCAAGTGTACAAAAGGACATTTATGATTTATCAGGCGATACATATGTATACCAAATATAGGAAAATTTTAGTAATATTTGCAATTTTTGCTACTCACCAGTGGCGATTTTAAAAGGATATTGGTAGATCTCGCCAAGATATGTGGTCAAGTGTGGGTTGTAACATATTATTTGGTCAAGTCGAGCGACTTGGAGCCTTATTTAAAAATCAACTGATCTGTGGAAAATCTGGCACTACAGGATATGACTAAGATATGAGGAAATCATCACAGAGTTTTGTCTAAAGTGTGGGAATTTTGGTCATATTTGTAATAACTGGAAACACGAATATATGGGGGTTTTATCTAAATCTGAACCAAATCAGATCAAACTTAACACACTTAAATATCTAAAATATTAAAGATTTTAACCAAATTCAACACACATAACGACACCTAAATCTGAATCGATTTCAATCAAATTTACCAAGCATTGCTAGAATGTTAATTCTACTCTCTGTGCAAAACTTCACAAAAATCGGTAGTAAACTTTGGCCTCTGTTGTCATATGAGTCTAAATCGGACGAAAGATATATATCGGTGCTATATCTAAATTTGAATCGATTTCAATCAAATTTTGCACTCGTGACTATATGGCCAAGCGTTATGTTTGAGCAAAATTTCAACCAAATCAGGGTAAAACTCAGGCTGAATCCATATAAGTGCATATCGGACGAAAGATATATATGGAAGCTATATCTAAATCTGAACCGACTTCAATAAAATTTGGCACATTTGACTATACTACCAATTGTACTCCTAGTGCAAAATTTCTACCAAATTTGGGTTAAAATCTGGCTTCTAGGGCCGTATAAGTGGACGAAAGATATATATGGGAGCTATATCTAAATCTGAACCGATTTCTTCCAAAATCAATAGGGTTCTATTCCGACCCAAAACACATACTTGTGCCAAATTTGAAGTCGATTGGGCTTAAATTGCGACCTAGACTTTGATTACAAAAATGTGTTCACGGACAGACGGACATGGCTATATCGACTCAGGAGCCCACCCTAAGCATTTTTGCCAAAGACACCATGTGTCTATCTCGTCTCCTTCTGGGTGTTGCAAACATATGCACTAACTTATAATACCCTGTTCAACAGTGTGGCGCAGGGTATAAAAATTTTATAAATTATTGTTCATTAGGCCGTGAAGTACAAAAATATAACAGCAGACATCTACTGCTGTTTTTAGCAGACCTTTTCTATGAGTATACTGGAAGTCGAGTCTGAATTTGGAAAATAAAGTTGTTAACTCGTTGTAAAGGATTTTAATAGCATATAGAGAACAAAAGCTGAAAAAATGAAAACTTAAAATTCGCTTCCTAGAAAGAAGTACACAAAACCGAAATTTAAAAAAAAATGTGTCTTAAAAATATCCTTACTAGTATTCTCCGCTTCTTTGGCTCGGATTTAAAAAAAAAGGAAAAAAAGGAAAGGGAAAAAGTAAATTTTTAAAGTAAAGACAAAATCTTTGTAACAGGACATGCCTTTTTTTGAGTGTATACTGCATAATTTTCATAAATAAGGAAATTCGGTTCATCTCCCAAACCTATACCAATGATACCCTTGCTTATGTTTACTAATTCGCATGGGGTGGTTTAGGGTATGATATAGTCGGCCCCGCCCAATACCGATATGGACCAATTTTTGTATGGTTGTTAGAAACCACATACTAACACCACGTACCAAATTTCAACCGGATCGGATGAATTTTGCCCCTCCAAGAGTCTCCGAAGGTCAAATCTGGGGATCGGTTTATATGGGGGCTATACGTAAAGTAATGCGATATGGCCCTTTTCCAATAAGATACGACCTATATCAATAACAACTTCTTGTGCCAAGTTTCAAGTCGATAGCTTGTTTCGAACGGAAGTTGGCGTGATTTCAACAGACGGACCGACCATCATCGGGTCGTATTTTTTCCAAAATGAGGCCGGTCAGGCAGTTACTGTGAATGGTGTTCGCTATCGTAAGATGATAACGAACTTTGTATGGCCCGAATTTGCCCCACAGCTAACGAAACAATGGCTCTTTTGCGCAACAAATTTAATGTCCGTGTTATCTCACGTAATGGCAATGTCAATTGACCGCCAAGATCATGTGATTTGACACCGTTGGACTTTTTTCTTTGTGGTTATTTGAAAGAAAAGGTGTACGTCGATAAGCCAGCAACAATTCAATAGCTAAAGGACGAGATAATTCGGCACATTAACGGCATAGAACCTCAATTATGCCCCAGCGTCATCGAAAATTTGGACCATCGGATGGAGGTGTGCCACCGAGGTCGCGGCGTCTATTTGGCCTATAGTTTGTTCCATACATAATTGAGTAATACGAATATATCATAATAAAATAAAATTACAATAATGTCCTAAATAGTTTGTGTTTTATTCAAAATCAACATCGGCCCTTGAAAACTTAACCACCCTATTCTTTATGGGGTCTTAGAGCAATTTTTCGATCTGTTACAAACGGAATGACAAACTTAAAAAACCACCATCTTATGGTGGAGGGTATAAAAATAGCATTTGGAATAGTATATAATAAAATTGCCTTCTTCATCATTATTTAGAAAATATTCACCAAGACAGTATGATTTTGGTTTGGATTTTGCGGTAAAATTTAAAATTTTCATGAATTTTTTAGATATTTACGCTTCATTTGTGTATAATTTTTCTATTCTTTAGTTAACCCTCTAATGCCCAATCCCGCCTTTAGGCGGGCTTCAATAAATAAGGAAGCTTTTAGTAAAACACACCTTAACACAATAAAAATGGGTAAAATAAAAAGAAAACAGTTGGAACTGTTCAAAAGGCTTTGCAGCATATACTGAATTTTACCTATAAAATTTTCTTGTTTAGTTTTCTTGCTTTTGTGTCGTTAACATTAAATATTTATTCAGATGGCCAAAAAATTGGGGCATTAGAGGATTAATTATACAAACATAATCCAAAAATGAATAAAGTTAAGTTAATTTGCTGAAGAAATAATAATTCCGATAACTAAAATAAATCTAATTTTTTTAATGGTTGCATTTTCTTAATACATTTTAAAATAATAAAAACTTTTGTCTTACACTTTTCGACATTTTTTATTTTCACGGCGAAAGCTTAGGGAAACCTTGAAAATAAAAAATGTAAAAACAAGTGTAATGAAACTTATTTTTTATTGATGGAACCATGAACGCCTAAATGTTTTTTAACATATTTAAAAATTTTGAAAGAAAATCTTCACTCCAGCGCCTCTAAAATGGGATTTCGTGATAAAGACTCCTTGTTCCAACAAGCAAACACCTCAAACACACGGCCTGGGATGTGAAAATATGGCTCCTTCACAACACTAAATATCTCAAAACGCAACCACAAAGCCCAGGTAGCAACCCCATTGAAAACTAGGATCTCATTTGGAACCGTGGATCGGACAAAACCAAATTTCATCTTGGACAGCCCTTAAAAAAGTGTTACAAGAAGAATGGGGCAAAATCTCTCAAGAAACGTGTCGATGCCAAGACGACTGGAAGCCATTTGCGCTAACAAAGGGTACTATTCCAAATACTAAGTGGACCAAAATAATGTCTCATACAATGTGATTACTGATACGACGAATACTTTTGTGAGCTTTTTTTGTAGTTTTTTGATTTAATGATTAAAAATAATACAATAAAATTAATTTCACGATTTTTGTTTACGTTTTGCTGTTATGTATATCCATGGAAACATTTTAATAAAACTTTTTCATATAAATGTTAAGCGGTTTGCGATTTCAAGATATAAAAAAGAATATTTTTGTGAGTCACTGTATATGTTTTGTTTTTGTTTTTTGTATGACTTGTTTTATGGTCTAAAACAGCAAGAAATCCCTTTCTCAACCAAATATACAAATAAACTTGAGATATTTGTTTGTGGCTGGTGGTGGTGATGTTTTTCTCTGCCTACAATTATTGGTATTTCGTTCCAAAGAAAAACTTATAAACCAAGGTGGCTATTAAACCCAAGACAAAAGGCATCAGCCATGACTTCATTACGATTCCTCGTTCTTTTGCTCAGTATTCCATGTGGGTTCGGATTTTTCTGGAACATTTGTACGCTCTTCAGCAACCAGTTAACCGATTTTGTACTGTTGCATCATTTCACGGGCATATGAACTGTGACCAACTTCTTCGAAATTTTCTGTAGCATCTTTACCAGCTTGTTCGATCAAGACTTCTTCACCACCAGGATGCTCATTGAGAAAAGGGGTCACGTCATACACGTTGTTGTGGATTATGAACCAATTCTTTTCTTTTGTAATATTTTTGGCAACTTCGGCGTGGGTAAATTATTTTACATTTTGCGATGACATGGTATTAAGTTGAATTATATTTCCTGTGGTATTAAGTTGAATTATATTTCCTGTATATTCTCTCCCTCTTGTGATGGCTGGCCGAAGTCTGTAATTCTACGTTAACTAGGCTTTTGTGATTTTGATGCAATTGGCATATCCATTTCTATACCACACATGCTTGTGGTATTAGCCACTTGTAAATCCACCACTTGAGCAAATTCCCATATTTCCACGCGTTTGGTTGATAAACATGACGCACTGAATCTGTTTCCACGCACGTAGCTGTTGCCAGCAGTCATTTGTTTTTGAAAGGCAAGCAGCAAATCCTTTAAAATTAATAATCACTCTTTCGTTTTTGGTACACTTATTTCTATAAATTGATTATTAAATGTATACCCCCTATTTTTATTTGTAAACAATAACTGTGATTTTGACATTTGACGACCAAGTGTTGCCAATAAAAATCGAAATTTGAACTGAAATTTTTTTTGCGTTTTATTTTAGCACTGGTTATCAGTGCAAAAAGAAAACAGCCCTATTAAAGCTGAAACCAAAAGCAAGTTGAATTCAAACAAATTTACAAGTCAATATTAATCAGATTGTAATTCTATTTTTATATATATATATAATAATATCATTCCTTCTGGATAGAAATATATAGAATTTACCACAAAGTGGAAAAAAAGAAAAATTAACTATACATGAGATCAAAAATTCAAAATTAATAAGGGAATCAGAAAGCGTTTTAGTCTAGATGTTATTTGGAAGCTACATTATCCTTATTGAGAATGTCTTGGCATTCCAAAGCATTCAGATACAATTCTTTACCATCCGGCATCAACAACTTGGCTTTAGGGTTGTCATAATTAAGTACCTTGAACTTGAATATTAACTTTTTATTTAGAAGTTTCTTGCATAGTGCATTCAATTTTCCAGCAGCAGGTGTGAAGTGTTCATTTAAGTATACCCTCGTATGTATATCAACACTATTGTTAACGCTATCCACATTCGACTTTATCAAGTGAGATACCATTAGTGGTTTAGTCTTAATAGCTTGAAAATAGAATTTAATTACGTCATCCCGCATGAAATAGTTGTTGAATTTAACTAGGATAGACTTCATTCCATTGATATAATGCACACCGCAGATATCATGCTTGGAGATCGATATGTTAAGGAAATCTCCCAGTTGAATAATGGGATCAACTAGATTGGTCAATCCTTTCGGCATACCACTTATAATGACATCACCTCGATTTAGTTTTCGTTGGAGTGAATTAATCTCCAATTGCATTAAGGAAAATTGATTGGAAGTAGCAGCCTCCACATGACTAATTTCCTTGCGACATTCAGAAACTTCAAATTTTATATCCTTAACGAGAGCATCCATATCTTTCCTCATACTCACAATAGCATCCATGGCCTCATCAACCCTGTTGCGCTCCTCATTAGCTCTAGTGATGAAATCTTGCATCATCTTCTTTAAACTCTTGACTTCATCACTCAATGATGTATCGTTCGTAGAAATTGTTGTATTAGTTTCTTGTTTACCACAGGATGGACAAACATAAGAAAGAGCCGTATTAGCAATTAGAATGTCTTGCTGCTCACTGGTGAGATCGGTGCAGGTTGTATGTGCCCACTGAGCACAGCAACGGCATTTCACACTTCCCTTCGACTTACACAAGTTGTTACTGCAAATAATGCACTTGGACGGCATTTTAGTGTTCTTTTGTTTATCAGCCATGAGTATGGACAGTGATCTTGCACACCTAACCTCAATATTCGTCAACCAGTCAACAGTAGCAAATAGAAACGCGTAATCAGGAAAAGACAATACCAGCAATGGAAAATGCACAAATATATCCGGCTTATTTATTGTTATGACTCAAGTTGTTTTCGACTCCAATAAAAAAAATAAACCAATTCTTGCTGTAGCAAAGGCGATTGGTGGTGACAATGTAACAGCAACCGGCAAAGTTTTTGACAGCATAAAAGTTTCCAAAAATATTGGGAAAAACACTCAAAATTAAAACTCCGGAACTTGTTTGAATAAAATATGAAGGTTTGCAATTGAATTTTTGCAGAAATATGGATTAATTAGCAAAAGATGATCCGCCGACAAAAAATACGTCTTCACTCAGGCATTTTTTTTTTTTTTTTTTTTTTTTTTTTTTTATGTTTTCAGCACTTTTTATTTAAATAAATTATTAGAAGCTAGTTGTGCTTGGTGTTTCACAAAATATTATAAAATGCCTCTTGTAACAATAGTGATAGCAAAATACTTTCATGCGAATAGTGGTGGCAAAATACTATCACAGTTGGCGATTGTTGCAGTGATAAAATTAAAAGTAAGCACGCTGTATATAATTATATAATTGATCTAGCACCTATTTGTTATTATTTGAGCAATATATGCATTGAAAATTTGGAATTTCAATTAAACATGGCAAAATATTTGATTTTGGTTGCATTGATAAGGAAGTTGCAGGGTGACATAGAATATCTGCAAATGTTTGGCCATTCAGTTACTATTTACGAAATTACCGTTTTCCCATCTCTGTTATATGTGCTCTTAAAGTGTGGTAACTCTTTTTCTAACACGTGTTATTGTTTATTGTAAATTTTAATTTTGGAACTAAAGCGATTTCCACTGACCATTTTATTCTTTCCATAGTTTTGTAATTATCTTTTGTAATGGGTCGTAAAGGTAAAGCAAATCCTTTTGCAGCTAAAAAGCGTCAAAGGCGGGAAAATGTAAGTTGATGAAGTGAAAATGTTTTGTTTTTATTAAAAGATTCTTTTACCCACAGAAAGACAAACCGGCAGAGAGACAACATGAACCCTATGAAGAAATTATACGGGATAATGCGGCATTTCTAAAATATTACAAAATGCAAGATATATGTGCAGACGAAGACGAGTGGCAACAATTCTTGACTTCCATACGTGCCAATCTGCCTGCTACGTTCCGTGTTACAGGTTTCAAAGGTGAGGCAAAGGCATTGATTGATATAATTCGTAATGAATTATTCACGGAATATGTAAGGGGTGTGGCTGAGTTACGTGGAAAAACAGTAGACGAAGTGGAAAAACCCATATGTTTACCTTGGTATCCCAATGGAATGGCATATCAGTTGGATCTAACACGTAAGGATATACGCCGCTCAGAGCCTTTGTATCGTTTGCACAACTTTCTTATCAATGAGACAAATGCTGGTGCCATTAGCCGCCAAGAGGCTGTGTCAATGATTCCACCATTAGTGTTAGATGTTAAGCCTACAGATAAGGTTCTTGACATGTGTGCCGCTCCAGGCTCAAAGACAGCACAACTCATTGAGGCCTTACACGCAGAGCCGGAAAATTATAAGATTCCTCCGGGCTTTGTTTTGGCCAATGATGTGGACAACAATCGTTGTTATATGCTTGTGCACCAGGCAAAACGTATGAATTCTCCATGTTTTGTGGTAACAAATCATGACAGTGCATTTTTCCCAAATTTGTTGGTGAGTTCTGTGTAACGATAAAGTACTAATGCCTCTTGCTACTAACCTTTTTATTTTATATAGAAAACTGAGCCAGATGGTTCCAAGTCTATACAAAAATTCGATAAAATTCTCTGCGATGTTCCTTGTTCAGGGGATGGTACCTTACGTAAAAATCCTGATATTTGGGGAAAATGGAATTTAGGGCAAGCCTACAACTTGCATGGGTAAAATAAGTTTTGTGCTTTAAAGTAAATGAATTTTTCAAATATATCTCTTTTTCTTTAAATTTAGTGTTCAATATCGTATTACTCGCCGTGGAGCTGAAATGCTAGAAGTGGGTGGACGTTTGGTTTACTCCACTTGCTCATTGAATCCCATAGAAAACGAAGCTGTATTGCAACGAATTGTGGCCGACTCAAAGGGAGCCTTGGAACTTGTTGATGCTTCCCATTTGGTTCCTGGCTTAAAGTACAAACCTGGAATGACCCAATGGAAATTAGCTTCTAAGGAAGTAGATGAGATCTACTCAAGTTTTGATGAAGTTCCTGAGAAATATCATACTATTATAAGGCCAAACATGTTTCCTATGCCTAAAGAGGAAATGGATAAATTGGGTTTGGACAAATGGTAAATATAAGCAGGGAATTTGTGCGAAATCCACATAAAGCCATTTTTATTTTTTGCAGTATACGTATATTGCCTCATCTCCAAGATTCTGGTGGTTTCTTCGTGGCTGTTTTGCACAAAAAATGCCAACTACCCTTTGAGAAGAACGATGTTAAGGATTTGGAGGAAAAACCCAAACCCGAAGTCAAAGTGGATGACGAAGGCAAACCTATCGAAGAAAAATCTGTACCTTGGGGCCCTCAACGTAAGCGTAGACGTCTCCATGGCTATAAGGAAGATCCCTATGTATTTTTTGAAGAAAACGATGCCGATTGGGAGGCAATTAAGAAATTCTATGATTTAGACGAAGCTTTAAATAGCCGTTGTCTATTGACACGTTGCATTACTGAGAAAAAGAAAAATATTTACTATTGCTCGGAATTGATAAGAGATCTTGTCCTACTCAACGAATCAAATATCAAAATAATCAATACTGGAGTTAAGTCCTTTGTGCGTTGTGAAAATCGTCATACTAACCATCCATTCCGTCTGGCCCAAGAGGGTTTGCAAACCACAAATGCCTTTGTGGGAGCCAGTCGGCGTATTGAAGTTGAAAAAGACGATTTAATATTGCAGTTAAATTGCACGGATCCCACAAAACCACCATCAACAACAGAGCTTAAGGAAGCCACGCAGCAAAGATGCAAAGAGTTAGGTGAGTTAAAATTTTTTTAAATTAAATTAAACCTGTATCCTCTTTTTGAATCTTTCCTCCAACCCGTCAAACCTATTTTGGATGCACAGAGAAAAGGTCTATTATTTTTGTTTAATTTTTATTGAAAAACCAAAATCAGTCAAAAAATAGGGTTTATAATTCGATGGGGATTGTCTACGAGAAAGTTTTGTTTTGTTAATATGTTAGCCGAATGGTATATATCACCTGGAAGTTTACCGTGACAAGTGTATTCGGCCCACCACCAGGAGCGTTCTACCAGCAGCATTGCTCGCATTTCGTTTGGAATGCAAATTTCAAAGTAATATTGATCTAGTATATTGGAGGAAATGATTTCAGATTCCGGAATCATAGTTTGGATGCCTTGGTACATCTAAAACAGTTGTTATTTACTCTTCCATCTCCTATAACGAAAATTCTGGTGACAGATTTGCTAAATACCTCTCTTTGACGGATCATCATAGTTTTCGCTGGGGTAACTACCATGCTTTATATAAATCAACAGCCAATATTGGGAGAGGGACTGAATAGCAAAACGACTTTATTCTTGACTTTGACACTATGAGTCGTACTATCAAGTAGGGTGGAACCAAAAAAATTGCTGCCTCATGGTAAAGTTCTGTCTCCCTCGTAATTAACTTTTATGTGGCTAATGTTTCGTCCAACTGTATTGAAAAAAATGGTGCTGAATACCTAGCTCATATTTTAAATGCTTTCCGCACATGAGGCAAGGTTGTGTTGATATTGAAACATGGGAAACCGATCCATTTGGTGGATCTTAGGTTAATTTAAGTATGGTGGTAGCCTGTTATTGTAGGCTCAATTAAAGTATTCTTTCCATTGTGGCACCACAGGTGGTGAATTTCTCTTTTATCAATGGGTGCTGCACGCTTCTATGTATAGCTCTAGTACAAGGGACCTTCTTTTGATAGTGGAGTCCGAACGCAGTTTTAATATCCGAAAAAAAAACATAGAAGCTTTGGAACACTCAGGAATGTCACCAGTATTACTGAGAGGGGATAATCTACCCGTGGAATTTTTGGTGTTCGCTTCAATTTGTCATTAAATCCATGATCCTTTGTATGCAAGGTGGGAATACTAACACGGTTGCCACAAGAGCCAAAAATTATGTACCAAAATTTGGAGAATATTTTACCAAAAACCTATCAAATAAAAAAAATCTTTTTTAAGACACAATTATTTCTATAAAAAGTTTTGTCAAAATTTTATTTCTATAGAAAATTTTACCAAAATTTTTTTTCTGTAGAAAATTTTGTCAAAATGTTATTTCTGTAAATTTTGTCAAAATTTTATTTCCATAGAAAATTTTGTCAAAATTTTACTTCTATAGAAAATTTTGTCAAAATTTTATTTCTATAGAAAATTTTGTCAAAATTTTATTTCTATAGAAAATTTTGTCAAAATTTCATTTCTATAGAAAATTTTGTCAAAATTTTATTTCTATAGAAAATTTTGTCAAAATTTTATTTCTATAGAAAATTTTGTCAAAATTTTATTTCTATAAAAAATTTTGTCAAAATTTTATTTCTATAGTAAATTTTGTCAAAATTGTATTTCTATAGAAAATTTTGTCAAATTTTTATTTCTATAGAAAATTTTGTCAAAATTTTATTTCTATAGAAAATTTTGTCAAAATTTTATTTCTATAGAAAATTTTGTCAAAATTTTATTTCTATAAAAAATTTTGTCAAAATTTTATTTCTATAGAAAATTTTGTCAAAATTTTATTTCTATAGAAAATTTTGTCAAAATTTTATTTCTATAGAAACTTTTGTCGAAATTTTACTTCTATAGAAAATGTTGTCAAAATTTTATTTTTGTAGAAAATTTTGTCAAAATTTTATTTCTATAGAAAATTTTGTCAAAATTTTATTTCTATAGAAAATTTTGTCAAAATGTTATTTCTATTAAAAATTTGCGAATAGGAATATTTTGCAAAACCTAAAACATCAAGAATTCCACCAATCTACCAAACAGTAAAAAATCTACCACTGTTGGTTGAATTCTACCAGCTGTTGTATCTCTAGATGTCTCTTCTATAAGGTCCTCACATTTCGAAATAAATGCAACAAATAGCCACTTGCATCACATCAGACTGCCGCCAGAAAAAAAATTCTGGGTTAGATTTCCAAAACAATGCACTCACGAACCTGATCGGTAGGTGTGAAGGCCATTTCCCAGTTTAGATCGTATCTCTAGATATCTTTCCAGATGTCTCTTCTATAAGGTCCCCACATTTCGAAATAACTGCCACAAATAGTCACTCACTCGCATCACATCAGGAAGAACCCCTCTTTAATTTTTAACATTTTTCCCTGTCTTTTCAATTTCAAGTTGAGTGCTTTGGAAAACAAAAAACTGCAATTCGCACAAGGGTTAAGCGGGCACAAGAAATCAGACCTTATAGATTTGGTCGATTTCTGGTAAAATTTTTGGTTGTTTGAAGAAAGAAGACATAAGTGACGACAAATTTTTCTAGTCCTTGTAAGCGACCTTAGAATTGTTTTATTTTTCTATAAAACCCCAAAAATTTTAATAATCTTCTAGTCAATCTATTTAGGACTTAAACCTGTATTTATTTAGAATTTTCTTTTGTTTTTAAATTCTTTTTTTTTTTTAATTCTTGCAGGTGTTGGTAGTTGTATATTGAGATATGTCGATGACCGTTTCACTTTGCACATTGTGGGTTGGCGTGGAACCTCGAGTCTGCGTGCTTATGTTGATAGCAGTGAAACTTTGCACATTTTGCGTTTATTAGGGGCCGATATTAGTAAATTCGGTAAGTTTTGGAAGACATTGTAAAATAAACCTGACATTGATTTGATTTCGTTATTTTTACAGAGGTTAACAAATACGAAAAGGCTAGGGAGGCTGCTGCAGCTTTGGCCGCCGCTGAAGAAACTTCAGAAGATGTAGCCATAGCGGCTGAAGAGGCCTTACAAGATGTTGAGAATAATCTAAATGAAGCAACAATAGTGGAATAATTTAAAAATGGATTTATGTTTAATTTATATTCTATATTTTCTTTTTTTAATTTAATTTAGACTTGATACATTTGTATTGTGTATCATGGCAACAATTTCAATAAAACTCAATATCCGAAAGTAATTTTCTGCTAAATTTTCCATTTATTAGATCAAGGTAACTTTTTGGCCCAATCTCTTGGATCATCCCAATTTCATGAAATATATCCGTTTTCATTGCAAAATACTAATGAACAAAATTCCAATTTTACTCGAAAGCTATTAAAGGCTACCTATCCATATTGATCGATCAATCAAAAATAAATTTAGAAAAAGGTAAGTTTGTTAAATAAACCATCAATAAGTAGTAACAGCTCGAAAATAACTTTGTTAATAGACGATTTAACACCATAGCAAGGTGAACGATATGTGTGTGTGTGTTTGTGCATGGCGTCAAAGTTTGTGAGTTTCCTGGCAATTAGGTGTATGATGTGTATCATACGTGAATTTTCTGTTTGAGTCACAGATATAAGGTTTATAGCAAAGTTATTTTCCTATTTCCGTTGAAAGCATGATTCCATTTTAGCAATACTTTGGAAATACCCACACACAGCTACATATAGTTTAGCAATAGCAACAACCCTAGTCAAGTGAGCATATGTATGTTAGATGTGAGTGAGAAAATTGCATTTACGTGACTTGTAATGTAATAGACAATAGCTGAAGAGGTCGTAGGGAGAGGAAACATACACAAGATGCTGGCTATGTGGATGAGCTGTTGCTGTCTTTATGTGCCATATGCTTGTTTGATTCCAAACATTTTCACTTCCATACAACGAATGTAATCTTGAATGTTACTATCTGTCTGTATGTACGTCTGTCAGTTTGGGAGAATTTGTTAGTGTGCCGAACAAAATAGCCGGAAGACAAGCAATCATTAAAACGGAAATAATACAGAACTGTTGCTTGCTTTCCGGTGCGAACAAAATAGGGAAAGAAAAAAGAAACATCAACACGAAGGGCAAACGAAAAAAAGAAGAAGTCGTTGTAAAACACGTAGCTGTAATTTGGGATTTATTACTGGAAGGTCTCTCCTCTAATAATATAAAGAAAAATCTTTTCCTTTTTTCGCCGAGACTGTGCCCTAAAAAATGCAAACACATATATCTCATATATTCCGATAAAGATTATTTTTATCTCTTGATATTTGTTGCTGTTATTATTGTTTTTTTTTTTTTCAATTATCAAATAATTTGTCTTTTAAGATGTCATGATTTCAGGCGCATTGTCATAACATTAAACTTAAGCTGGTGAATTTCACAATAATTTTTAATCTTAAATGTTTTACCAGTTCAAGAGACTGAATTTGCCGACAAAGTAAATAATAATTGTTATTTAGATCTGCCTCAAGATAATAGAATTGAGGTATGAGATGTTTTATTTATTTAGTTTAGTATTAAACTTAATCCCAATGTCGGTAACAATCTTTTTAATTTTACCATATATCTTTATAAACGTCCGTCATAGGATGGTTGGTTTAATCAGTCATTTCATTTTGCCATTTTATTTGCAAAACAATCGAGTTAAAAGATTTCGACCTTATAAAAATTAGAGATATCATACAGATGGCTAGAAAGTAGACTAGGAAGTAGAGTAGAATAAAATTTTGACATAATTTTCTATAGAAATAAAATTTTGAAAAAAAAATTGTATAGAAATAAAATGTTGACAAAATTTTCTATAGAAATAAAATTAAAAAAAAAATCTATAGAAATAAAATTTTTACATTTTTTATAGAAATAAATTTTTGACAAAATTTCCTCAAGAAATAATATTTTGACAACATTTTTTATAGAAATAAAATTTTGACAATTTTTTTTATAGACATAAAATTTTGACAAAATTTTCTATAGACATAAAATTTTGACAAAATGTTCTGTATAAATAAAATTTATACAAAATTTTCTATACAAATAAAATTTTTACAAAATTTTCTATAGAAATAACATTTTTGCTTTTGATTTCAGCTTAAAACCATGCATTGACTAAACTACAAGTATAGCTTAACCATCAGAGGAAAAGAATGTTTGTCAAATTTATTTGGGCAAAGCCCTATAGACTGCAAGATGGTTGGATGGACGCACGTTTCGGAATTATCACATTCCTCATCAGCATCCTCTACTTGCAGCAAAACTATCAACCAATTATCAGAATAAATTCAGGCAGTTCAATAAACCCAAAAGTGAACCACACTTGAACCTTCCGAAAAAAGATTTACACGATAGCCGGCTTATGCCGAAATTCGTACAAACATATCTCTTATCCTTTGCCACCGTCAAATCATCAAGCCAACTGCACTCAAAGGCTGGGTTTATTTTGAGCGTGCTTCCTCTTTTTTATACCCTTCACCACTACTGTGGTACAGGGTATAATAAGTTTGTGCATTTGTATGTAACGCCAAGAAGGAAAAGTCTGAGACCCTTCTTTTAGTATACCGATCGTCTTAGAATTAAATTCTGAGTCGAGTTGTGTGCAAAGTACAGCTCGCAGTTTTAGTCCGATTGTCCTAAAATTTGGTATAGGGTCCTGTTTCGGCTCAAAGACGATCCCTATTGATTTTGGAAAAAATCGGTTCAGATTTAGATATAGCTGCCATATATATTTTTCATCGATCTGGTCATAATTGGCGTGTATATCAACCGATCTTCCTCAAATTCCGTACATCCGAATATTTTACGAGTCTCGAAAAACTTGCAAAATATCAGCCAAATCGGTTCAGATTTAGATATAGCTCCCATATATAGCTTTCGCCCGATTTACACTCCTTTGTACACAGAGGCCAATTTTTTGCTCCGATTTAGTTGAAATTTTGCACAGGGAGTAGAATTAGCATTATAGCTATGCGTGTCAAATTTGGTTGAAATCGGTTCAGATTTAGATATAGCTCCCATATATAGCTTTCGCCCGATTTACACTCAAATGAGCACAGAGGCCAATTTTTTGCTCCGATTTAGTTGAAATTTTGCACAGGGAGTAGAATTAGCATTGTAGCTATGTGTGCCAAATTTGGTTGAAATCGGTTCAGATTTAGATATAGCTCCCATATATAGCTTTCGCCCGATTTACACTCAAATGACCACAGAGGCCAATTTTTTGCTCCGATTTAGTTGAAATTTTGCACAGGGAGTAGAATTAGCATTGTAGCTATGCTTGCCAAATTTGGTTGACATCGGTTCAGATTTAGATATAGCTCCCATATGTTTTTCTGATTTCGACAAAAATGGTCAAAATACCAACATTTTCCTTGTTAAATCGCCACTGCTTAGTCGAAAAGTTGACGAAAAATGACTCTAATTTTCCTAAACTTCTAATACATATATATCGAGCGATAAATCATAAATAAACTTTTGCGAAGTTTCCTTAAAATTGCTTCAGAATTAAATGTTTCCCATATTTTTTTACTAAAATTGTGTTCCACCCTAGTGCATTAGCCAACTTAAATTTTGCGTCTATAGATTTTGTAAAAGTCTATCAAATTCTGTCCAAACCGAGTGATATTTAAATGTATGTATTTTGGACAAACCTTTATATATAGCACCCAACACATTTGACGGATGTGATATGGTATCGAAAATTTAGATCTACAAAGTGGTGCAGGGTATAATATAGTCGGCCCCGCCCGACTTTAGACTTTCTTCACTTGTTTCAAAATAAATTTGACAAACATTCCTTTCCTCTGTCGGTTAAGCTACACTTGTAGTTTCGTCAATGCATGGTTTTAAGCTGAAATCAAAAGCAAAGAAAAAAAACAACAATAACAAAAAAAAAAACGAATAAAATACAATGTTGACAAAATTTTCTATTGAAATTAAATTTTGACAAAATTTTCTATAGAAATAAAATTTTGACAAAATTTTCTATAGAACTAAAATTTGGACAAAATTTTCTACAGAAATAAAATTTTGACAAAATTTTCTATTGAAATAGGATTTTGACCAAATTGTACAGAAATAAAATTTTGACAAATTTTTTATGGATGTAAAATTTTTTACAAAATTTTCTCTAGAAATAAAATTTTGAAAAATTTTTTTGTAGAAATAAAATTTTGACAAAATTTTTAATAGAAATAAAATTTGGACAAAATTTTCTATAGAAATAAAATTTTGCAAAATTTTCTCTAGAAATAAGATTTTTTTTAAGAAATAAAATTTTGACATTATTTTTTATAGAAATAAAATTTTGTCAAATTTTTATTTCTATACACATAAAACTTTGACAAAATTTTCTATAGAAATACAATTTTGACAAAAATTTCTATAGAAATAAAATTTTGACCAAATTTTCTATAGAAAAAAGATTTTGACAAAATTTTCTATAGAAATAAAATAGAGTCTGCTTTATAGAAATAAAATTTTGACAAATTTTTTTTTCTAGGAATAAAATGTTAAAAATTTTTAATAGAAATAAAATTTTGACAAAATTTTCTATAGACATAAAAATTTACCAAAATTTTCTATATAAAAAATGTTAGACAAAATTTTCTATAGAAATAAAATTTTGACAAACTTTTCTATAGAAACAAAATTTTGACAAAATTTTCTGTAGAAATAAAATTTTCACAAAATTTTCTATAGAAGTGAAGTTTTGACAAAATGTTCTATACAAATAAAATTTTGACAAAATTTTGTATAGACATAAAATGTTGACAAAATTTTCTGTAGAAATAAAATTTTCTATACAAATAAAAGTTTGACAAAATTTTCTATACAAATAAAATTTTGGCAAAATTTTCTATAGAAATAAAATTTTGACAAAATTTTCTATAGAAATAAAAATTTCCTATAGAAATAAAATTTTGACAAAATTTTCTATAGAAATTAAATTTTGACCAAATTTTCTCTAGAAAACTAAATTTTGACAAAATTGCACAGAAATAAAATTTTGACAAATTTTTTATGAAAGTAAAATTTTTTACAAAATTTTGTATAGAAATAACATTTTGACAAAATTTTCTGTAGAAATAAAATTTTGGCAATTTTTTTTTGTAGAAATAAAATTTTGACAAAATTTTCTATAGATATAACATTTTGACAAAATTAGCTATAGAAATAAAATTTTGCAAAATTTTCTCTAGAAATAAGATTTTGACAAAATTGTATAGAAATAAAATTTTGACAATATTTTTTACAGAAATAAAATTTTGTCAAATTTTTATTTCTATACACATAAAATTTTGACAAAATTTTCTATAGGAATACAATTTTGACAAAAATTTCTATAGAAATACAATTTTGAACAAATTTTCTATAGAAATAAAATCTTGACAAAATATTCTATAGAAATAAAATTTTATCCAGTTTGCCGATTGGGATTCCGATTGTAACAAGACATATATTTGAGGTTATAAAAGTATGTATATTTTTGATAAGCGTAAAATTGTAAGACGATCTAAGAATGCCCTTTTTTTTGTAAAAAACGCTATTACTGTTTAGGTCTTCCCCAACACTGTTCCATCATTGTCACGTTAATTATAGCTTCCGTATTTTTTTTATGAAATCTGAACATTTTGTTGTCACATTTGCCTGGGATCATTACCTAAAGTTATTTCATTGAACCCATACTATACTAAAAATATGATATTATATATTTATCACAATTAATAACATTTGCTTTGAATATTTGAAAACACCTGCATATATAGAAACTAATAAAGAGATATATAAACATGGAATATTAAATTCCAATTGAACCTAATTCACATTTTCAATTGTTGGATAACTAAAAATTATTATACCAGTACAAAAAAAAATATGAGCAGAAATTTTATACAGGAATGGTATAAAAGTTATTTTTTTTATAACTAGATTTTAGTTTGATTGAAACAAATACAAAAGTTTTAGTTTGAGGGAACAACATAAAAATATTAGAGGACTGGAATGTAGAAAAACTTTTTTCAGTTTTTTGTAATCCTTAGGGCGATAATTTAAAACATAAAAATATTGCCCAAAAGATGATGATCGTTTGACCAAAATATAAAAAAAATACAGCACAAAATTTTGTTTCAATAGAAAATTGTGCCAAAATTTTATTTCTGTAGAAAATTTTGTTAAAATTTTATTTTGATAGAAAATTTTGTGTAAATTTTATTTCTATAGAAAATTTTGACAAAATTTTATTTCTGTAGAAAATTTTGTCAAAATTTTATTTCTATAGATATTTTTGTCAAACTTAAAATTTTGTCAAAATTTTATTTCTATAGATATTTTTGTCAAACTTAAAATTTTGTCAAAATTTTATTTCTATAGAAAATTTTGTCAAAATTTTATTTCTATAAAAAATTTTGTCAACATTTTATTTCTATAGAAAATTTTGTCAAAATTTTATTTCTATAGAAAATTTTGTCAAAATTTTATTTCTATAGAAAATTTTGTAAAAATTTTATTTCTATAGAAAATTTTGTCAAAATTTTATTTCTATAGAAACTTTTGTCAAAATTTCATTACTATAGACAATTTTGTCAAAATTTTATTTCTATAGAAAATTTTGTCAAAATTTTATTTCTATAGAAAATTTTGTCAAAATTTTATTTTTATAGACAATTTTGTCAAGAATTTATTTCTATAGAAAATTTTGTCAAAATTTTATTTCTATAGAAAATCGTGTAAAAATTGTATGCCTATAGAAAATTTTTTCAAGATTTTACTTCTATAGAAAATTTTGTCAAAATTTTATTTCTATAAAAAATTTCATTTAGTTGGAGAGGAATATTTTGCAAAATCCACCGGTACATCAAGAAGTCTACCAATCTACCGAACAGTAAAAATTTATTGTGAGCGTTGATATTCCACAGTTGTTAATAAAAAAGTTTAAATATTTTATAAAGGGTGGTTAAATTGTAAGGGCCGATGTTGAATGTGAACCACACCTAAACGCCAAGTTTTTTTCCGAATTTTATTTGACATTTCTCTATTTCAGACTTACTCAATTTGAACCATGGAGAGATACAAAATCCAACAACGTGTCAAATGGTTCCAAGAAATGGCAATGGATGATCAATTTTCGAAGAAAATCATCTTCAGTGATGAGGCACATCACCTCAGTGGATTCGTCAATAAACAGAATTGCCGCATTTGGGCGAATGAGAATCCAAAAGTGATTATCGAAAAACCAATGCACCCACAAAGAGTGACTGTTTGGTGCGGTTTATGGGCTGGCGGCATCATCGGGCCGTATTTTTTTCAAAATGAGGCCGGTCAGGCAGTTACTGTGAATGGTGTTAGCTATCGTGAGATGATAACGAACTTTTTATGGCCCGCATTGGAAGATATGGATGTGGACGATATGTGGTTTCAGCAGGTCGGTGCCACTTTCCACACAGCTAACGAAACAATGGCTCTTTTGCGCAACAAATTCAATGGCCGTGTTATCTCACGTAATGTCGATGTCAATTGGCCGCCGAGATCATGTGATTTGACATCGTTGGACTTTTTTCTTTGGGGTTATTTGAAAGAAAAGGTGTACGTCGATAAGCCAGCAACAATTCAAGAGCTAAAGGATGAGATAATTCGGCACATTAACGGCATAGAACCTCCATTATGCCTCAGCGTCATCGAAAATTTGGACCATCGGATGAAGGTGTGCCACCGAGGTCGCGGCGCCCATTTGGCCGATATTTTGTTCCATACATAATTGAGTAATACCAATATATCATAATAAAATAAAATTACAATAATATCCTAAATAGTTTGTGTTTTATTCAAAATCAACATCGGCCCTTGAAATTTTAACCAACCTTTATAACAATATGTCTTTCGTTGGATTGATGTTCTATGATATTTAAACTCTTTCCATTATCAGTAAATTCCCTACAAAATATATTTTAATAAGCTCAAATAGGTAAGTGTGTTAACATTTCAGTTTTAATTGGTCTACTTATAAAAGATATATTTTATTATATGTTCAGTACTTATCTCAAAGGTAGGTTTGAAAGGAAAAGTATTCTATGAACCGAATGCTGCCAAGTGGGTTTAGTTGCGTTTTCGCTGTCGAGTAAAATGGCAGGGTATATTTTAAATTCTATATTTATAGTATGTGTCATTGGAAGCTTCATAATAAATTCGTATCAGGTAAATAACGGTGCAATATACGATAAAGTGTAACAAACCAGTGTCATGTAAAAAACCACAATGACTTTTTTGTAAAATTTTATTTCCATAGAAAATTTTGGCAAAATTTTATTTCTATAGAAAATGTTGCCAAAATTTTATTTCTATAGAAAATTTTTGAAAAAAATTTATTTCTATAGAAAATTTTGGCAAAATTTTATTTCTATAGTAGGCCTACAAACAAGGTTGTCACAGTTGGTAGAATTCTACCAAAAATCGTAAATTTGTTACTGTTTGGTAGATTGGTAGAATTTTTGATGTTTTGGTAGATTTTGCAAAATTTTATTTCTATAGAAAATTTTGGCAAAATTTTATTTCTATAGAAAATTTTGCAAAATCTACCAGAACATCAAAAATTCTACCAAACAGTAAAAAATCTATGATTTTTGGTAGAATTCTAGCAACTTTGGCAACCTTGTTTGTAGGCCATAATTCGTTCCAATTCGAACAAATCTAAATTGATTCTAAAATTTCATCTTATTTCCGACATTTGCTGATGTTGAACAATAAAATTAACAAAAAAAAAATGAGCAAAATCTATAGGTTTATTTCTTGCATTACATATCAGCCACCCTGTAGAGATATGTATTGACAGTGCTGTGTTCAATTTGTTTTCTTCCCTTCCAGATATCTCTACCCAGTGATCCCACATACAATGCTGGCGTTGTCGAATTTATACCAGCCAAAGAGGGTTCCGCAAAAGCGCGACTTAAGGATAATTTATCACGCATGAAGGCCATCATAGAATCGGATGGAACTTATGATTTGGATATTTTAGTTTTTCCCGAATTCGTTTTGAATGATCATGATATGATGACCTATGTACCAGATCCTAAGGAGAAAATTTCACCATGTGCAATGGCAAATTATGATTGGTTTCTGACAGAGCTTTCATGCTCGGCACGTAGTCGAAAACTTTATGTGGTCATAAACGTAGTGGAGAAAGTGAAATGTTGGCCAACAGACGGCAGCTGTACCAATGGCCTAAAGACCTATAATACAAATGTGGTTTTCGATCGTGAGGGTCGTGTTATATCACGTTATCGCAAGACTCATTTGTATCGCTATGAATGGCGGTCTACAAATGTTATGGAGAATCCCGATTTAGCTACATTTACTACAGATTTTGGTGTTACATTTGGCCATTTTATATGCTTCGATATGTTATTCTATGAACCAGCTCAAATTTTGGTAGAGAAAATGAATATCACCGATATTATATATCCCACATATTGGTTTTCGGAATTGCCATTTTTAACAGGTAAGCGTTTGAGTTTCGATAATATTTCGATTTTTTTTTTTGCACATTTCTCCTTTTAGCCGTTCAACTTCAAGAAGGCTGGGCTTATGCCAACAATGTTAATCTCTTGGCGGCCGATGGCAGTTATCCCCAAGAACAAAATACCGGTTCGGGTATATATGCTGGACGTTTTGGACGTCTAACTGCTGTTATCCATGAGGAACCTACAACGAAACTGCTAATAGCTAAAGTACCAAAACGTAATGTGCGACAAATTCAACAAAATCCAGTGACTTTCAAACCATTATTCGAACCAAAAGTGGAAACACCCCGTTTTACAAAACTCTCTTTGCTACGAGATTATAATGTGGATATTTTCAGCACGAAATTGCTAAATGACACATTAACGCGCTTCAATGAAACCATCTGCCACAATAATTTCTGTTGTAATTTCAACATAGAACGCACTAAAATTCAAGATTTACCAGCCCATCAGAACTATCAATATCGTGTGGCTGCATACAGTGGCAACCAAACGACATTCCAACGCATAGATAATAGCAATCAAAGTGTTTGTGCTTTGATTGCCTGTACAGGAGCGGAACTGTACACTTGTGGTCATATCTTTCCGGAGTCAGTACGTGTTGGAAATAAGTACTATTTCAATTCTATAAAAATTGTGGGTAATTTTGTTGAGGCCAAAAGGCGTTTGATAATGCCCAGCACTGTCGATGGTTTAATGATGCCATTGACCATTGATAGTTATACCTGGTTGGAGGAAAAGAGGTGAGTAACTTAATATTTTGTTAAAAGACAAATTAAAAAAACCATTGAGATAGAATACACAGAAAATATATAAAAAATACTTTAATTCAATTTGAAAAAAAAAAAATAATAAAAACATTTAAATGTTTAATTCATTGAATTATTTTGTTAATAAAATAACAAAAAATTCAGTTACAAAAAAACTCAGTAATAAAAAATAATTTTTGATTAATTTAAATTTTCAATTATTTTTTATATTATTATTTCGGCTTGAGGTCCTTTCAATAAAAATTCGTTTTTTACAATTTTTGATTAATTATTAAATTTATTGTCCAATATTTCGACTAACATTGTTAGTCTTCGACGGGGATGTTCATTTTTTTTAACAAACAAACATGTGTTTTTTATGAAAGTTAATTGCCATTATTGAATTATTTTGGTTTTTAAACCCAATTTAATTTACAAAAATTATTTGATTATTTTAAATTATTTTTTATATTATTATTTCGGCTTGAGGTCCTTTCAACAAAAATTCGTTTTTACAATTTTTGATTAATTATTAAATTTATTGTCCAATATTTCGACTAACATTGTTAGTCTTCGACGGGGATATTCATTTTTTTAACAAATAAAAAAAATGTAGAGAGTTTATATCAATTTTTAATGACAGTTAATTGCCATTATTGATTTTGATTATTAAAACCAATTTAATTTACAAAAATTATTTGATTATTTTTAATTGTTAATTATTTGTTATGTTATTATTTATTAAAAATGCGATTTTACGATTTTTGATTAATTATTAAATTTATTATCCAATATTTCGACTAACATCGTTGGTCTTCGATGGGGATATTAATTTTTTTTAACAAATAAGCAAAAGTATAGAGAGAGTTTACGTCTGTTTTTTTATTAATGTTAATTGCCATTAGTGAACTATTTTCTTAATTAAAACCGAATTCATTTAAAAATTATTTGATTAATTTAATTTTTTAATTATTTGTTATATTATTATTTCGGCTTGAGGTCCTTTTAATAAAAATTCGTTTTTACAATTTTTGATTAATTATTAAATTTATTATCCAATATTTCGACTAATATCGTTAGTCTTCAACGGGGATATTATTTTTTTTTTAACAAATAAAAAAATTTAGAGAGAGTTTAGTCTGTTTTTTATGAAAGTTAATTGCCAATTGTAATTTTTTTAATTATTATTAATTTTTTATATTGTCAACTTTAATTAAAAATTATTTGGATCAATTAATATTGTGCTTGAAACCAAAAAAATATTTTTTCTATGTATTCAAACGAAAACTTGTTTTTATTGAGTTTAAATATAAAAAAAATTAATTTATGGTAATTTTAGTTTTTATTATTTTTTAATATTATTTGGCCTTATATTACGCAATTTTAATTAATTAAAATTAACTTAATATAATTTATTTTATTTAAAATAAATTAATTCACTTTCAATTGAATTTTATACGAAAATATTCTTTCCTAAACAAAGAAAATTTCATTTCAAATTAAGCCAATGACAATTCTTTGTTAGGTTAGGTTACCTTAGGTTGAATTCAGGCTGCCTAGTCTAGTGTCGTCTGACATACATCTATGTCAGTACACGGTCTAAATTCTTCTTCCCATCGTAATTTTCTTTTATTCAGTGTGTCTAACGAATTCCTTAATTTGTTTCCAATACCTGGTTAGGGCCAGGTCCTTAATCACCTCTTTACCCATATGGTTCAGGGCAGTGGCAAAGGCAGTGTTCCAAGGTCTCTTCATTCTCGAAACCCGCCTTACATAGATCATCCTCTGCTGCTCTTATTCGGTATAGATGTGCTCTCTATTCTAGGTTTCCGGTCATTACGATCCCCCTGACTATAGTACTACTCCCCTGGAGTAGTCTTAAGACTTTTGTGTGGGTCACCCCATAGTATTTTCGTCGTCCTTCCACCCTTCCATTGGTCCACATCGCTTTATGTCTCTCCTGTGTCCATTTATCCAACTGGGCCCGCGTTGCCCCTATTGGCTTTGGGTTCTCTAAGTTGACTTCCCTATGTGTCGTAGCTCTTTTCACCAGTTTATTTGTATTTATGTTCTTCTTATTCTGGCCCCCCCATATAATGCGGATCCTGTCGTATTCCGAGTATTCGTTGATCATTCTTTTGCATTCCAATACGGTTGGCTATCGAACCGTAATGCCTGCTATTGTCTTCATTGCCCTCTGGCAATGCGTGAAAAAGTTGACGTTTTGTGGCCTCGTGCTATGACACACACTTCTGCCTGCAGGATTGTGCTGTGGTCCGGTAATTGGAAAAGGATTTCCACATATACGCCCAATCCCGTCCTCTCACCCACATTCGATCCATAGTTATTTCGTTAACTTACGGTAAATTAGGTCAATGAAAATGTTCATAATTAGCATGAAATGTTTCGTTATTTAATAAAAATCACTAAATTAACGAAACCAAAACAACATTTTTTTTGTGCAATCATCGAAAATTTGCTTTTATTAAGTTTTAATTTAAATAAATTAATTTATCGTAATTTTAGTTTAAATTAATTTTAATTAATTGTAATTTTATTTAATCTGATATAATTGAATTTGAATTAATTATATTGCATTTAATATAATTTCTTTTATTTTAATTTAATTTCCATTTCAGTATATACAATAAAACTGGACAATGTTATTATTTTCTACACACCAAGACAATTTTATTAAAATTGAGACAACGAAAAATGTTCATTCCCATAAGGTGAAATTTTTATTAGCACAATGAAAATTTTCACTAATAGTATGAAATAATTCATTATTTTAATAAAAAAAAAAAACAATTAAAAATAAGGAACTTTTTCATTGTATTTATGAAAGTGTTTCGTTGGCTCGATTTTAACTAGCAGTGTTTTGTGTGATTATATGAATTCTATTTCTTACCATAATTCCTCTTTGTTACAGAAATGGTTCAACTCGTGTGGAAATAAATCTAACAACACCGCAACAGAATCTCTTAACCTTTGGCATCTGGGCCAATTACTATAGCACCATAAAAAATAGCCATAATCTCGATACAGCTATGATGATGGCACAGCCGCCAATGCTTGCCTTGAATACAACCACAAATGCCGTGACTTCAGTCAGCGCCAGCTTTTTGGTGAATGTCCTGCCTGCTGTAGTACTGGCATTCTTATTAAAATATTAATTGAATAATTATTATTTTCTTTCTTCTTTGTATTAAACTCACGTTGGATCACTACCAGTGTTTTTGGGGGTCTTGTACAAGGTTCCACTCGAGTGGGTGGGTCAAATGGGTGGGCGTATAGACATAACGTATAGTCATGTAAAACTCTTATAAATTCACGTGTTAATAAATTGGATATTCTTATCCTTGTACCTTGAAATGTTGTATACCAATGAATGGATGTATGAGTGTGTGAGTAAGGGAATTTCATACTTTTGAGGTAGTATTAAGATAATGTTATTGGGATGGGATGTAGTGAAAGTGAAACATATTTGGTATGGAACCGCATATATATTTTGTTCGTTACGAAAACAACAAAAAAAGAACATTTATTTGTATTTCATTCATTTTTAAATTATTTATTTGCATTCAATCTATCGCAAATTTATTTAATTTCACAATTATTCTCTATCTTAATTATGTACCAATCACCAACGCTATCTATATGTCGTCAAGTTTTACTTACAGCAAAAACTTATAGTAAATTGATAGTGGCGGTGACCTTTGAGTCCGTTATACTCAAATATTCGTTATATCCCAATGTACAAAGATAAGTTTTGCTGGTGTTATGATAAAGCTGGAAATCAATGTTAACCTCATGTTGAACCAAACAGCAGCTAACAGGAAGCGAGGCATGCGAACAGCAACAACAAAGATTGCAACAGTTTTATTGTACCTTCATGAAAGAATAAATTGTTGCTATAGTTGCCTCTTGTGGACTAACATAGCAGCCATTGTTGTTTTTACCAAGTCCATTATTAATAATTAATGTGCAACGGGTATGTTACTAGACAACAGGACCACCACCAGCAACAGCATCATTAATGCTTGGCGGCCGCCAGAAATGAACAAAGTCTATAAAAACAACAACAACAACAACGAAGAGGAATATCCACCAGGTAACGTGGTAAAGAAAGTCCTTGTCTTGCTCTCACACTTCACCTCTCTTGCAGTTTGCGTGAGAGAGATATGGCCAGACTGTTGCTTCTTTTATGGGGACTAATTAACTTGTAGCTTTTCCAAGGCATGCGTTTTACTCATATCTCTAAGAGAGAAGAGAAAAATAAAAACAACTCTAATGAAAATTCTCAACATCAAAGATTGAGAGAGTATGTTAATCAAGATAGAGAGAAAGATTGATAGATATGCTGCTCTCTTGTAGTCTCCAAAAATATGTGAATGAGATAATAATTTGAAGTACCATTAAATTTCCAACAGGTACCTCATTCTGGCTGATTGTGTGTGCCCTCAAACATCAGCTCCATTGTTGCTCCTGAAGGATGCTTTTGTTACAAAAACAAAAACAAAAAAACTTTGTTTGGCATGTCTGTCTGAATGTAGGCTCTTCTTCTTCCTGTTTATGTTTTTCTTTTCTTGTTGTTGTTCCTTTGTACATATTAAAGGCCTGTCACAAAATATCCCATCATACTCAAACACACACACACACCAAAAAGCACATGTATACTAGCACACGCACACTCGAACTCCAACACACGTTAGCATATGGCATTGCAAAGCTACGACCAAAGCACGAAGGAAATTCTTTCAATACAAACTAGGTCGTCGAGCCTGGGTTTGGTGTTATGAGTGTGTTGTGTATGTGCAAGTGTGTATGTATGTGCGTATGATGCCCTGTTGTTGAGTACTTTTATATCACAGTTTAAATACTCTGAAATATTCGCATAAAAGCCTACAATAATATCAACAACAAGGAATTTTTGTTGAGATAAAGCCAACAGAGAGCCAACAACAGAGCAACGGAGAAGAAGAACCTTCAACGTGTTTTAGGGGGGTGTGGGAGATGTGTACCGATGATTTTCACTTAAACATAACGTATGTGAGTTTAGTGTATGCTGTATTGTAGGCCTATCCATTCGTCGTTTTTTTCTTTTTTTGTGTGTTCACTTTGAAACCTCATGGTGCCTGGATAACTTCTTCCATAAATATGTAGCATGGCCAACGGGACCAGCAACAAGCATGATGCTATAGACAATACCGTTTTAAAGCCTCATATGGTCATACTTTAAACGGATACGGATGTTCATGCTCATATCATAACTTTTGTTGGACATAAAATACCAACAACAACAGCAACGAAATCGATCCAAAACAAATACTGGTCATTCGATTGTTTAATGATGAGAGGATTTTTTACAGCCAAAAACCATTTTGTTGAATATTTGATTTTCCAATTTATGTATGAGTGGGTTGTGTGTTTGTTTGACTAACTCCTCAAAGCCAGCCAGTCAGCCATTCAAATGGCCCAAAGAAAAATTTTGTTCGAATCAAAAAAAATTATTCGAATAGAAAATTTGAAATGAAAATTTCTTTAGAATTTCATTATAAAAGGAAGAAAATGTTTTTAAAATTTGTATTTGAGAGATTTCAACCATGAAAATTATCAGACGCATTTTTATTGCTTGTATAATTTAAAAGATAGCAATAGGTACTTATTACGAATTTCGCTCCTTTGATATTTTATCCTTCCACTGTTAGTCGATGTTAATCACATCTTGTAAATCTTAGATAATTTTGGCCCATCCCCTTTCTCGCTGTGTGTTTGGAAACTTATTTGAATCTCTAACACCTTTAAAATTAAAATGTATTGGGAACATCTACCATACATATTCTATATATTTAGTATACATAACAAACTGGGTAAAAACTGGGCACGGGTAGCGTATATAAAATCAATAAAAATAACTCATACAACCCATGGGCCGCACATACTCGTAATGCACTTAAAAACCCATATCACCTCTAGACCAAATACTAGCTGTATCATCCTATTGATATATTAGTATAAGTACATTAAAATACCATTATTTCAGCATGGATTATGAATGTGAAATTTATACTTAAAATGTGGTTAACACAGGCATATCAAATACCCTCCTAACATCATTTGGGTTATGCGTTTTTAGATATGTGGTTTAGGCTCATGTTTCATAGGCTCGTATAGACAAAAGCAAACTAGTTTGGTTTTAGGCATAATTTCAATAGAGGTATTGAGCATTAACTATAATATTGATGTAATTTTTATTGTATTAATAGATTTTGTTGACTTTATATTTCAGTCTTTTGTTTTCAAAATATATTTGTCAGCTTTGATGCACATTTAAGAATTTATTGCAATATTTTGGACATTTTATATTTTTATAACACCATAAAAAACTAGAAATGATAAGCTTAATAAGAAATTACATCATCACCTGTACTAAAATGTATTTAAATGGACATGATAAATGTTAATAAAAAAATACTTTAATATTTAGTTATGTTTAATATTTTCGGATAGTTCTTTTCGATTTCACATGTTTTTTTCTTTTCAATTGTGAATTGATAAACTTAAGTTTATTAATTGGACAGTTTTATGGGTTTTTTTTTGTTTAATATTAATTAAAAATAAATTAAATAAGCAAATAGACTAATTTTTAATTTACAGCGACTTGAAATGGATCAATGTAATCACAAAGATGTAGAGTAAGAAAATAAGAACGAATGTCCATGATTAATAAAAAAATATATATAAGGCCAACATTTTATTTCTATAGAAAAATTTGACAAAAATTTATTTCTATAGACAATCAAAATCAAAATTTTATTTCTATAGACAATTTTGTCAACATTTTATTTCTATAGAAAATTTTGACAAAATTTTATTTCTAGAGAAAATTTGGTCAAAATTTTATTTCTATAGAAATTTTTGTCAAAATTTTATTTCTATAGACAATTTTGTCAATATTTTATTTCTTTAAGAAATTTAGTGTAAAATTTTATTTTTAAATAAAATTTTGTCAAAATTTTATTTATATAGACAATTTTTTTATTTCTATAGAAAAATTTGTCAAAATTTTATTTCTATAGACAAGTTTGTTAAAATTTCATTTCTAAAGAAAATTTTAACAAAATTTCATTCTATATAAAATTTTATCATTATAAAACTTTTTTCTATAGAAAAATTTGTCAAAATTTTATTTCTATAGACATGTTTGTCAAAATTTAATTTCTAAAGAAAAGTTTAACAAAATTTCATTTCTATATACAATTTTATCAAAATTTTATTTCTATAGAAAATTTTGTCAAAATTTTATTTCCATAGACAGATTTGTCTATATTTTATTTGTAAATAAAATTTTATCATTATACAACTTTTTTCTATAGAAAAATTTGTCAAAATTTTATTTCTATAGACAAGTTTGTCAAAATTTCATTTCTAAAGAAAAGCTTAACAAAATTTAATTTCTATAGAAAATTTTGACAAAATTTCATTTCTATAGAAAATTTTGTCAAAATTTTATTTTTATAGACAAGTTTGTCAAAATTTCATTTCTAAAGAAAATTTTGTTAAAATTTGATTTCTATAGAAAATTTTGTCAAAATTTTATTTCTATAGAAAATTTTGTCAAAATTTTATTTCTAAAGAAAATTTTGTCAAATTTTTATTTCTATAGAAAATTTTGTCAAAATTTTATTTCTATAGAAAATTTTGTCAAAATTTTATTTCTATAGAAAATTTTGTCAAAATTTTATTTCTATAGAAAATTTGGTCAAAATTTTATTTTTATAGAAATTTTTGTCAAAATTTTATTTCTATAGACAATTTTGTCAATATTTTATTTCTTTAGGAAATTTAGTGTAAAATTTTATTTTTAAATAAAATTTTGTCAAAATTTGATTTATATAGACAATTTTTTTATTTCTATAGAAAAATTTGTCAAAATTTTATTTCTATAGACAAGTTTGTCAAAATTTCATTTCTAAAGAAAAGTTTAGCAAAATTTCATTTCTATATAAAATTTTATCAAAATTTTATTTCTATAGAAAATTTTGTCAAAATTTTATTTTCATAGACAGATTTGTCTATATTTGATTTGTAAATAAAATTTTGTCAAAATTTTATTCCTATAGAAAATTTTGTTAAAATTTTATTTCTATAGAAAATTTTATCAAAATTTTATTTCTAAAGAAAATTTTGTCAAAACTTTATTTCTATAGACAAGTTTGTTAAAATTTCATTTCTATAGAAAATTTTGACAAAATTTTATTTCTATAGAAAATGTTGTCAAACTTGTATATCTGTAGACAATTTTGGTAAAATTTTATTTCTATAGACATTTTTGTTAATATTTTATTTGTAAATAAAATTTTGTCAAAATTTTATCTCTATAGAAAATTTTGTCAAAATTTTATCTCTATAGAAAATTTTGTCAAAATTTTATCTCTATAGAAAATTTTGTCAAAATTTTATCTCTATAGAAAATTTTGTCAAAATTTTATCTCTATAGAAAATTTTGTCAAAATTGTATCTCTATAGAAAATTTTGTAAAAATTTTATCTCTATAGAAAATTTTGTAAAAATTTTAGTTCTATAGACAAGTTTGTCAAAAAAATGTTGACAAATTTTATTTCTATAGAAAATTTTGTGAAAATTTGATCAAAATTTTATTTCTATAGAAAATTTACAGTACGATAGCTTCATTACGGAAGGCTGAAGCGAGACTGCAACAGGCAGACAAACGATCAGACGGACATCCTTAGATGGTCTTCGATGTATTACAAACCGAATGGCAAGCTTATTACCCCCATGACCATCTTATGGTGAAACAAGTATATACAGTACTAAGTTCGGCCGGGCCGAATCTTAAATACCCACCACCATGAACCATATATTAGGATTTCCTTTGAAATTTCAGGAGGGCTTGAGGACTTGAGGACACTTCCCGAAGTTAAATTTAAAGATTTCACTTATGAGGACTATATCAGATTCTGGATTTATAAGAACCATTTTTGTTTGAGTTTTAGAGGAATCATTAACATCTCTTGTAAGTGTGCAAGAAAATTATAAAATAACGTCTTGATTTGAAATCTTAAATCTGTAGAAATAAAATCTGGAAATTTTACATTGAGTTTCAAGCAATTTTCATGATCAGTGCGCCTTCTACACCCTCAAGAAGTGAAGTCGGTCTATATGGAGGCATTACCAAATGGACCGATAAAAACTTAATCCGATACACGTTTTTGTGAGCCTAAAATACCAGAATATTTACAATTTCAGGCAAATCAGATAAAAACTACGGTTTCTAGAAACCCAAGGAGTTAAATCGGGAGATCGTTCTTATGGGGGCTATACTAAAATATGGACCGATACTCACCGTTTTCGGCACACCTCTTTATGACCAGAAAATACCTCTAGATTTCCAATTTCAGGCAAATAGGATAAATACTTCTGATTCTAGAAGCACAAGAAGTAAAATCGGGAAATCGGTCTATATGGGGGGCTATACCAAAATATGGACCGATACTCACCATTTTCGGCACACCTCTTTATGGTCCTAAAATACCTCTAGATTTCCAATTTCAGACAAATTGGATAAAAAGTACGGTTTCTATAAGCCCAAGACCCCAAATCGGGAGGTCGTTTTATATGGGGGCTATACCAAAATATGGGCCGATACTCACAATTTTTGGCACACGTATTTGTGGTCCTACAATACCTCTAGATTTCCAATTTCAGGTAAATTTAATAAAAACTGCGGTTTCTATAAGCCCAAGAAGTAAAATCGGGAGATCGGTCTATATGGGGGCTATACCAAAACATGGACCGATACTCTCCATTTTTGGCACACCTCTTTATGGTCATAAAATACCCCTAGATTTCAAATTTCAGGCAAATTGGATAAAAACTACGATTTCTATAAGCTCAATACCCCAAATCGGGAGGTTGGTTTATATGGGGACTAAATCAAAACCTGGACCGATATAGCCCAACTTCGAACTTGACCTGCCTGCAGACAAAATACGAGTTTGTGCAAAATTTCAGCACGATTGCTTCATTATTGAAGACTGTAGCGTGATTACAACAGACAGACAGACAAACGGACATCGTTATATCGTCTTAGAATTTCTCCCTGATCAAGAATATATATACTTTATATTGTCGGAAATCGATATTTCGATGTGTTACAAACGGAATGGCAAGCTTATTACCCCCATGGCCATCTTATGGTGAAATTAAAAAAAATGCCATCTACCATATGATAGAAGTATTCTGAATGAATTGAATCGAATCGTGTTAAAAATTTAATACAGAACTCCTATTCCGAAGCATTGTATGTAAATCCAATTCACTACCTTGTATAGCATTGTGACTACTCCGTTTATTTTTAATTTTATCCTTGAATTTATTTTGTTTTAATTTTCTTCATTAGCCCAATACAAGTAAAAGCATTTGCTTCTTATCTTTGATGTTATTCACATCTCACTTTCATATCCATAAACCCCTTGACCCTAGGGAAATGACCCATGTTTTTGGTGACACCAAAAAAGGAGACATGCCCGAAGTCACGTTAGTAGAAAATTTAAATCACCAAAAAAAAAACTGTCCTGTTCTTGTTCTTGGATCAAAAAAAAAAAACATCTATAGATTTAAAGGAAACAATTTGTTATATGGGTCGTCGTCGTCACCATTTTTGGAAATTTGTATAAAATTAGGAAATAATCGATAATTTTTTTCAGTCTTTTTTGCTTAAGCTTTCAGCTAACATTTTGTAAATGAAATCGAAGACAAAAAAATATTTGTTTATTTGGGTCCCAAATAAACAAAAAAAAAAGTTTTTCTACAAAAAACATCTTGATGACAACAAATATATCGACACTTATATTCTCGACCATTAGGAATAACGATAGGGTTTTTTTGTGTTGGTGGGGGCAACAAGTGGAAATGGGGAATCCTTTTTGTTATACAATTTCATAGCATAAAAGAAATTTAATTTCCGTTTCGGTCCTTTAAATGTGATTTCTCACGTTTTGTGGGGGGCAGATGGTTTTTCTTGTTTGATTGCCATCGACGTGTTGTCCTTATTCTTTTTTTGGTCGTTATTTAAATCCTTGCAATGGCAAGTAAGCGTATAACTTACATCCTGACAGAAAGTTGGTTTTGTTGTTGTAAGATTCATTCACTAATACTCATATAGTATAGCTAACAAATGAGTCATTCCATGTTCAATGGAATACGTCAGGACATGGATTGATAACGGTTTTGGTAGATTCCTCTCCACATAAGAGGTAAATAAATTTTCAATTTTGACATAATTTTCTATCGAAATAAAATTTTGACAACATTTTTTCTACGAATAATATTTTGACAAAATATTCTCTAGGAATAAAATTTTGAAAAAGTTTTCTAGAGAAATAAAATTTTGACAAAATTTTCTATAGAAATAAAATTTTGAAAAAATTTTCATTCGAAATAAAATTTAAACAAAATCTTCGTTAGAAATAAAATTTTGACAAAATATTCTATAGAAATAACATTTTGACAAAATTTTCTATAGAAATAAAATTTTGACAAAATTTTCTATAGAAATAAAATTGTGACAACATTTTCTATAGAAATAAAATTTTGACAAAATCTTCGCTAGAAATAAAATTTTGACAACATTTTCTATAGAAAGAACATTTTGACAAAATTTTCTATAGAAATAAAATTTTGACAAAATTTTCTATAGAAATAAAATTTTGACGAAATGTTCTATTGGAAAAAAATTTTGACAAAATTTTCTATAGAAATAACAATTTGATAAAATTTTCTATAAAAATAAAATTTTCTATAGAAATAAAATTTTGACAAAATTATCTATAGAAATAAAATTTTGACAAAATTTTCTATAGAATTAAAATTTTGACAAAATTTTCTATAGAAATTTGGAAAAAATTCCTATACAAATAAAACTTTGACAAAATTTTCCATAGAAATAAATTGACAAAATTTTCTACAGAAATAAAATTTTGACAAAATTTTCTATAGAAATAAAATTTTGCCAAAATTTCTATAGAAATAAAATTTTGGAAAAATTTTCTATAGAAATAAAATTTTGACAAAATTTTCTACAGAAATAAAATTTTGACAAAATTTTCTATAGAAATAAAATTTTGCCAAATTTTCATAAAATATAATGTTGACAAAATTTTCTATAGAAATAAAATGTTGACAAAATTTCCTATAGAAATAAAATTATGACAAAATTTTCTATAGAAATAAAATGTTGGCAAACAAAATTTTGACAAAATTGTATTTTACAAAATTTTCTATAGAAATAAAATGTTGACAAAATTTTCTATAGAAATAAAATTTTGACAAAATTTTCTATAGAAATAAAGGTTTGACAAAATTTTCTATAGAAATAAATTTTGAAAAAATTTTCTACAGAAATAAAATTTTGACAAAATTTTTTACAGAAATACAATTTTTACAAAATTTTCTATAAAAATTTGAAAAAAAAAAATTCTAAACAAATAAAACTTTGACAAAATATTCTATAGAAATAAATTTTTTTGCAAAATTTTCTATAGAAATTTGAAAAAATTTTCTATAGAAATTTGAAAAAAATTTCTATAGAAATAAAAATTTGACAAAA
Organism: Haematobia irritans; assembly: GCF_050003625.1. Taxonomy (NCBI): domain Eukaryota; kingdom Metazoa; phylum Arthropoda; class Insecta; order Diptera; family Muscidae; genus Haematobia; species Haematobia irritans. Next base: position 6,335,310 of record NC_134399.1, read on the forward strand.
TTTTCTATAGAAATAAAATTTTGACAAAATTTTCTATAGAAATAAAATTTTGACAAAATTTTCTATAGAAATAAAATTTTGACAAAATTTTCTATAGAAATAAAATTTTGACAAAATTTTCTACAGACATAAAATTTTGACAAAATTTTCTATAGAAATAAAATTTTGACAAAATTTTCTACAGAAATAAAATTTTGACAAATTTTCTATAGAAATAAAATTTTGACAACATTTTCTATAGAAATAAAATTTTGACAAAATATTCTCTATGAATAAAATGTTGACAAAATCTATTCGAGGAATAAAATTGTACAAAATTGTCTATAGAAATAAAATTTTGATAAAATATTCTCTAGGAATAAAATTTTGACAAAATTTTGAATAGAAATAACATTTTGACAACATCTTCTCTCGGAAAATTTTCTCTAGAAAATTTTGTCAAAATTTTATTTCCTTAGAAAATTTTGTCAAAATTTTATTTTCATAGAAAATTTTGTCAAAATTTTATTTCTATAGAAAATTTTGTCAAAATTTTATTTCTATAGAAAATTTTGATAAAATTTTATTTTATAGTAATTTTTGTAAAAATTTTATTTCTATAGAATATTGTGCCAAAATTTTATTTCTATGGAAAATTTTGTTAAAATTTTATTTCTATAGAAAATTTTGTCAAAATTTTATTTCTATAGACAATAACTACCAAAGTTGGGGAGGCATATTTTGCAAATTTAGCCTTCCTGTAGTAAATATTGATCCCAACACAACTAGGCCCCTTAACCTTTGTTGCAAAGTAGATTGTTTTTGTAATATAATAAAATTTTAATTGTTTTCCAGATATAGAATGTCACATACAATCCCTTACAAAAGACTAGGTGTCGCATTAGAATACCCAGTTTTATTGTAATAAAGCCATAGCTATGGTATCACGTCGTAGGCTATTTACCATCCAGGAAGGTTAGTGAACACGGTTGAGCAGATGAACGCCAAAAGCAACCATGGCCATGTAAATATTCATGGTAATAAGTGTGACTAGTATGCAAAAGGCCAGCTCCCGCGATTGTACCATTAAAACGTGACCTGTCATGGCCTTAATAGCAAACATTTTGTGTGGAAAATTTTTCGGTGATCTTTTGGAAAAGCAAAAAACAAAATTTTTTGGTTAAATTTTCCCCATAAAAATACCTGGAATATGTGATTAAATTTCACCATTTTATGGTATACGAATTTTCTTAATTTCGATTAATATTATATTTTGCTCATGTGTTTGTGTGTGTGTGTATACACCATAAAATTGTGATTGTGTGGGTGTGCGTGCGTTAATTTGTCGATTGTTATCCTTAGACAACTGAGTGTAATGTCTTTGTGTCATGGTGCACACAAAAAATTTTTTTTCTGATTCAATCACGAAATTAATTGATCCAATTAATTTTTTAATTGAAATGTCTTCAATCACGAAAATGATAGTATCAATCACAGTTTTAATTGGGCATAGGAAAAATTCTTGATTAAAAAATTAATTGATTTCATTGCCATATTTCAATTAATTTTTTAATTGATTCAATTAAAAATTTAATTGATGTTGATTGCAAAACTCAATTAATTTATTAATTAAAAAAAGGTAACTATTTTCAATTAAATTCTGAGTTGGCTTAGAATTTTTATTTGGATTAACAATTGATTGTTTGAAAAAAAATTAATTAAAAATTTAAAAAAATGTTCATCAACATCATAAACTGACTTAGTCTTCCGAATTTGATTAAAAGTTAATTGTATCAATTAATTTTTTAATTAAAAATTTCAAAATTTTCAATCATTGACTTAATTAACTTAATGTTTCTATCTCGATTAAAAAGTTAATTGTACCAATTAATTTATTAATTGAAGAAAATTTCAAATTCAATTAACTCTTTAATTGGAAATATTTTGGTGATATTTTTTTCTGTGTGTCATATTGCTGTAATAGGCATTTTATGCATATTCTGTCATTTGAAAGGCCAACACTTCAATGGTCCTGGCCTGGGTAAACAAGACAAAAGGGGCTTTACCATAAAAAAAGTAAATCAAAATGTCTTTTTTTATTATAATAAACTGGCAATGTTTCTTACTTCACTGCTATTCAAATATAATTGCCTGTAATCAGTGAAAATGTTATGAAAAGAAAAGCCCATAAAAAAAGTTTCCTTTTTACTTTTGGATGGGGGGTCAAGTCAGCAAGACAATAATTTGGTAGGTGAATTTTTGGAATGAAATTATCATTGGCTATATAATGAGGCAGAATATAAACCCAGCCTTAAGATGAACTATAAAATGTTTAAGAACATTGTTTTAGTAGATCTTAAACAAACAAAGAGAGAGGCGTTCAGGAGCATAAAAACATTTAGGATACAAAGAGAAATGGTTACAACCGTAGGCCAAGAAAAATATTAACACTGTAATGTAATTGGAGTAGGAGAATTCTCAAAAGATTTTTGGATGCTAATTGGATGTGAACTGGAGGTTATAATAGGCGTATTTGGGAGGAATGTTATCTATAGCAATAATATGTTGATGAAATTGTCAATAAAAAATTAAATTTTAGCCAAATTTTCTATAAATTCAATAGCTACATTTTTTATAATAACCAGAAAAATTTGATCGAAAACTGCAAAATAAGATTTTATTTATTTATTTATTAAAATCTTTATTAAAATTACAATTTATAATAAATAAAAAAATAAAAAATCTTATTTTGCAGTTTTGTCAAAATTTTCTAGTACCCAGCAAAAAAAGCGTCGCCAAAAAAGTAGTGAAAATGTGCTTTTTGGATCCGGAAGTGGTGCAAAATTGGCGCAGAAGCGATGAATTTAACATGGGCTTGTCATAGAACGGATGTCCACCATTTAAACTGCCGTTGCACTGAATCTGCATCACTTCTTAAGGTGTAGTCCGAATTTAATGTTTCGGATGTGAATTATAAAAATAAATAAAATAATTTTTAAAATTTTGTATGATTTTTAATGCAATCTAACGCTTATCTAAAAGTTTGACCTCACATATTTTCTACAATGTGCAATTTTTCTAGAATGGATTTAGATTTTTTCGTCAACATTTCAATAATTTGTACCATTTTATTAATTCTTACTCTCTTTTCAACCTTGTTAAAACAATATAATTTAAAATTTTTTATTAAATATATGAAAAAAGCGAGAACTTCCTGTGTAATTAAAATAAAGAACATCTTTGGGAGAACATTTTTGAAAGTGCTTTTAAAGTAGTGCCTTTAGAAAAACTTCAAATTTTTTTGCTGGGTAATTATAAAAAAATGTTTGTTCGAAAGAACCTGAAATTGCATAATTTTTACGAACAATTGTTGTGCCTCAAAAAATTTAAATGTGGAAAAAATGTGAATGTACAATAATAAAAATTATAATTAGAATAAAAACTCTTAGTGGGAGTTAAGATGATTCTCAATTTGTAAGAAGAAAATTCCCAAATGTTTTCTCCATAAGAAGTTAGCATAAAGGGAACAAAATTGAGTTATCTCTCCAAGCCAGATCTATACTAAACGCTGTGGAAAAGTTCATTCGCCCGAACTGAAACATATACTGCAGTAACAAAACGAAATTATAATAAAAATATTAATTTAAAAAAAATATATAATTATAATAAAATTTTTTTATTTGGTAGATTTTTGGTAAAATTTTCCTCAAATATTTTTGAATTTAAATTTTTTCAAATTTAAAAAGTCGAAAAATCTGTTTTTTATTTTGTAAAAAATCGAAAAGTGGAAAAATTCAACTTGCACAAAAAAAAAAACGAATGGTCGAAGGTCCAATTTTTAATATTTTGAAAATCGAAAAGTAGAATAAATAATAAATTTTCTTGAATTTGTCGAAAAATATTTACTTATTTTTGTGATGTCAGCGTTTATAATACTGCTTAGTTAAAATTTTCTAAAAATTATTAGTGGGTTCACTGCTTTTTCAGTATACTTTCTAAATTTCTTTTTAAAAATCAGATAGTTTAAGAGTTAACATACAAAAACCCAACCCGACTGTTACAAAAACCCAATAGTCGAAATTCGACTTTTCAAATTTTGAAACAAAAACAAAAAAAAAAAAAATCAAAAAGTTGATTTTTCTTGACCTTAAATTGAATTATAAAAAAAATTGCCAAAATTTTAATTTCTATAGAAAAATTTTGTCAAAATTTTATTTTTATAGAAAAATTTGTCAAAATTTTATTTCTATAGAAACTTTTTTGAAAATTTTGTCAAAATTTTATTTATATAGAAGAATTTTGTCAAAATTTTATTTCTATAGAAAATTTTCTCAAAAATTTATTTTTATAGAAAAATTTTGTCAAAATTTTATTTCTATAGGAAATTTTCTCAAAATTTTATTTCTATAGAAGATTTGTTCAAAAATTTATTTTTATAGAAAATTTTCTCAAAATTTTATTTCTATAGAAAAATTTGTCAAAATTTTATTTCTATAGAAACTTTTTTGAAAATTTTGTCAAAATTTTATTTCTATAGAAGAATTTTGTCAAAATTTTATTTCTATAGAAAATTTTCTCAAAAATTTATTTTTATAGAAAAATTTTGTCAAAATTTTATTTCTATAGGAAATTTTCTCAAAATTTTATTTCTATAGAAAATTTTTTCAAAAATTTATTTTTATAGACAATTTTCTCAAAATTTTATTTCTATAGAAAAATTTGTCAAAATTTTATTTCTATAGAAACTTTTTTGAAAATTTTGTCAAAATTTTATTTCTATAGAAAATTTTGTCAAAATTTTATTTCTATAGAAAATTTTCTCAAAAATTTATTTTTATAGAAAAATTTTGTCAAAATTTTATTTCTATAGGAAATTTTCTCAAAATTTTATTTCTATAGAAAATTTTTTCAAAAATTTATTTTTATAGAAAATTTTCTCAAAATTTTATTTCTATAGAAAATTTTGTCAATATTTTATTTCTCTGGGAAAATTTCTCAAAATTTTATTTCTATAGAAAATTTTGTAAACATTTTATTTCAATAGAAAATTTTCTAAAAATGTTATTTCTATAGAAAATTTTGTCAAAATTTTATTTGTATAGGAAATTTGGTCAAAATATTATTCTTATAGAAAATTTTCTCAAAATGTTATTTCTATACAAAATTTTCTCAAAATTTTATTTCTATAGAAAATTTTGTCAATATTTTATTTCTATGGAAAATTTTGTCAAAATTTTATTTCTATAGAAAATTTTGTCAAAATTTTATTTCTATAGATAATTTTGTCAAAATTTTATTTCTATTAAAATTTTTTTCAACATTTTATTTCTATAGAAAATTTTGTCTATAGAAAATTTTATCAAAATTTTATTTCCATAGAAAATTTTGTCAAAATTTTATTTCTATAGAAAATTTTCTCAAAAATTTATTTTTATAGAAAATTTTTGTCAAAATTTTATTTCTATAGGAAATTTTCTCACAATTTTATTTCTATAGAAAATTTTCTCAAACATTTATTTTTATAGAAAAATTTCTCAAAGTTTTATTTCTATAGAAAATTTTGTCAAAATTTTATTTCTATAGAAAATTGTGTCAAAATTTTATTTCTATAGAAAATGCTGTTAAAATTGTATTTCTATAGAAAATTTTGTCAATATTTTATTTCTCTGGGAAAATTTCTCAAAATTTTATTTCTATAGAAAATTTTGTCAACATTTAATTTCTATAGAGAATTTTCTAAAAATGTTATTTCTATAGAAAATTTTGTCAAAATTTTATTTGTATAGGAAATTTGGTCAAAATATTATTCTTATAGAAAATTTTGTCAAAATTTTATTTCTAATGAAAATTTTGTCAAAAGTTTATTTCTATAGAAAATTTTGTCAAAATTGTATTTCTATAGAAAAATTTTTCAAAATTTTATTTCTATAGAAAAATTTCTAAAAATTTTATTTCTATGGAAAATTTTGTCAAAATTTTATTTTTATAGAAAATTTTGTCAAAATATTATTCTTCTAGAAAATTTTCTCAAAAATGTTATTTCTATTGAAAATTGTATGAAAATTTTATTTCTATAGATAATTTTGTCAAAATTTTATTTCTATAGAAAATTTTCTCAAAAAATTATTTTTATAGAAAATTTTTGTCAAAATTTTATTTCTATAGGAAATTTTCTCACAATTTTATTTCTATAGAAAATTTTCTCAAACATTTATTTTTATAGAAAATTTTCTCAAAATTTTATTTCTATAGAAAATTTTGTCAAAATTTTATTTCTATAGAAAATTGTGTCAAAATTTTATTTCTATAGAAAATGCTGTTAAAATTGTATTTCTATAGAAAATTTTGTCAATATTTTATTTCTCTGGGAAAATTTCTCAAAATTTTATTTTTATAGAAAATTTTGTCAACATTTAATTTCTATAGAAAATTTTCTAAAAATGTTATTTCTATAGAAAATTTTGTCAAAATTTTATTTGTATAGGAAATTTGGTCAAAATATTATTCTTATAGAAAATTTTGTCAAAATTTTATTTCTAATGAAATTTTTGTCAAAATTTTATTTCTATAGAAAATTTTGTCAAAATTGTATTTCTATAGAAAAATTTTTCAAAATTTTATTTCTATAGAAAAATTTCTAAAAATTTTATTTCTATGGAAAATTTTGTCAAAATTTTATTTTTATAGAAAATTTTGTCAAAATATTATTCTTCTAGAAAATTTTCTCAAAAATGTTATTTCTATTGAAAATTGTATGAAAATTTTATTTCTATAGATAATTTTGTCAAATTTTTATTTCTATAGAAAATTTTGTCAAAATTTTATTTCTGTAGAAAATTTTGTCAAAATTTAATTTCTGTAGACAATTTTGTCAATATTTTATTTGTAAATAAAATTTTGTCAAAATTTAATTTCTATAGAAAATGTTGTCAAAATTTTATTTCTATAGAAAATTTTGTCAAAATTTAATTTCTTTAGTAAATTTTGTTAAAATTTTAATTCTAATGAAAATTTTGTCTAAATTTTATTTCAATAGAAAATTTTGCTAAAATTATTTTTTTATATAGAAAATTTCGCAAAATCTACCAAAATATCAAGTATTCTTCCAATCTACCAAACAGTAAAAGATCTACCATTTTTGGTAGAATTCTACCATTTGTGGCAAACGTGTTCTAATTCCTAATTTAAAGTACATTAAATTTAAAAAAATAAATAAACTAACATCAAAGTTATAAATATTTTACAGAGATTTACAAAAAAAGAAGATTGGTTAATGCCAATCAGGTCCCTTAACACTTTGAGAGCCCAGTTACTTTATTGGAATTTATAACAAATAAAACCACCATACCTCTGATTTGGTGTGATTTGCTTCCAGTTGACTCTAATAAAAAAATTACCAAAATTTTGTTTTTGACTTAGGAACTTATGGTGAAACTTAGAGCTATAAAACATCGTATAACAAGTCCAACGGCGACGACTACAATTTTATTTTGGTCTTTTATGACCTTAGCAAAAAAATTATATCCTCCTAAGCTTACTACTATATTCTAAAATAGATATTATATATCTTTTAGGCATCCGGTGAAGGAAAATTTTCTATTATCAGGGTTTTTGTAGAAGAAACATAAAAATACAAAATAATTTATTATGTGTTGCGATAAAGGAAAAAGTCGCTCTAATATTGCCCCAAGTAAGACATCAAAATCCATAAAAAACGAAATTGATTAAAGTGATGACCTCTAACCATGACCAAAAAATACTCATATATTTACATACTATAGTCAAGCTAAATTTCAACACATCAACCCACCTAAGGTAATAAAAAAAGGAATAAGTTATGTCTTGCATATGAAAATAAGGCAAGGCTAATTTCATAGACTAGAGATTTTCTTAGACGTATAAATGGGGATATGTGTGTACTGAAGGTTTCGACCAATAAACAAAATCCGTCATCGTATAATAGAAGACCCATGGAGCGTATGACTGTTTATAATAAAAAAAAAAAACGAACACTCATACAACCTTTGGTACACATGAGTTATTTATATTTAAATTAATCATACGCCCAGTGGCCACTGGAAATTATATCAATAAATCATCGAAAGTTTTCGTATAATATTTTATTTGGGATGTGAAAAAAAAAATAAAAGAAAAACATCTTCATAGGTTCGAGATATTTTTGTGTTTTTTTTTTCGTTTGAGAAATAGGAAACAAACAACATTCATTTGTATTCGATGGAAAATGAAGATAGACCTCAGGGCAATGATTTGTAGATAGAAAATTTTAATTTAAATTTTTCGTATGGTCCATTGGATTTGTGATTTATGTTTAGATTATATTGAAAACGAAAATTAATATTGATGTAGCAAATCAAAAAAACCAAATCAAAAGGAATTGAGCAAGAGTTTCAAAAAATATATATCCTTAAAAAATGTAAATTATATGCTTATTGATAAAAAATACTATTATTCAATAAGGAAATAATATGTGAGAGATTATCACAAGAAGTCATGGCAAATTTTCTACATACAATTGGAGATATCAAATGGAGAACTGAGAAATATTTTGGAATGTTACTATAAACAGTATTTTATGCTGTTTAGAAGAGGATAAAAATGGTGCATTTAATGTAGTAGGGGAAATTTTTCCAAATACAATTAAAGATATAACACTGAGAGCCATATGCATGACTTATTGCAAGCTGAAACTGCTTGTATTGCAAGCAGGTTCAGCTTCCTATCATTTTAAAATTGCTCGTTTAACAGTTGATAGATGTATTCCGGCGACAGTCCATTTGATTATTTACAAGCTTAAAAAAGTATTTTGATCTATTGAATTTAGGTTGGGATATGTTGAAAAGAGGATTCAGGTTGCCCTGTCTCATGGCGGTAGTCTTGTCAGTATTAGGTATGTTATGCCCTCTAATTGCTTTCATCCATCGTATTCTTCTTTTATTCCAGGAAACTTGTGTCTCTAAAGAATTGCCTAATTTATTTTCAGTCCCTGTTTCCAAGCTGGACCAGGTCCACGGTTGCCAATCGTGCCAAAAATAATCTACCAAAATTTTGAGAAAATTTTACCAAAAACTACCAAACAAAAAAATCTTAATTTGCAAAATTTGAAGAATTTAGAAAATTTTTGTCAACATTTTTTTTATAAAAAATTTGTTTCCTATTAAAATGTTTCGCAAAATTTTATTTCTATAGAAAATGTTCTCAAAATTTCATTTCTATAGAAAAATTTCTCAAAATTTTTTTCTTTAGAAAATTTTCTCAAAATATTATTTCTGTAGAAAAATTTCTCAAAATTTTATTTCTATAAAAAATTTTGTCAAACATTTGTTTCTATAGAAAATTTTGCCAAAATATTATTTCTATAGAAAATTTTGTCAAAATTTAATTTCTATTGAAAATTTTCTCAAAATTTTATTTCTATAGAAAATTTTTTCAAAATTTTATTTTATAGCAAATTTTGCCAAAATTTTGTCAAAATTTTTATTTCTGTAGAGAATTTTCTCAAAATTTTATTTATATAGAAAATTTTATCAACATTTTATTTCTATAGAAAATTTTGTCAAAATTTTATTTCTATAGAAAATTTTCTCAAAATTTTATTTCTATAAAAAATTTTGTCAATATTTTATTTCTATAGAAAAATTTCTCAAAATTTTATTTCTATAGAAAATTTTGTCAAACATTTATTTCTATAGAATATTTTATTTCTATATAAAATTTTCTCAAAATTTTATTCCTATAGAGAATTTTCTCAAAATTTTGTTTCTCCAGAAAATTTTTACAAAATTTTATTTCTATAGAAAATTTTGCCAAAATTTTTTTTCTATAGAAAATTTTCTCAAAATTTTATTTCTATAAAAAATTTTGTCAAAATTTTATTTCTATAGAAAAATTTCTCAAAATTTTATTTCTATAGAAAATTTTGTGAAACATTTATTTATTTAGAAAATTTTGTCAAACATTTATTTCTATAGAAAATTTTGCCAAAATTTTATTTCTGTCAAAATTTTATTTCTATAGAAAAATTTCTCAAAATTTTATTTCTATAGAAAATTTTGTCAAACATTTATTTCTATAGAAAATTTTGCCAAAATTTTATTTCTATAGAAAATTTTGTCAAAATTTTATTTCTATAGAAAAATTTCTCAAAATTTTATTTCTATAGAAAATTTTCTCAAACATTTATTTCTATAGAAATTTTTTTTCAAAATTTTATTTTATAGAAAATTTTGTCGAAATTTTATTTCTATAGAATTTTTTTTCAAAATTTTATTTCTATAGAAAATTTTCTCAAAAAATTTTGTTTTTTTATAGAGATTTTTTTCAAAAATTTATTTCTATAGAAAATGTTCTCAAATTTTTTTATAGAGAATTTTCTCAAAATTTTATTCTATACATTGTTTTTAAAAATTTAATTTCGATAGAAAATTTAGCAAAATCTACCAAAACATCAAGAATTCTACCAATCAATCAAACCATTTTTGGTAGAATTGTACCAACTGTGGAAACCGTGACCAGGTCCCACATCACCTTTTCACCGATATGATTAAATTTTTGCCTATTAAAGGCAGGGTAGTGACAAAAGTAGGTTTCCAAGGTCTCATCATCCTCATAAAACGCTCTACATGCACCATCTACTGCTGCTCCTAGTGTTTCCAGGTCCCATCATCCTCAAAACACGCCTTACATGCACCATCCTCCGCTGCTTCTATTCGGTACATATGTGCTCTCAATTCTAGGTTCCCGGTCGTTATTCCCAGGATCGTCCTGACTGTCGTCTAACTCTCCTTGAGTAGTTTTCCAGTTACGCGGCGATGACAAAGGTGTGAGCAGCCGTAACTAGCAAATGTCCCTCTTTGTTAACCGGGTTCTATCAACTTTTATTGTTTCCCACATTTCTTGCTCTTGGACAATAAAACTCCTAGAATGGTTAAAAAACACAGATATTTTTGCCACTTCTAAAATCGAAGCGTATCGAAGATGGCTCAATATTCTCAAGATGCGAGTTATCCTTGAAATATCTGTGATAAAGATACTCTTTAATAGCGGAAAATAAATTCGCTTGCTATCTTTCCTGTGCCTACATTACTTCTTCCCTAAATCTGCCTTTTTACGAAATAACGATTTCCTTATTTAAATTCCCTTTATTGGCCTTGCGTTTCGTATAATTCTCAGATTTATTACCATCAGAGCTTATTCTCCTTTAGTGATTGAAATTGGTTTATTTGGTGAATTGTATCCATCTCCTTTTGGGTTTGTTGCAAAAAAAAAAAAAAATCTGAAGATATGGAGTCGAAAGAGTTCATATGGAAATTATTACTTCATAAAACTCATGTTCATGGCACTTTAATGGTGGCATAAACAAACAAATGGCAACGGGAGAAATGCAAATTTAATACTGAAATTACAAGGAAATACACTCACAGGACTACTCTTCATCATAATATTTATGTGAAACTTTGGCTTCCTTCATTCAAAGTCCTTTATGGACTACGTGAATTCCGCGGGGTATATGGGGGTATGTATATGTTCCATTCATTGCATGGATAGTTCGTTGTTGTTTGTTTCGTTTTTTGGAGGACATACTAACCGGAAAATCCAAGTGCATAAGTTTTGCAACCAACCTTGAGCCTCTTCGTTGTGATCGTACTTTTGTCTCTGGGAGCCAAGTGCCAGTGCAAATGCAAATTTCTTGTATAGACTCTGTCTTGTATTTTGTGAAGTGGCTTGCAGGAAACCCACATCGTAGACACATCATTATATGGCACTTTGTGATAGATTTTGGTGCCTTTGGCATGGGCAAAACGGTGTAGCCCAGGTGTTCACATTCCAAAGTTTGCTTGTCATTTACCACACATGCAAGGGAAATGGGGAAATTTGCCCGTGCACTTGAGTAACGATTGTTGCTACTGGTTGCTGTCGTAAACAAATTTCTAACCATTTGTACCACTACAAATCCATGAAGACGATAAATATGAATTTACCATTCGAGGAAACCCATATGCCATGGCAGCAAGATACCACACAACAATATGATGGTAATGGAACAAGTGCTATCCGCGAAAGCAGAGAGGATAGAGTGTTGAAGAGAAGAGGATAGAACATAAATAGCACGTTAAATGCAAGTTTTTGTAATGACATTTCGAGCATAGGGAGGCTGTAAAGAGGGTACAACAATAAATTTGGAATATATCCTTCGTTGTCGAAGGACCAAAATTATAAAGCTTCCGTACATTTATTGATATTGTTGCCTAGAGACTGAATAGCGTGACACATTATGCGGTATCACTTAGACAAGTTGGGAGCCCCCGACATTCGTCCTGCGTCCTCAGATATAATTTGCTAGGGACATGAGAGTGATGTGAGATGATCTTCCATTTTCACTCTAATCCTTGCCTGCATTAGGAATATTTTCAAGAACTCAGGTAAGGAACTCGAAATAAATCCTGTGATTCAATATCAAAGCTTAGATTTCGTCGAAGCTCATCGTTCTGGAGCCTTTGGGGCCCGGTAATGGTATCAGTAACTTGAGGAGTACCATCTTCTTTGAGATCTTCAAGGTGGCGAATTGTTTTCCATGGCGATGTACCACTTCTGTGATATTGACATTTAAAATTCACATCCTCGTATAAGACGATGTTCCATCTGTGCTTCAGAGTCCTCTCCTATCAGGGTTTAACCATAACTCAACAGTTAGGGAACCTAAGTTTAGTCCATGAGGACTATATAGGTATATGCCAGGCTCTGCTTGCCAGTTAAGTCTAAAGTTCCCCTTATTAATGTTAAAATCTGAGGGAGTTTGATATACTCTCCGGAGCCACACGATCGCACCACAGTTGTGGGAGCCACTTTGAATAGCAATCCATAATTTAAGTGAAGCAACTCGCTGATGTGGCAGCCGGTGACCAATGAGTCAAACCCATGGGTACTATCGAGGTGCTCAGAACTCACCGCCGTTGTGGTTGAGGAACAGCGCAAAGGCATCCAAAGTGCTGGGCCCAATCCAAATTCAATGGAAAAAATCTGGAAATACTGGTAGTGGAATACTTGGCCAGACTCCTCAATTTTTACCTGGAATCACTCATTTTACCTTGGTAGGGTAATTGATGCAAACACTCGAGCAAGGGTGAATCGTACAGACCGATCTATCTTCTCTCAACAGTCGCCAAGATATTTGAGGCATTACTCCTCCCCAGTCTAGTGGAACATTTTCCAGCTGCCTACCACCAAAACGGATAAGTTCTCGGCACATAAAGAGCTTTGCATGCCCCTACAGCATACATAAACGGAGGAATCAATCTATTCAAGCCGCTTCACAGGAGGTCTTCATGCTTGCTCTTGGCCTATCGAAGGTCTTAAACACGGCAGGAACCAAATATTGGGTTATTAATATTTTGTGCGGGCATCAGTCGAACGAGGAATTTAGACACAGAAGGTCGAATCATTGTAGAGAGAAACAAAAAGTTCCCCAAGGTGGGGTGATATCTCTGACACTGTACAATCTCGACTAAGATTCTCGGTCTCATTTTCCACAGACTTTTTAGGTCTTTTTCACTCGCTACTGCAATTTGTGGTAAGCTCCGCGGTTCTCAAGACGCTTCCCGGCAGCGGACAAAGTAGCCTTGTTGACTCCCTATAAGGTAATTGGCCGGTCAATGGTAGGTTCGTAAGTAGACACAATCACATGTTGTTGCGTTGTTATTGCAGTAACCATCCCAAAAGACAGAAGTTCACCACTGTGGTATCACAATGGACTGAATAGTCTAAGTGAGCCTGATACATCGGGCTGCCACATAACCTAACCTAACCATCCCAATCTCTATCTTGTGGAAAGACAACCACTGCCCAATAATGTAAGGGTTGATCTACAATTTTTAGAGCAAGTCATCCAGCAAGAGAGTCTCTAGATCTGGCAGCATACAAAGCAGGCCTAAACAAAATTCATGAGGATACTGATCTCGGCACATAATTGGCCGGTCAATGGTAGGTTCGTAGGTAGATGTTGTTGTGTAGTCAGTGCAGTAACCATCCCTATCACTATCTTGAGGAAAGACAACCACAGCCCAATAATGTAAGGGTTGATCTACACTTCTTAGAGCGAGTCATCCAGCAACAGTCTCTAGATCTGGCAGCATACAAGGCAGGTCTAAATAGAATTCATGAGGATACTGATCTCGGAGTCGGACCACAGCCCTTAGCACCTGAGGATAGAGACCTACCACGGCAGACCAAAGACGTTTTGGCCCAAGTAAGGTCTGGTTAGTGCAGCCGCCTCAATTTATATTTATCAGTGATTGATGGCAGTGTGGCTAAAATATGTCCCATCTGTAATCAAGGGCCAAACGACATTTGTCATGCTAGCCATATCTACCCAACTTACCACCAGATTATTTTGAGCGAATCCCTCCTTTGCCACAGAGTACCTCGATCTGAGCTGTAGTACCAAAATCACAACACAAAAAAAGATGATAACACATCAATTTGATATGCTAGGGTCGGGGACTGTAGCAAATGTCGTTCGTTCGTGGAGGATTTTTCTTTTATTAGCTCCTTGATGAGTTATGTATTGCACATTCCTATACCTGACTTTATTCCCGATACAAACCAAAGATGGAACATGGGGAGTCAAATCTCGACTTTCACTTCTAATGTAATCCTTATCCAACACACATTAGAGTATACTGCAGGCTTTACATGGCTTCATATCATGGATCGCCACAACATTAATGGGTTTCCGATTCCCACAGATAGATGCCGTTTCCGGAAGTGGAACATTTCGAACCCTCGTCGTTTTTGCTTACTAGCAATAACAGAAACTTCTGTAACCTCCCTCGTATATCGAGTAGTTCTATTTATATTTGTGTTTTCCCCCCATTTCGTATTTCTGAGCAATGCAATCCAATGAAATGCCAATGGCAAACACATCATACACGCGACCACTCGCACTATCCACAGATGCATTGAGGAAACTGCATTGCATAGATGGCAACCAGGACTGTTTACTATGATGCTGTCGAGGATGCTTTTTCTAGAATTTGTTTTCCTCACTGTATTATGAGTGATGCTGATGGTTTTGCTTACGGCCATTAAATAGTGGCGCTGCGCTTGTAGTTGGTCCTGGTTTTCAAGAATGCAGGGCAAATTACATTTGGATTGTTATGCACCGACCGACACAAATAGTGAAACTGGGACTGAGAATGCCACCAATATGGTGGAGCATTGCAATATTTCTTAACTTCCAGAGATCCACAGCCAGTTGGAGGGCCATAGCATAAAAGTCATATTGAAAGAGGGTGTAAATGCCAGAGTAGTGGTGATGTTGCGGTTTAACGATAGCAATTTCATTTGCCTGCCAAAGGAATCTCCTATAGAATACCACCAATCTATAGTTGTTGGTAATGGTTGTTTGTTTGGTTGACTCGCTAGATGTCTCAGTCCTTTCCATCTTTTGAAAACATTTTGTTACTAGCTGTTAGTATATCCGTCCGTCTACGCGTCCGTAGAGTTTTTCAGTCTGCGGTATCTTCTGTATGCAAATTGAATTTTCCACTTATCCAAACAATGATGATGTGATTACGATTTCTTTTCAGACGCAACATTTTCATTTCCGTCATTCAGACGTTGCCATTTAAGTATTCTCCCTGCAACAATGTGGATGGTGGATATCATTCAAGTTAAATTGAATTGATGGAAATTGCCATAAATGGTAATAATTCAGTGTTCAGTTTTTTTTTCTCGTGACTTTTATGTGAAAGAAGGACGGACAGTCAGCCGTTTTGGAATGGGTGCTATGAATGATGAATCGGAAAAATGGGTTATTGTAAAATGACTTGGTATGCCATCATAAATCTGAACCAGATTTCGGTGTTTTTTTTTTTTTGGGATATTAACAAATAAATCTAGGACAGTTTCCTCGTTTAAAGGAAATATAGGGGGACCACAAAAATCTAGGATATTTTGCAATTTGTTTGTTCTTCCTCTTTTGATGGAGTGTTAGCCCCTTGTGGCATATATTTGAATGGGATAGGGGGGAGTAAAGATAAATAAAAACAACTGTGTTTAAGAAATAAAATTCGGGGGAGAAAATGCTATCCATAGAGCTGTTTATATGCGATACAGTGAACTGAAAAAGTATGGTGAAAGTATTTGAAATTAGCAATTGCATCTCTGTATGCAATATTGGTATGTTAAGTTTTGTATCACGCACTGGTGGAAAAGGCTTAGGAATGTCACACGACTCGCGTTTTTTTTCGCTTGTCCTATTAAACTATCTTACTCGTAGAGTTCCTCCATCTCGAAACAAGTTAGCAAGGAGTGATGTGATATTCATCGGGCGAGTGCTTTACGGAGAGACCGTTTAATGAACAGACTGTCAGGGCAAGATAGACCCACAGGTGATTCTTAGCGGATCGGATTAAAATATCACTTTCAGTCGTTCGAACATTAAATAAAAACCCTACGAATGAACGAATATTAAACATAGAGACCGTTGAATGCCAGGACAAGATGAACCCACACGTGATTCTTAGCGAATCAGTTCAAAATACTGATCTACGTCTTGCGATCATTAAATGGAGAAACCTACGAACGGACGGACACTTAACTCGACTAACTGCCAGGACAAGATGAACCCACACCTCATTCGTAGCGGATTAGTTACAAATATCGATCTTTATCGCACTAACATGAGATGCAGAAATCTACGAACGGACGGACACTTACGGCAGATTCTTAGCATATCAGTCGAAAAACCGAACGAAACCTACGAATGGACGAACACTTAACTACCCATGGCGCGAATATTAAGCAGAGAGACCGTTGAATGAACAAACTGACAGGGCAAGATGGGCACCCAGGTGGTTCTTAGCGGATTAAATGGAGAGACCTACGAATGGACAGACACTTAACTACCCTACGGAAAATGGATCATCCACAGGACCGGTACAGGACTAGCCCCTGTTTTGTATGTACCAGTCCCAGTTCTGGTCAAAACGTATGGAAGGGATCCGTCACTTTAACATGGGTTTGTCATTGATGGGGTAAATTTACACTTTACGACACGTCTTGGACTCATCCTAAAGGACACGTCGTGTAACAATTTAGTAGGAGCACCCCATAGACAAGTACTCATGAACCAGTCTCGGATAAACTATTGGGAATCTGTTTCCTTTTTGGCACGAATCGCATCAGAAGTGAAAAACTTTCGTACAATCAATAAATTATGACTATTTAAAAATTGCGACAAACTGGAGCACCGGTTCCCGTCCCGTGATATGTCCATCAGTGGTAATTCGCATCAATTTCCCGTAGGGTACCTATCGTGCGAATATTGAAAGAAGAGATCGTTTAATGGACGGACTATCAGAGCAAGCTACATCCACAGGAATGTACTTATTGTGAGAATATTAAACGGAGAGACCGTTGAATGGACGAACTGCCAGGCCAAGATCAACCCACACGTCATTCGTAGCGGATATGTCCGTCAGTGGCAATTCGCATCAATTTCCCATAGGGTACCTATCGTGCGAATATTGAACAAAGAGATCGTTTAATGGACGGACTATCAGAGCAAGATGCATCCACAGGAAACTACTTATTGTGCGAATATTAAACGGAGAGACCGTTGAATGGACGAATTGGCAGGGCAAGATCAACACACACGTAATTCGTAGCGGATCAGTTAACATTAAATGGAGAATCCTACGTACGGACGGACACTTAATCATCCATCTCGGGAATATTAAACGAAGACCGTTTAATGGGCGGACTGCCAGAGCAAGAAGAACCCACAAAAAACTACTTATCGTGTGAGTTTTAAACGTTATTTTTAGCGGATCAGTCAAAAATACTGATCGTGCCAACATTAAATAGAGTACCCAACGAACGGACTGGCACTTACGGTCGATTCTTAGAGCACAGAGAGAAAAATCTTGCAAAATTAACTATCTATCTCACATATTAAACGCAGAGACCGTTGAATGGACGGACTGTCAGGACAAAATGGACCCACAGGTGATTCTTAGCGTATCAGTTAAAAATATCGATCTCTATCGTGCGAACGAGAAACCCACGGACAGACAGACACTTAACTATGCATTTCCCGAATATTAAACGAAGAGACCGTTGAAGGGACCCACAGGTGACTCTTAGCGGACCAATTGAAACTATCGATCTCTTTCGTGCTAACATTAAATGGAGAGATCTATGAACGGACTGACACTTTTGAATGAGTCTTAATGCATTAGTCGAAAAATCAATCTCTATCGTGCGAACATTAAACGGAGAGACCTACGAACGGACGGACACTTAACTAACTATGAATATTAAATGGAGAGACCGTTGAATGGAGGGACTGCTAGAGCAATATGGACTCGCAGGTGAGTATTAAAGGATCAGTTAAAAATATAGATCTCTATCGTGTGAATATTAATCGGAGATATCCACGAACAGACGGACACTTAACTATCCATTTCCCGAATATTAAACGAAGAGACCGTTGAAGGGACCCACAGGTGACTCTTAGCAGACCAATTGAAACTATCGATCTCTTTCGTGCTAACATTAAATGGAGAGATCTATGAACGGACTGACACTTTTGGATGAGTTTTAACGCATTAGTCGAAAAATCAATCTCTATCGTGCGAACATTAAACGGAGAGACCTACGAACGGACGGACACTTAACTAACTATCGCGTGAATATAAAATGGAGAGAACGTTGAATGGAGGGACTGCTAGAGCAATATGGACCCGCAGGTGAGTATTAAAGGATCAGTTAAAAATATAAATCTCTATCGTGTGAACATTAATCGGAGATACCCACGAACGGACGGACACTTAACTAACTTAACTTATATTAACCCTCTAATGCCCAAGCCCGCCTTTAGGCGGGCTTCATTTAATAAGGAAGCTTTTAGCTTTAAGACAACAAAAATGGGCAAAATAAAAAGAAAACTTATTTGAAACTATTCAAGAGGCTTTGCAGCATATGCTGAATTTTACCGTTTAAATTTTTCTTGCTTAGTTCTCTTGATTTTGTGTCGTTAACATTGAAAATTTAATCAGCTGGCAAAAAATTGGGGCATTAGAGGGTTAAACGGAGAGACCGTTGAATGGAGGGACTGCTAGAGCAAAGTGATTACTAGAGGATAAGTTAAAAATACAAATCTCTACAGTGCGAACATTAAACGGAGATACCTACGAACGGACGGACTATCGTGTGAATATTAAACGGAGGGACCACGAATGGATGAACTGGCAGAGAAAAATGGATCCAGAGGTGATACTTAGCGGATTAGTTAAACATATCGATCTATTTTGTGCGCGCATTAAATGGAGATACCTGCGAACGGACGGACACTTATGGTCAGATAAAACCAGAGGCGATTCGGAATGTTACGATTAAACGAACGAGTGGCTCAAACGATTGATTCTATACTTTACTGTGAAAAACTGATGAAATTCAATTAAACAATCGACAAAAAAACGGTCAGAAGTGATCAACACCACATAGGGAGTCACCGTGGTGCAATGGTTAGCATGCTCGCCTTGCATACACAAGGTCGTGGGTTCGATTCCTGCTTCGACCGAACACCAAAAAGATTTTCAGCGGTGGATTATCCCACCTCAGTAATGCTGGTGACATTGAATCGGGCAGCACTCAGTGATAAGAGAGAAGTTCACCAATGTGGTATCACAATG
Source organism: Haematobia irritans (assembly GCF_050003625.1). Taxonomy (NCBI): domain Eukaryota; kingdom Metazoa; phylum Arthropoda; class Insecta; order Diptera; family Muscidae; genus Haematobia; species Haematobia irritans. The sequence goes on from NC_134399.1 coordinate 6,355,004, forward strand.
GACTGAATAGTCTAAGTGAGCCTTATACATAGGACTGCCACATAACCTAACCTAACCTAACACCACATACCAAATTTCAACCGGCTCGTAATAACTTTTCTCCTCCAGTAGACTCCAAAAGTCGATTATGTGGGGCTATATATATTTACGGACAAATTTTTTCGTGAAATTTGCTCCTACAGTAGGATCAAGAAGTCAAATCTGGGGACCGCATACCAAATTTCAACCGCCTCGTAATAACTTTTCTCCTCCAGGAGATTCCAGAAGTCGATTAGGACGGTCGGTTTATATGGGGCCTATATATAGTTATGGACAAATTTTTTTCGTGAAATTTGCTCCTACAGGAGGATCAAGAAGTCAAATCTGGGGACCACATACCAAATTTCAACCGGCTCGTAATAACTTTTCTCCTGCAGGAATCTCCAGAAGTCGATTAGGGCGCTCGGCGGGCCTATATATATTTATGGACAAATTTTTCGTGAAATTTCCTCCTACAGAATCAAATTCTGAGGATCCGTACACTTTAAATAACTTTTATGATCGAAGTTATTATATCTCGATCAAATTCATAAATTTTATTCCTCCAAAATTTCTTATTACAATGGTCCTCAAAACATCGAACTTGCCAAATTCTTTTGCTATCGCATGTTTTGTAAATAAAACCATACACATTTCCCCATCATTAATCATAAAATCATGGACATTAACTGATAACTTAGCAAATAGCCAAGCATAGACAATAAAAAAGCATGTTTATGTCAATGGTCTCCAGTCTCTAGGAAAGTGCCTAAATCTAATCTAGCTAAATAACACATCCTCTTGACATCGAATACATGATGGTATTGTATTTCATCCACACATATTCCAAGGATGAAGGATAAAGCGTTTTGTTATTGTTATGTTATGTTTTGGGAGACGATGAGGGGTATTAAACATGGTCCAGTAGTCATATTTGGGTGTTGGATAGCCAGTTTACATTCAACGAAGTTGATACTGGCAAGTGGATAACAAGTCAGGGCATAGATAATTAACATTGCTTCTTGGTGACAATGGCACTGAGGCGTATAGAGTGAGATGCCTTTGACCAATCCCAATTTTTCGGATGGCTGGGGTGAGGGAGGTTTTTGTCAATTTGGCCATTTTTTTGTGTTTTGCTGTCTATACAGACACTTAACGGTGTACAAACGTTTGAATGGCCATTTGTTTGCCACTCATCCACTAAGCAGACATGAAACGCATAGACAACCACTTAGCTAAACGCACATCCTAATGGCCTTAAATAGTGGCTCCCCAGAGTCAAATAACAGTGAACGGCATCAAATGTTAAGTTGTTAAATTCATATATTACTAAGGATGGAAGGAAGGATGGGTGGGTGGGTGTTAAAGCATCCATTCCATAGTCCACACCCATTTCATAACGAATAGAATAGAATTAGATTAGGTGAATTAAAATAAAATCAAAATATTCCCTAGAAGAATATAGGGGTGTGGCCAGGCTACGGAAGGCATGGAAATTCCTACTAAAGAAATTTTCGTTATGAGACTCATAAATGTAAATGGCCCAACTTTTATTCCAAAAGTGCAAAATCTATTCAAAACAATCATAATACTCAGGAGTGCCCAACAGGGTAGAAGGGGACTGCGTCTATAAATCAATAAAAATCTGTGGTAGTAGACGATAAGCAACGATCGCTATAGAGTGAGCTCTATAAGAGTTTATGTTATCGCCATAATGGTGTTAGAAAGTTATCTACTCATGCTAAGTTTTATGTTAATTGAGGGCAATAAATCTGACACGAAAATCGTTGGCTACCTAGCAGTTAGGTTGGCTCAGGTAACTGTCCTTGACATTGCAGGAACTTTCAATATCACAACAACTAAACGTAAAAAAACTTTAATACAGTTTCCTGAGACCTGGACTATGGAACCTATGGAATAGCGGAAGGAGGGAATCGTTGGTGAAGAGAAGCTAATAGGTCCCAACGACTTTGGCTTTTAGACTTACATAGACTATGCAGTCCATTGTAGTCCGGGTGTTAGAGGTGGTGAACTTCTCTCGTTGCAATGAGTGTTGCCCGTTTCTATGTTTTGGGATGGATGTTTCCGAAGTAAAGAAAAGTTTTGCGGAAGTCCAAATATGGCACTGGGGGGTTTGGATCTATCTATAGGAGAAAATCTCTTACCCTGCCATCCATACCACTTTGTGTTTGAAATAGCACATTTTGCACTCTGTCCATAGGAGAAAGTTCCAACTAAGGCCGTCCTATTTCTATAGAAATTGAGTCAAAATATTATTTCTACAGAAAATTTTTTCAACATTTTACTTCTGTAGAAAATTTTGTTAAAATTTTATTTCTATAGAAAATTTTGTCAATATTTTTATTTCTATAAAAATTTTTGTCAAAATTTTATTTCTAAAGAAAATTTTGGCAACATTTTATTTCTACAGAAAAATTTTTCAAAATTTTATTTCTATAGAAAATTTTGTCAAAATTTTATTTCTATATAAAAGAATTTCCAAAATTTTATTTCTATATTAAAAATTTTTCTAAAATTTTATTTCTGTAGATAATTTTGTCCAAATTTTATTTCCATAGAAAATTTTGTCAAAATTTTATTTCTATAGAAAATTTTGTCAAAATTTTATTTCTATAGAAAATTGAGTCAAAATATTATTTCTATAGAAACATTTTTCAACATTTTATTTCTGTAGACAATTTTGTCAAAATTTTATTTCTAAGAAAATTTTGTCAAAATTTAGTTCTATGGAAGATTTTGTCAAAATTTAGTTCTATGGAAAATTTTGTCAAAATTTATTTCTATAGAAAATTTTGTCAAAATTTTGTTCTATGGATAATTTTGTCAAAATTTTATTTCTATAGAAAATTTTGTCAAAATTTTACTTCTATAAGATTTTTTTTAATTTTATTTCTATAGGAATTTTTTTTCAAAATTTTATTCCTATAGAAAATTTTGTCCAAATTTTATATCTATAGAAATTTTTTTCGAAATTTTATTTCTATAGATCTTTTTTCAAAATATTATTTCTAAAGTTTTTTTTTCAAAACTTTATTTCTATAGAAAATTTTGTCAAAATTTTATTTTAATAGAAAATTTTGTCAAAATTTTATTTCTATAGATTTTTTTTAAATTTTATTTCTATTGAAAATGTTGTCAAAATTTTATTTCAATAGTAAATTTTGTCAAAATTATTTTTTTTTTTTGGGAGCCACCGTGGTGCAATGGTTAGCATGCGCGCCTTCCATACACAATTTCGTGGGTTCGATTCCTGCTTCTACCGAACACCAAAAAGTTTTTCAGCGGTGGATTATCCCACCTCACTAATGCTGGTGACATTTCTGAGGGTTTCAAAGCTTCTCTATGTGGTTTCACTGCAATGTGGAACGCCGTTCGGACTCGGCTATAAAAAGGAGGTCCCTGGTCATTGAGCTTAACATGGAATCGGGCAGCACTCAGTGATAAGAGAGAAGTTCACCAATGTGGTATCACAATGGACTGAATAGTCTAAGTGAGCCTGATACATCGGGTTGCCACCTAACCTAACCTAAACTTCTGTAGAAAATTTTGTCAAAATTTTATTGCTATAGAAAATTTTGTCAAAATTTTATTGCTATAGAAAATTTTGTCAAAATTTAGTTCTATGGAAAATTTTGTCAAAATTTTATTTCTATAGAAAATTTTGTCAAAATTTTACTTCTTAAGATTTTTTTAAAATTTTTTTTCTATAGGATTTTTTTTTTCAAAATTTTATTCCTATAGAAAATTTTGTCCAAATTTTATATCTATAGAAAATTTTTTCAAAATATTATTTCTATAGAATTTTTTTTTTCAAAATTTTATTTCTATAGATTTTTTTTTCAAAATTTTATTTCTATAGAAAATTTTGTCAAAATTTTATTTCAATAGAAAATTTTGTCAAAATTTTATTTCAATAGTTAATTTTGTCAAAATTTTATTTCTATAGATTTTTTTTCAAAATTTTATTTGAATAGAAAAATTTGTCAAAATATTATTTCAATAGTAAATTTTGTCAAAATTTTATTTCTATAGAAAATGTTGTCAACATTTTATTTCTATAGAAAATCTGTCAAAATTTTATGTCAACAGAATTTTTTGTCAAAATTTTATTTCAATAGAATTTTTTGTCAAAATTTTATTTCTATAGAAAATTTTGACAAAATTTTATTTCTATGGAAAATTTTGTTAAAATTTTAATTTTAAATTTTAAGGCGTCATTACCAAACATCCATTATGGAGGTTTATTGCTAACGGATTTTTATATTGTTAAAAAAGTAAGCGAGAAGAGCTTATGTATCTAATATTTACCACTATGGATTTTTATCTTGAACTCTTCATCTCTTTCGTTTTGCTAGAGAGCAGAATATATCATAGCTTCCCTTTACTCTAAAACACATAAAGCCTAAAAGTATGCTTTGATTTTATGTATTTTATAACAATAGAGATTTAACGGTTACCTTTCAATATTCGTTCCAAATAGATAAGATTAGTATTGGTAATAATCGCCTGGTAAACCAAAAAGCTTTGGACATAGGGGATTTAAATTTGTTAACAATAGCCCATTAGCAGTCAATTATATTTTTGCCTCGATACGATATAGACGGGTTCTGTGTGAAAAGTGTGAAAATGTGGCGATCGGTTCTTTTTGGTTTGTGCGCGTTTATTCTTCTCGATCTCGCAACACAGGTTAGATTATTGAATATTGTTTTAGTTTTTTGTTTTTACTTTCTCTGAATCGGATAAGGTTATTCAACTCTTCAACTCTCTCTCGCTCTTCCCCTCTCATGAGACTTTCTGCAAATTGGCAAAATCATGAAGGCAAAACAAAAACAAAAAATTTTGCAAACATTGTTTTGAGTTGATAACTAGACATCAATACGGTTATCGGATTATTGTTCCCATAAAAAAGAGGGAGAATAAAACTTAATGGCATTTTTATGGATTTTTATTGTTTTAGGCTAGTATACCAACAGATTTATACTATAATGCAGGGGTTGTGGAATTTAGACCTTCGGCCGCCTTGTCCAGTGAAAATCGGGTCAAAGATAATTTACAAGGATATATGGAAATATTGGAGCGAGAAGAAGCCCAATCTCTGGATATTATAATCTTTCCAGAGAGTACTTTGAATAATAGAGATCAAATGACTTTTGTACCAAATCCCCAAACCGAAATGATTATACCCTGTGACTCCGAGGAGGAAGGGGAATACGATGAGGTGATGAAGCAGATATCTTGTGCAGCTCGAAAATATTCCAAGTACATAGTGATTAATTTAACGGAAAAAGAATTATGTTCCATGGTGCCTGAAGATCCAAGACCTTGTGCTAGCTCTGGTTTGAATATTTACAATACCAATGTGGTCTTTGATCGCCAAGGGGCGGTAATATCCCGCTATCGAAAAGTCCATTTATATGGCGAGAATAAAAATTCCACATTTGTGCCCGAGTATGGTTGGTTCGATACCGATTTTGGAGTACGTTTTGGTCATTTCATTTGCTTTGATATACTATTCTACTCCCCCGCCCAGGAAATGGTCGATAAATATGGCATTAAAGATTTCATATTTCCCACAATGTGGTTCTCGCAGTTACCCTTCCTAACGGGTGAGTAATAAGCACCAACAATTAGAGACATTCCATATAAACAAGAATCTTAGAATAAATCTATCTAAAATTTATGATCAGGAGCTTATCGCAAAAAGGCCCTGAAAATAGCCTATGTTTTCGTGGTCAAACGATGATAACATATCGCTCTAATACTTCTTAAAACGTGACAATGCAAGTACTGATAGCAACATTGTATTGTATCTTTTGCAGCGGTTCAAGTGCATCAGGCCTGGGCCTATGGAAATGATGTCAATCTATTGGCGGCAGGAGCTTCAGATCCCGTGGTGGGTAGTACGGGGTCAGGTATATACAATGGTCGTAATGGCATTCTAGTGGCTGTTATGAATCAGGGTCTTGGCCAGAGAAATCTTTACGTGGCCCGAGTACCCAAATATACAAATCCCTTGAAACGTGTGAAAAGATCCATACCCAAGGGCTCAGCTAAGTTATCAAAACCCAATATTTATCTTAAACGGGATTATCTGGAAAACTATGCGAGTGTCTTAGTGGATCTTACAAATGGCACCAATTTATCTCAAGATCTATGTTTTTCAAATTCCTCTTTTTGCTGTTCCTTCGATCTACACTGGCAATCGGTGGACCTTAAAGCAGACTCACATCATTATTACTATCGCCTGGGCGCCTATAAGGGTCTTCGCAATGAGGTGGCTGCTGAAACTAATGAATTGATGAATTGTGCCCTAATTAGTTGTATAGGCCAAGATATTAAAGATTGTGGTAAAGTTTATGACATTGATGCTGACATCACATTTGAGAATGTCACTATTACGGCCAGCTTTCCCAAAACCGATGGTTTTCTATTAATGCCCAATAGTTTAAAGGCAGATGATCTTATGCCTGTTCCCGTCGGTGAATTTGAATGGTCTGAGGTTTTATCGAAAAAGTGAGTATTTAATGAAGTCCTTGATCTTCGAAGAATTAAATAACGGTTTCGGTCTTTTTCATTTCAGTAATAAAATTAATGTCCGCTATAGTTTGAATACCTCAACTAGCAATCTATTGGCCTTTTCTATTTATGGCAACTACTATGATGGTGATGGCTTAAATGATGATGGTAATGGTGATGCAGCTTCTTCTCTGACTCTTTCGTCTTTATGTGGTTTAATTATCCTATTAGTAAATCTATATTTGTAGTCATAAATTAGTTAGTAAGTAGATATAGGAGAACTGTAATAAATGTGGAAAAACAATCGTAATTAAATTAGCTGGTAGGTATAAGAGAAAAGGATGAAAAGAAACTGATGAAGAAAAATTGGGACTTTTTTCGAGTAACTCTGAGGTAACATGAAAAGTTCCCAGGACCTGTTCAGTTTCAAATATGCTTTAATTTTATTTTTATAGGACATTTTGTTAAAATTTTATTTCTATAGAAAATTTTGTCAAAGTGTTATGCCTACAGAAAATTTTGCCAACATTTATTTCTACAGAAAATTTTGCCAAAATTTTATTTCTATAGAAAATTTTGCCAAAAATTTTATTTCTATCAAAAATTTTGCCTAAAATTTATTTCTATAGAAAATTTTGCCAAAATTTTCTGTCTATAGAAAATTTTTTCAAAATTTTCTGTCTATAGAAAATTTTTTCAAAATTTTCTGTCTATAGAAAATTTTTTCAAAATTTCATTTCTATAGAAAATTTTGCCAAAATTTTATTTCTATAGAAAATTTTTTCAAAATTTCATTACTATGGGAAATCTTGTAAAAATTGTATTTCTTTACAAAATTTTGTCAAAAATTTATTTCTACAGCAAAATTTGTAAATATTGTATTTCTTTAGGAAATTTTGTCAAAATTGTATAGAACATTTAGTCAAAATTTTGTTTCTATGGAAAATTTTGTCAAAATTTTATTTATACAGAAAATGTTGTAAAAATTTTATTTCTTTAGAAAATTTTGTCAAAATTTCATTTCTATAGGAAGTTTGTCAAAATTTCATTTCTTTGGGAAATTTTGTCAAAATTTTATTTCCATAGAAAATTTTGTCAAAATTTTATTTCTATAGAAAATGTTGTCAAAATTTTATTTCTATAGAAAAAGTTGTATAAATTTTATTTCTATAGAAAATTGTGCCAAAATTTTATTTCTATAGAAAATTTTGCCAAAATTTTATTTCTATAGAAAATTTTGTCAAAATTTTATTTCTATACAAAATTTTGTCAAAATTTTATTTCTCTAGAAAATTTTGTCAAAATTTTATTTCTATAGAAAATTTTGTCAAAATTTTATTTCTATAGAAAATATTGCCAAAATTTTATTTCTATAGAAAATTTTGTCAAAATTTTATTTCTATAAAAAATTTTGCCAAAATTTTATTTCAATAAAAAATTTTTGTCAAAATTTTATTTCTATAGAAAATTTTGTAAAATTTTATTTCTATAGAAACTATTGATCTAGGGCTTCATCTCGTTCGTGTTTTCCCTGTTGACCGTTTTACTACGTGTGTATAGTACGTAAGGAACAAAATATCTTTATTGCAGACGGCGTGAACTCTATGGAATTCTAAGTTTGCTTCAATTTAGTCCCTGGCTAATAATACCAGTTTGTGGACTATATTCGTTCGCAATCGTACTCTAATGTCCACAGTTTATATTCTTTCGGCAGAATCGTGGTCTTCCAGTTTGTCTTCTCTTCCAACCTTTATACATCTGTGTAAAAACTGTTATCACTGTATCTGTTGTGAAGTTCTAAAATTTCATTTCTATAGGAAGTTTGTCAAAATTTCATTTCTTTGGGAAATTTTGTCAAAATTTTATTTCCATAGAAAATTTTGTCAAAATTTTATTTCTATAGAAAATGTTGTCAAAATTTTATTTCTATAGAAAAAGTTGTATAAATTTTATTTCTATAGAAAATTGTGCCAAAATTTTATTTCTATAGAAAATTTTGCCAAAATTTTATTTCTATAAAAAAAAATTGCCAAAATTTTATTTCTATAGAAAATTTTGTCAAAATTTTATTTCTATAGAAAATTGTGCCAAAATTTTATTTCTATAGAAAATTTTGCTAAAATTTTATTTCTATAAAAAAAAATTGCCAAAATTTTATTTCTATAGAAAATATTGCCAAAATTTTATTTCTATAGAAAATTTTGTTAAAATTTTATTTCAATAAAGAATTTTGGCAAAATTTTATTTCTATAAAAAATTTTGCCAAAATTTTATTTCAATAAAAAATTTTTGTCAAAATTTTATTTCTATAGAAAATTTTGTAAAATTTTATTTCTATAAAAAAAAATTGCCAAAATTTTATTTCTATAGGAAATTTTGTCAAAATTTTATTTCTATACAAAATTTTGTCAAAATTTTATTTCTCTAGAAAATTTTGTCAAAATTTTATTTCTATAGAAAATTTTGTCAAAATTTTATTTCTATAGAAAATATTGCCAAAATTTTATTTCTATAGAAAATTTTGTCAAAATTTTATTTCTATAGAAAATTTTGTCAAAATTTTATTTCTATAGAAAATGTTGTTTAAATTTTATTTCTATAGAAAATTTTGCCAAAATTTTATTTCTATAAAAAATTTTGTCAAAATTTTATTTCTATAGAAAATTTTGCCAAAATGTTATTCCTATAGAAAATTTTGCCAAAATTTTATTTCTATAGAAAATTTGCCAACATTTTATTTCTATAGAAAATTTTGTCAAAATTTTATTTCTATAGAAAATTTTGTCAAAATTTTATTTCTATAGAAAATTTTGTCAAAATTTTATTTCTATAGAAAATTTTGTCAAAATGTTATTTCTATAGAAAATATTGCCAAAATTTTATTTCTATAGAAAATTTTGTCAAAATTTTATTTCTATAGAAAATATTGCCAAAATTTTATTTCTATAGAAAATTTTGCCAACATTTTATTTCTATAGAAAATTTTGTCAAAATTTTATTTCAATAAAGAATTTTGGCAAAATTTTATTTCTATAAAAAATTTTGCCAAAATTTTATTTCAATAAAAAATTTTTGTCAACATTTTATTTCTATAGAAAATTTTATCAAAATTTTATTTCTATAGAAACTATTGATCTAGGGCTTCATCTCGTTCGTGTTCTCTCTTTTGACCGTTTTACTACGTGTGTGTAGTTCGTAGGGAACCAAATCTTTATCTTTATTGCAGACGGCGTGAACTCTATGGACTTCTAAGTTTATCTCGATTTACTCCCTGGCTAATAATACCAGTTTGTGGACTATTTTCGTTCGCAATCGTACTCTAATGTCCACAGTTTATATTCTTTCGGCAGAATCGTGGTCTTCCAGTTAGTCTTCTCTTCCAACCTTTATACATCTGTGTAAAAACTGTTATCACTGTATCTGTTGTGAAGTTCTAAAATAACTGGAATGTCCTTGGCTTACTGGGTTTGCGGTCATTCGCTACAGCTGCGTCGTCATTATGTTCTGATAGTTCGTTTCGGTTCCAATCGAAGGCTACGCTGCCCAGCAAAAAAAACGTCGCCAAAAAACTACTGAAAATGTTCTTCCTGGATCCGGAAGTGGTGCAAAATTGACGCAGAAGCGATGAATTTAACATGGGCTTGTCATAGGGCGGAAGTCCTCCATTTCAACATCCGTTGCACTGAATTTGCATCACTTATTTAGATGTGATCCGAATTCAATGTTTTGGATGTAAATTAAAAAATTCTTCGTCATTTTGCCAAATAAATAATTTTTATAATTTTTTATAATTTTTAATGGATTCTAACGCTTGTCTGAAACGTTTGACCTTAAATATTTTCAAAAATTCACAGTGTTTTTCAGATTGGATTTAGCATTTTTTTCGACAAAATTTAAAAGATTTTACCATTTTATGAATTCTTACTCTGTTTTTAACCTATTTGAAAAAAAAAGTTAAAATTATCCATTAAAAGTATGAAAAAACCAAGTTATAAAAAATTGAATTAAAAGAACTTCCTGGGTAGTTAAAATAAAGAACATCATTGGGAATGCATCTTCTGGAAGTGATTTTAAAGTTGTGCCTTTGGGAGAACTTCCAAATTTTTTTGCTGGGTGGTTTCACTTTTGATCTGTAAAAGTTTAATGTTCATTATGGGTTCTATTGTAAAAGACTATTATTCTCTATCGATACTCTAGTATACGAGATCCATTTAAAGAATCTGAAAATCTGAAAATAATTACTTAGAGGAGATAAACCTCCACTGCGTGGTTTCTATTTGGAAAATTGTCCTATACATAATATTAGAGTTTGATTTTAAAAAGCATTTCTTCAAGAGGAACTAATAAATTCCACTTTTATAGCTTAAATTATTTTTATTTTCATAGTCGTTGATCATTTCGTTAATCAGTTAATAATAGAGCCTTAATAAACCTCAAACGAAGATAATGTGATAATAATGATTACAATTGTGTATGCCCTACTAAAAACTTGATTGTCTTTACTATATATTGGCATTGGTTTCAAAATTCAATTTAATAATGGTGATGTTTCATATTTGACAAAGATAACACGAATATTCAATGATCATAATATCGATGAGCCTAAAAATATGCTACAAAATGTTGTATGTCTTCAACAACACTATAGATAAATCCCTTTGTGAACTGTTTGATTATACAATGCGATTAGTTTAATTATAATCAAAAAGAGAGAAAAAGTAAAATCTCTCTCCTTCGCTCTTTCTTTGAAAGCAATGGAATTCAAAATCTCCCAGTTTTTAATTCATAACTTAGTTTTCTTTAGACAACGAAAGTGTTGAGTTAGGCACGTTGGAGTAGTAATGCAATTGTATGCAATGACAAAGATAACATGAATTCTCAATGATCATAATATCAATGAGCCTAAAAGTATGCTAAAAAAATGTGTAGCTCTTCAACAACACTATAGATAAATCCCTTTGATTGTTAACTGTTTGTTTATACAATGCGATTAGATTAATTATAATCAAAGAGAGAGAGAGAGAGAGTAAAATCGTTCTCCCTCTCTCCTTCTTTGAAAGCAATTGAATTCTAAATCTCCCAGTTTTTTATTCACAAATTAGTTTTCTTTAGACAACGAAAGTGTTGAGTTAGGCACGTTGGAGAAGTAATGCAATGCAAATGCAACGGGTTTTCAATTTCATAGGGCAATGGCCATTGACAATTTTATGGATTTTATTTTACATGCAACCAGTAGGTATTTCCGAAGAGAATTGAGTTCGTTTTTGTTTTTGTAGAGGTTTTTGTAATATTGCAAGTAATTTTTTCAATGCTGGTGTTTTTGTTTACAGTTTTCCTATGGCCAAGTTACAGCTGATTCGGATTTTTATACAGCTGGTGTAGTAGAATTTCGTCCCATTATCAGTGGTATGTCTTCAGCTGATATGTTGGCAGATCATTTACAGGCCTATTTGTCAATAATAGAATCACCTGAGGCTCAAAATACCGATATCATAGTTTTCCCAGAGGGAACCCTAAATAATGTCTTCCAATTAACTTATGTACCATCGGAAAATGATCGTGTGATACCTTGTCTTTTTAATGAAACTTCAACGCCTTATAGTGATTTCCTGATCACATTATCCTGTGCAGCACGTTCCGTACGAAAATATTTGGTTATTAATTTAACCGAGAAAGAAGATTGTGCTATGGTGCCTTTTGATACAAGGCCTTGTGCTCTCAATGGCCTTAATATTTACAATACAAATGTGGTATTTGATCGTGAGGGGCGAGTGGTATCACGTTATCGCAAAGTCAATATTTATGTGGAGAATAAAAATACAACACAACAACCGGAATATGCGATATTCGATACAGATTTTGGTGTACGATTTGGTCATTTCATATGCTTTGATATTTTATTTTATACACCAGCCCAGGAATTGGTGGACAGATTTAAAGTTCGTGATTTTATATTTACGAGTCTGTTTTATTCCGAATTGCCATTTCTAACAGGTATGCTATTTACCAAACATTGTTTCTTATCATTTGAGTTATTTTAAATGATGGCCATAAATAAATTACTTTCAGCAACTCAACTACAACAGGGTTGGGCCTGGGGTAATAATGTCAATCTATTGGCAGCTGGTGCCAGTTATCCAGAAAGTGGTATTACAGGAACTGGAATTTATGCGGGACAACAAGGACCTCTAACAACAGTTATGGTCAAGGATAAAATAGGCGAAAGAAAACTCTATATAGCTCGAGTACCAAAAACACAAAGTCCACGGAAAAATTCTCAATTCCAACAAAATGAATATGAGATTACAAAAAATCGTAATTTACATGGTCTAACACTTATGAAGGATCCACAAATTGAAAATTATAATTCCATACTATTAGATTTCACCAATTCTATGAATATTGAAGAGAAATTATGTCAAGGTGATTGGTGTTGCAGCTTTAATATAAATGGTGAAATTTTAGCCAACAATAGTAACCCGAATTTATTCTATAAATATCGTTTGGGAGTTTTCGATGGCAGAAGATCTTATCAAAAAGAACAATACAGTGATATAAAAGTTTGTGCCATTTATACCTGTGCTGGAGATGATGTGATGAGTTGTGGTATAGCTAAGGAGGACTTACGGCCATCTGTTCTTTTTAGAAAAATACAAATTCAAGGATATTTTCCCAAAAATCCACAAATTTTAATTAACCCTAGTACTATAGATGATGCCTTAGATCCTTTGACCAAGGATTATATAGAATGGATTAAGACAGATCAAGGGTATTTTTTGTTTTAATAAGAATACTATTTCTTTTATAAATCAATTTATTTTATTTTTAGGTCCTTTTATAATGTGGAAATTAACTTAGCCAAAGAGCATAATGCTTTAATGACTTTTGGTATTTATGGTCATTATTATGAAAAATCTGGAGCTTCTTTAGTTGCTGTTGGCCAATGTTTGGGAATTACTTTAGTATCATATGTTATTCTCAAAGCATTCCATAAATTCATAATGATATTAATTTAAATATATGAAAAAAATTTAAAATTTAAAAAAAAAAAAAAAAAAAACAAGTATATACGGCCGTAAGTTCGGCCAGGCCGAAGCTTATGTACCCTCCACCATGGATTGCGTAGAAACTTCTTCTAAACACAGCCATCCACAATCGAATTACTTACCGATGGCAAGGTATCTTAAAACCTCCTAACAACGTCTTTTAAATTGTATGTATGTCCATACATGGTATATATTAAATCAAAAACCAGTAAGGAAAGTCTAAAGTCGGGCGGGGCCGACTATATTATACTCTGCACCACTTTGTAGATCTAAATTTTCGATACCATATTACATCCGTCAAATGTGTTGGGGGCTATATATAAAGGTTTGTCCCAAATACATACATTTAAATATCACTCGATCTGGAAGAATTTGATAGACTTCTACAAAATCTATAGATTCAAAATTTAAGTCGGCTAATGCACTAGTGTGGAACACAATGTTAGTAAAAAAAATATGGGAAACATTTAAATCTGGAGCAATTTTAAGAAAACTTCGCAAAAGTTTATTTATGATTTATCGCTCGATATATATGCATTAGATGTTTAGAAAAATTAGAGTCATTTTTACAACTTTTCGACTAAGCAGTGGCGATTTTACAAGGAAAATGTTGGTATTTTGACCATTTTTGTCGAAATCAGAAAAACATATATATGGGAGCTATATCTAAATCTGAACCGATTTCAACCAAATTTGGCACGCATAGCTACAATGCTAATTCTACTCCCTGTGTAAAATTTCAACTAAATCGGAGTTAAAAATTGGCCTCTACGGTCATATGAGTGTAAATCGGGCGAAAGCTATATATGGGAGATATATCTAAATCTGAACCGATTTCAACCAAATTTGGCACGCATAGCTACAATGCTAATTCTACTCCCTGTGCAAAATTTCAACTAAATGGGAGCAAAAAATTGGCCTCTGTGGTCATATGAGTGTAAATCGGGCGAAAGCTATATATGGGAGCTATATCTAAATCTGAACCGATTTCAACCAAATTTGGCACGCATAGCTACAATGCTAATTCTACTCCCTGTGCAAAATTTCAACTAAATCGGAGCAAAAAATTGGCCTCTGTGGTCATTTGAGTGTAAATCTGGCGAAAGCTATATATGGGAGCTATATCTAAATCGGAACCGATTTCAACCAAATTTGACACGCATAGCTACAATGCTAATTCTACTCCCTGTGCAAAATTTCAACTAAATCGGAGCAAAAAATTGGCCTCTGTGGGCAAATGAGTGTAAATCGGGCGAAAGCTATATATGGGAGCTATATCTAAATCTGAACCGATTTGGCTGATATTTTGCAAGTTTTTCGAGACTCATAAAATATTCGGATGTACGGAATTTGAGGAAGATCGGTTGATATACACGCCAATTATGAGCAGATCGGTGAAAAATATATATGGCAGCTATATCTAAATCTGAACCGATTTTTTCCAAAATCAATAGGGATCGTCTTTGAGCCGAAACAGGACCCTGTACCAAATTTTAGGACAATCGGACTAAAACTGCGAGCTGTACTTTGCACACAAAAATACATCAACAGACAGACAGACAGACGGACAGACAGACAGACAGACAGACAGACAGACAGACGGACATCGCTAAATCGACTCAGAATTTAATTCTAAGACGATCGGTATACTAAACGATGGGTCTCAGACTTTTCCTTCTTGGCGTTACATACAAATGCACAAACTTATTATACCCTGTACCACAGTAGTGGTGAAGGGTATAAAGATCGATCAAATACGTATATAATTCAGTTTGACAAAATTTTCTATAGACATAAAATTTTGACAAAATTTCCTATAGAAATAAAATTTTGACAACATTTTCTATCGAAAGAAAATTTTGATAAAATTTTTTATATAAATAAAATTTTGAAAAAATTTTCTTTAGAAATAAAATTAAAACAAAAATGTGTAGAACTAAAATTTTCACAAACTTTTCTTTAGAAATAAAATTTTGACAAAATTTCCTACAGAAATAAAATTTTAACAAAATTTTCTATAGAAATAAAATTTGAACAAAATTTTCTATAGAAATAATTTTTTTAAAATTTTCTATAGAAATAAAATTTTGACAAAATTTTCTATAGAAATAAAATTTTAACAAAAATTTTCTATAGAAATAAAATTTTAACAAAAATTTCTATAGAAATAAATTGTTGACTAAATTTTCTATAGAAATAAAATTTTGGTAGATTTTTTTTGGCTCGAGTGGTAACCATGATTATGAACCGAATAAAATTTTAACAAAATTTTCTATAGAAATAAAATTTTGACAAAATTTTCTATAGAAATAAAATTTTGAAAAAATATTCTATAGAAATAAAATTTTGAAAAAAATTTCTATAAAAAGAAAATTTTGGTAGATTATTTTTGGCTCGCGTGGCAACCGTGATTATGAACCGATATGGACAAATTTTTGTGTGATTGGAGATCGGCTATATATAACTATAGACCGATATGGACCAATTTTGGTATGGTTGTTAGCAGCCATATACTAACACCACGTTCCAATTTGAACCGGATCGGATGAATTTTGCTCCTCCAAGAGGCTCCGGAGGTCAAATCTGGAGAACGTTTATATGGGGGCTACATATAATTATGGACCGATGTGGACCACTTTTTGCATGGTTGTTAGAGACCATATACCAACACCATGTACCAAATTTCAGCAAGATCGGATGAAATTTGCTTCTCTTTGAGGTTCCGCAAGCCAAATCTAGGGATCGGTTTATATGGGGGCTATAATTATGGACCGATGTGAACCAATTTTTGCATGGTTGTCAGAGACCATATACTAACATCATGTACCAAATTTCAGCCGGATCGGATGAAATTTGCTTCTCTTTGAGGCTCCGCAAGCCAAATCTGGGGATCGGTTTATATGGGGGCTATATATAATTATGGACCGATGTGAACCAATTTTTGCATGGTTATTAGAGACCATATACCAACATCATGTATCAAATTTCAGCCGGATCGGATGAAATATGCTTCTGTTAGAGGCTCCACAAGCCAAATCTAAGGGTCCCTTTATATGGGGGCTATACGTAAAAGTGGACCGATATGGCCCATTTGCAATACCATCCGACCTACATCAATAACAACTACTTGTGCCACGTGTCAAGTCGATAGCTTGTTCCGTTCGGAAGTTAGCGTGATTTCAACAGACGGACGGACGGACGGAAATGCTCAGATCGACTCAGAATTTCACCACGACCCAGAATATATATACTTTATGGGGTCTTAGAGCAATATTTCGATGTGTTACAAACGGAATGACAAAGTTAATATACCCCCCATCCTATGGTGGAGGGTATAAAAATATTTGATTAAAAAATGTATTGATTTCAATAAAAATTTTAATTGATTCAATTAAAAATTTTAATTGATATTGATTGCAAAAAAAACAACAAATAATCTTTTAATTGGTTAAATAACGAATTTAATTGATGTTAATTGCTTCAATCAATTAATTTTTTGATTGCTTCAATCAAAAATTTATTTTATGTCAATTGGAAAAATCAATCAATTCTTTAATTGATTCAATTAAACATTCTTAATTAAATCAGTTAAATAATTAATTTAGTTTTGCAATCGTCATCGATTATTTTTTTAATTAAATCGTCAAGTAGAACAATTAGTTGTTGCAATTAATAAATAAAAAAATTGAATAAATTCACTAATTTTCTTAACTGACTTTGTGTGCTTAGTTTGACTAAAAAAATTTTTGTATCAACTAATTTTGTAAATAAATACGTAACTATTTTCAATAACATTCTTAATTGTGGTTTTATTTTGATTAAAACATTAATTGTATCAATAAATTTTTTTATTAAAAATTTAAAGAAAAATCATTTTTTTAACTTACTCACAAAAAAATATTTTTTGTCTTCAATCAAGTAATTAATTGATCCAATTAATTTTTAATTGAAATGTGAAATGTCAATCACAGAAATGATAGTATCAATTAAAAAATTAATTGAAAGTCAAATAAAAAATTAATTGATACTATAATTTTTTGTGATTGATTTTTGTTTCAATTAAAACTTTGTTGAATAAATTTTATTTGAATATTTTTGAATATTTTTCAAAACTCAAATAAGAATTTAATTGGAAAAATTCGATTAAAATGTTAATTATGTCAAATAATTTTTTAATTAAAATTTTAAAATTTTTCAATCGTTGACTTTATGTTTCTAGTTTGATTAAACAGTTAATTGTATCAATTAATTGAAAAATCTTTCGGCTTCAATTAATGTGTTAATTGGAAATATTTTGGTGATAATTTTCCTTTGGGGTGGCTAATACCATAGCAATATTGTGTCAAGGCACACGAATGTCGACACTTTTTAATCCCCACATCGACTGATTGATCTTTGATTGCCTTTTTTCAATTTTGGCGCCGTTAAAGTAGCATAGTAGACTTTGAAGCCCACAGAAACTCAATCATCCTCTCTCTCTCTGTCTAGCATCTTGTGATGCCATATGCGAACATTTGTGAGTAAGTGTGTGTATAGTCTTCTCTTTTAATATTGCTCTCATTGCTCTTTAATTTTCCGTAAATAAAAATCCATTACACATACTCCCGACCCCTTCTCCAAACTCAGATCTGGCGTTTTGTTAAAGTGAAACTTCTAATTTTAAATTTTAAGACCACTGTTATGGCCAAGTAGTTCAGTATATAACATTCTCGTATGTATATTAAATTATGTTTCCGTATATTGACTATTTTCTGGTTTGAAAATGAACCCAACGATGTTACCATATCTTTGGAATTATTTCCAAATACCCAAAATCTGTACCGAATCACTGATCTCTATACACTTTGTTAAATTGACGAAATGATTCCATGGTAATTCTAGAATGAAAATCCATTAAATTTTTGACCTATTCATAAGATTTAAGGTTTTATTTTCCCTCTTACAAAAGGACATCATTAAATCAACTCCAAATCCCTGCCATGGTAGCGAACACCTCTGTTAACTTTTAACAATTACTTTTATATTAGTTTATAGGCTGTAATTGGAAGAAGACCTGTCAACGTTCTCATTTTCATCCAAAAAAAAAAACAAGTTGTGCAAATAAAAATTTTCCAGACACTAAAGAAAACACATTCACCTTTCACATATATACACCTATCCACACACACACGCCCAAAGATACAACAAACATCATTTCATGGTGAGAGAAATCATTATTGAAAACCTTTTAATGATGGCAAAATGTGTCAAAATGGTAGGTAACCTTTGCTAAAGGGCCAAGTCAGAGGACAAGAGAGGATATGTCAAAAACCAAAAATGTTTTTTTCTCTTTCTCTAACAAAGAACGAAGACGACAGGCAGCTCTTACAATGTGTGGATTTTTTTATTCATAAAATTGAATGGTTTTAGAAATTTTATTTTATTTTTATTCCCCCCTAACTTTCTCGCCACCCAAAAAAAAAAAAAATGCAGAGAAAACACAAACGAATCTTTTTCAAAGAACTTTAACAAGGATCCCCAAATATACAGATATTTACTCACACACACACTCACATACAAACCCTAACGTACACGTGTATATTTCGAGTAAAAACGAGTTCGTATAGATATGAAGGTGGAAAAAGCAACAGTCAGTCACAGGAGTTTTGGGGGTGTTAAAGGTAGCAAATGCTTTGACTCCCCCTACCCCCTCGAGTTCTGCTCAAATGTTTGGCAGTTCAAATAAAAAAACACCCACAATCTAGTAGACAGCAAAAGCGTATCTTGTATAGCAAGAGCAACAGCATAAAAACGGCAACAGCAACACCACGACCTAGAAGCCTACAAAAACAAAACGGCAAAAAGAAAAGAAAAAACATAAAATAATAATAAACCAATGCCCCACTGGTGTTTCGGAGAGGTAAGATGTAAGGTATAGATGGAGCAGCCATCCACAGCAGCACTTGGAAACGTATGATGAACAAAATTAAACAACAACAATATCGCCTCAGCCATCAACACAACCCCGACCAGCAGCTCTAAAAAACCGACATAAAGAAGAACCAAAAATACGCATAAATGGAACAAAAAAACAACCAATGTCGTGTGCTGTTTTTAGAGTAGCAAATTTACAGAAGGAAACAGGTGACTGACGTTTCATACCACTGACGGACACACGCTATGACCATTTGACAGGCGTTGTTATAATAACAGGCACCCACACTTTTTCCTCCGTTCCATTTAATATTGTCGAAAGGTCCAACGAAAAGCCAGGCATTCAGACCGCCCAAAAAATTAATCGAAAATGTAGAGAGAGGTCTATGCACAATGGGTACATTGGTAGAGAAGTCATATGCGAATGTGGAAAACTTATTGTCTGCTAAGATGTTTGACAAAGGTTTAAAGATGACCTGTAAACAAATAGAGAAGATGCAATTTCCTCAACGGGGTTATCCTACAAGGTAGGAACTTATAGAAAGCCGCAATGTTTTTTAGAATTTGCAATCACAAAATTAATTGATCCAATTAATTGTTTATTTAAATAGTCGAGTTTTGTTGATTAAAAATTAATTGAGTCAAGTCTTGTTTAATAGAATATTTTTCCATTTATTTTATTTAATTTTATTTCATTTCATTTTATTTTATTTTATTTTATTTTATTTTATTTTATTATTATTTTATTATTATTTTAGATTTTTTTTTAATTTTTTCAATTATATTGTGATCTATGCAAAGAAACTCTCTCTAAAATTGGCTGAATATGATAGAAGTCAAATATCGTAATAACTTTATGAAAACAATTTGGCGGCCTTAAATTTGGTCATAACAACCCACTGTGCATAATACAAAATAAAATATAAAAAAAACACCTCCAATATTAGACAGGTGGTATAACAATGTATGTATGCT
Source organism: Haematobia irritans (assembly GCF_050003625.1). Classification (NCBI taxonomy): domain Eukaryota; kingdom Metazoa; phylum Arthropoda; class Insecta; order Diptera; family Muscidae; genus Haematobia; species Haematobia irritans. Next base: position 6,375,493 of record NC_134399.1, read on the forward strand.
GGTGGCTTGTGTAAATATGCCCAACAGAGAATACAATGCAGGCCAAACACCCAGAATCGAACACCATAATCCTTATGTTACCCACCCACCCTTATCGACCTTACGCGCCTAGCACAATACAAATTTCATTCATTTCAACTGTTGCTCCACTTGTTAGCATATTTAAGCAACACTTGCTCTCCTATTCTATGGCCATCTAACATCAAAGGCTAACAATATGGACATTACTATGAAATTTCTCTCTAGTGAGAAGAGAGAAATCAGTCTCTCATTCTCATATTAGAAATTATTAGAGAAGTACTGTAATGTTATTTACTTTCCAGGCAACAGAGTACACTAAGCAAACTATACACGAAAATAACAACAACACCAATAACACAACACACCTGTTATAAACTCTGTTAAATTGGCTACCTTAAGCATAAAATTCTATGATATAGAAAGGAGAGTATTATTGTAATTTCTTGCTCTCTCTCACTTGTTCCTATCCTGTTGCCCAATACATGTTTCTATGGCCATGCTGGAATGCCAACAGTCATGCATTCACTAGTAAGCTATGAGCAAAAACACATGAATTTTGTAAAATTTTGAAAGTCTCCACTACATCCGATTGGAAGAGAGCGGGAGAGAAAGAGAACAATTCTCCATAGTGGCCACGTCATTGCCATTCATTGGCTCATAATCATCATCTTTGTTGGGGTTTCTGCATTGAGCGTAAGCAATATACCATTGCTCCAATGGTGTATTGATGAATCCAGTAGGCTTTTAGCCTCCGAGCGGATAACTATACGATTTTCTCGAAAGCGCAGTGTTTTTCAATGTGTCAAAAGTGTGATGTAGTGGTGTTGTACACTGGTCTTAACTTATAAAAAATTCAAAAAGGCAAAAAGCATTTCCATTTCATTTTCACATCATTAATTAAAACCAAACAAAGGAAAGCACCAAAAAAAGAGAAGAATAATTAAAAAAAATATATATATCACAAAAAAGGAAACAAAGAAAAACGACAAGCAAAAAAAAACAAAACTTTGAAATTTTTATTTCGCATTGTCAAATTTGTGCCAAATCTTTATAAAAAAAAAATAATTAAGAAAAAATAAATATTTATTTAGTGGATTTAGTGCAAAAAAAGAGAAACCAAAAAAACAACTAATTAATTACCCAAAAATTAAATAAACAAAATATCATTCAATAGATTAGAAAAGTTTAAATTTGGGTTCAGCATTATCTTCAAGCTGGAAATGGAAATATAAAAAGGTAATCATATTGGGCCACGCCTACCACCGCCCCTTCAAAAACCTTGAGTGGAAATTTGTATATGGCTGGATTATTCTGTGTTTTGTAGTTTGCTTCTTCTTCTTCTTCATCATCATCATCATCATCATCTGCATTGCATTCCGTTTCTTTGCGATTTTGGATTATAAAATTTTTTGTCTGTACAACATTCGTTAAACGATCGGAAACGAACTTCATATATCAACACAAATATATATATAGAGATGGACCACCAACGACATACATAGGCATTAATAATATATACACACACACATATACAGAAATATACATGTGGTTATTCTGAATGATGTGAATACATACAAAGATTTTCTCTTCAATGATTAAATCTCACACATACACGCACATATTCACACTATCGAATTTTTAAAATTCAAACAGAAAGGTACTGTAGACGTAATTATTTGGATGTTTATTGAAAACAAAAAAAGATGTATTGATTGGAAAAAAGTTTTAAATTTTAATTCAATTGTCTTCCAAAGGAATGCATAAACATTTTTGAATAATACTTAGCTTTTCCTATAAAACCACAAAAGATGTATTGATTGGAAAAAAGTTTTAAAATTTTAATTCAATTGTCTTCCAAAGGAATGCATAAACATTTTTGAATAATACTTAGCTTTTCCTATAAAACCACAAACATTTGTTCTATTCAACCTGCAACCTTTATAAGGTTTTTCCACCACATTAAAAAAAATGTTCATAATTTCTGTCATGCCAATGATTGCAGTTCGATTTTAATTCGTCTCAACTTAGCCGAGTCCACGGGAAGTTAGCTAGGTGAAGGGGAATGTACAAGGCAAGAAGTTCTTGTGATTGTTTTTAATCATTGGATGTGACTAACGGAACAATATACAAAATATATGAAGTGGGAGCAAAAATGAGTACGAGTATATTCATGTGCTGAGTGAGAAAAAATTTTGGAAAATCTCTCTCCCCAACTCACTCACGCTCACTCATACTAATTAGAGCAGCTATGTAATTCGACTTTTTGACTTGTTAAAAAATTTGGATAAGACGTATTTTCGCCATTTCGATATTTTCCAAATTTTAAGTAGTCTTTCGACTAATCGACTTAAACGATTCGACTTTTTTCAAGATTGGAAAAGATGATTTTGCGGATTTTCTACGATTTAAAAAAAAAATTAAAAGGCAATTTGCAACTAAAAATTAACCTTTCGGGTTTCGATATTTCCCAAGTTTGGAAAAGTCGACTTTTCGATTTTTTTTAAATTTGACCAAATCAACTTTCGATTTTTTCGGTTATTGAAAAGCTGATTTTTGAGTTCGATACATTCGACTTTTCAATTCAAATTCTATTTTTTTCATTAAAATTCGATTAGTAGATTTTGGTCCCCATAAATGGTTTGATTATTTTATCTTTACGTTCCGACTTAAAAAAAATGTTTTTTTCGACTTCCCTCTTTTCCCAAAGTTAAAGAAGTTGTCTTTCGCCTTTTAAAAAATCGACTTTTTCCATGTTTGGAAAAGATGATTGAAAAGATGATTTTGCGGATTTTCTACCTTTTAAAAAAATTTTAAAAGGCAATTTGCAACTAAAAATTAACCTTTCGGGTTTCGATATTTCCCAAGTTTGGAAAAGTCGACTTTTCGATTTTTTTTTTTAAATGGACCATGTCAACTTTCGATTTTTTTGGTTATTGAAAAGCTGATTTTTGAGTTCGCTACATTTGACTTTTCAATTCAAATTCTATTTTTTTCATTAAAATTCGATTAGTATATTTTGGTCCCCATAAATGGTTTGGTTATTTTATCTTTACGTTCCGACTTTAAAAAAAATGTTTTTTTCCAACTTCCCTCTTTTCCCAATATTAAAAAAGTTGTCTTTCGTCTTTTAAAAAATCGACTTTTTCCATGTTTGGAAAAAGTAGGGGTTTCGACTTTTTGAGGTTTTAAGAATTTTAAAAAGGCGACTTTCGATAAATCGTCCTTCCCAAAATTGATCTTTTGATTTTCGGATTTTTCCAAATTTGGAAAAGTCTATTTTTAAATTAAAAAAAAAAATTGAAAAAAAAACGATTTTTGTATTTTTCGGTTATTACAAAGCTGACTTTTGATTTAGCTATTTTCGACGTTTTAATTAACTTTTAGCATATAAAGAGCTACGCTTAGGCCATAAAAGGTATAGACGTCTCAAGTCAATTCGCAATAGTTTTGCTTATATGCAGTGTGATTTCCATTTCTCTTGGGACAAAATAGCCGTACAAATTAATCCATTTCCATTGGATGTGCAGACTTTTATATTAATTTACTAGCGTAACCCGGCCCGCTTCGCCTTCCGAAGCATATTTGGAGGAATATTTTGCGTTAACTTAGTCAACTATATCCTTCGTGCTGAAAACAAATTCGAAAAGATTTGAATTCTTTTAAACAAATCGGACTACTTGATTTTTCGTTTATAGGCACAAATACGGCGGGAGAGGGTGTACCTTCTTCTATATTTCTTGTTAATTTTAAGTGTGGTTTGTCAAGGAAAGGTATCCTTCTCCTCAACACATCTGAAAATTAAGCACTATATTATAATAACATACAAATAATTACTGTTTCCCATCCAATAAATCGGAAAAAGCAAAAATAGTAAAAAATTTTACCACATTAACATTTGCTAAAATGTTGGAAATTGATGCACCCTCTACGTTGGCTGCCAATTTCATGTAAATTTAAGTTCTTTGCTAAAAAGAAGTCTGGCAGAAGCCTGTGCAAAAATCATAAAATTATGTACCGAGTTCCCATTTACGGACAACCCTCTACTTTCAATTTAAGAAAAAAAAACTGACAAAAGGGACCCTCCCCCACCTTCGCTCCACTCCGACCTGATATCGAATTATCACGTACCCTATATTAATTTCGCAACTACTCAATGGTCCCTATAAATTCTATCGAAGTAAATCGACAAAGTTTATTTCAATTTTCCCCTTCCCCAACCAGATATCGAAAAATCATATACTAATTTAAAAATCATGTATGAATTTAATCACCTCCTCCCACGTTCCCTGTAAATTTCAAGTAGATCGGCAATGTTTAAATTTTGCTCTATTGTTTTAAAGGGACGTCACTTTCCCCTCCCCATCCACATATGAAATCATCGGGTAACCCATATTAATTCCATAACCTCACCACATGTTCTCTGTAAATCTCAGATAATTTAGAGAATTTTAGTTTTTTCACTGTACTTAAAAAAAAAAGTCGAACAAAGGGGAGGCCCCCCTCCGCCACCAAATATCGAAATAAAAAGTAGCGGATCTTTGCTAGATGCCAACCCCAATCTTCAATGAAAATTTCAAGCAAATCGGTCAACTTTGGTCCAATTTTCAAAAAGTCCGACGAAGGGGAGGCCCCCCTCCGCGACCAGGTGTCAAAAAATGAGGTACCCTATTTTCACCACATGAACGCCCCCTACGATCTCTGAAATTTTCAAGTAAATCGGTTCAGCCGTTTCGGAGCCAACTCGGAACATACAAACAAATAAACATAGATTGAATTTTATATATATTAATTTATAAAATTTTCTTTTTCTTTTTATGACCACTTAGTTTTAATAGATTTTTGTTTATTTTAATGGGCTGTTTTGGTCAATATATATAAATGCAAATAAAACAAGTTTATTTCATCTTTTTTCTCGACGTTTCGTCGGCTTTTTTCCGACCTTTTCCAGAGAATTTTTTTTTATTTGAAATATAATTGTTTTACATTTGTTTCATTTATAAATTATTAAAACTGGACATCACAAACAATAATAATAACTAAATAAATAAATAAAATGTAAATATTGCAGCAAAACTTTAAATCTATATCACAGAACTATGTATGTTTACTCTTTAAATTTTCTGTTTCAAAATAATATAAGGCAAAAAACAAATTAAGGACAAATTAAAAATTATTGTTCTTCAGAAGAAAAGTAGCCATTTACGGTGAACAGACGAACAATTGAATTGACTTGACACTCGTCTATACCTTTTTTGGCTATATTGTCGTTAAACGTCTACCATGGATTGATTTTACTGCATTGTTGAAGTGGGTGTGACCTCTGGAAGTTATTTTTTAAAGTGCAAAATCGATCTCCAAATTTTTACTTTTCGAACATCGTTAGCGATTTCCCTCCAGTTTTTGGAGAATAAGTTTGGTGATATGCTCTAGGTATAGTGGCTGCCCGTTATTCCTGGCTTACTTATCCCGTTTTCGTTTCTTATAAAATATGTGCTCTTTTTCGTATTTTGCTTGGAATATGACCGTTTTGGGTTTTTTGTAAAAAGAGGCGAGAGTGCTGGGATTGCCCTGAAAAGCAGAGTTGAATTTTGCTGTTGATGGCGTGAAGGATGTTTATACTTTATGATTTTTTTTGATTCATTTTACTCTCCTCTTTTGAATTCTTTTTTGCCCATTAAAAATATTGCATTTCTTAATAATAAATTAATGATTTTTTAAAGCTCGAGGTCTTTTTTTTTAGAATATTTTATTTATTTTCTCAATATTTCGCGATTGTCATATTGAAATATTGGGAAAATAAATAAAATATTCAAAAAAAGACCTCGAGCTTGAAAAAATCATTAACATAAAAAAGGTCGAAGAAAATCAAGGAAAACAATAATTTTGCATTTCTTTAGCTGGCTGGCAGCATTCTAAAACTGTACACAAAATGAAGACAAATGAAACATTATTAGACTATACAGTCCAAGCAAGAAATTGTATAATTTTTTTTTAATTTATATATAGAAACCATATCAATTGATTTCCCATTAGTTTACTTCCAAAGTCATAATTGTATCCAAAGTCCAATGGTTTATTCTCTGCTTTTATTTGTCTTCAGTGAAATATTTTGAATATGATTCTTGTTGAATATAACACCCAGCTCTGGAGTCTTTATTTTTAATTTTCTTAATAAGAGCAGCTATGTAATGGGATTCGACTTTTTGACTTGTTAAAAAATTTGGATAAGACGTATTTTCGCCATTTCGATATTTTCCAAATTTTAAGTAGTCTTTCGACTTAAACGATTCGACTTTTTTCAAGATTGGAAAAGATGATTTTGCGGATTTTCTACCTTTTAAAAAAAATTTTAAAAGGCAATTTGCAACTAAAAATTATCCTTTCGAGTTTCGATATTTCCCAAGTTTGGAAAAGTCGACTTTTCGATTTTTTTAAAATTTGACCAAATCAACTTTCGATTTTTTCGGTTATTGAAAAGCTGATTTTTGAGTTCGCTACATTCGACTTTTCAATTCCAATTCTATTTTTTTCATTAAAATTCGATTAGTAGATTTTGGTCCCCATAAATGGTTTGATTATTTTATCTTTACGTTCCGACTTTAAAAAAAAAATGTTTCTTTTCGACTTCCCTCTTTCCCAAATTTAAAGAAGTTGTCTTTCGCCTTTTAAAAAAATCAACTTTTTCCATGTTTGGAAAAAGTAGGGGTTTTGACTTTCACCTTCCCAAAATTGACCTTTTGATTTTCGGATTTTTCCAAATTTGGAAAACTCGATTTTTATTTTTTATTTTTTTAAATTGATGGTTTATTCTCTGCCTTTATTTGTCTTCAGTGAAATATTTTGAATATGATTTTTGTTGAATATAACTCCCAGCTCTGGAGTCTTTATTTTTAATTTTCTTTTCAGTTAACGTTTTACTTATCCATTTGAAAATCTTTAGTTAGTTATGACTTGTCCTATATCCCTTTGAAAAAGGTCCTATGTATTTATGTATAATAATAAATAAGTAAATGTATGAAATACTTATAATTATAATTTCGCATTTTTTATTCCTCTCCAAATATAACACAAACCAACAAAGTGTAACGAATGAAAGAAGTATGTTATGGTGATCATAAATTAAAAGCAAAAATTCCACTATTTAAAATAATTGCGACTAGTATACAAAAAGTCAAGTGGATCTACTATTCATAGTGGGTGTTAGTTAGTGAGATTGTGGTGGTTAATATTGGCAAAAGTATATGGGAAATTTAATTTTCCACAAATTGGTTGGTGAATCAAATGCCAGACCAAAGAAACGAAATGCTCTTTAAACATTTACTACGACGTAACTCGTAAACATTAGAAAATAAAGAAAGGCAAACTCATGCTGGGTTATCTTGCACTGAGATCAAGAGTTAATAAAAAGAGTCAAAGCTATAATGAGAGAGAGAGAGAATTTAGGAGATAAATTTTAATGCCAAACCAAAATTCATCTGCTTTCTTTTAAAAGCCTAAAAACAATGCAAAAAAAAAACCAAATGTTTTTCCATCAAACACTTAGCCATGGCACAACCACAAGGCGGCATCGAAAAAAAAAAACATTTACGCCATGGGCGAAAAACAAGATTAACATCAGCTGTAATAGCAGAGATGAAAAACAACAGCAACAACAACAATAATAACCACCATCATATAAACACTCTATAGCAACTACAGTAAAAACCAAAAAAATGACCAGTCATGTGGAAATGTATGTATGTGTGTGTGATATGTGTAATTTACTTTTATTCATACGAGTCCACACACAATGAAAACTAACCAAACAATGACCAGTGGGAGAAGAAGAAAATGAAAAGTTTGTTGTCATCATTTCACACACAGCCACATACAAACCTATAAACACATGTTTAAATTGTCCGATGCCATTCACTCATTTTCATATGCATAAACAAACACACACACACACAGATAAGATATGAGATATATACATATTCACAAAAATAGTTACTATTAAAGGCTTTTTATTGAAATGGCTGGTGTTTATCAGTTTTTTGTTTTAAAATTATGTTTCCTATGGGCTTCAAAATGAACCGCCGTAGAATTTTTCTGTAATAAAAAAAATATATTTTTCTAAACCTAAATAAAAAACTTATAAAGTCGTACTTTCTTTGGACTAAGAGTCATCTTTTAGTAGATATTTTTTTCTATGAATTTTGGGGCACATGTAAATAAGTCGGTCCGAACCATTTACATACTAAAGATCTAACATATTTACATAAATTTGTGATACACAAAAAAAAAAACTGTTTTATAGGAAGAATGAACTGCCTCGTGCGAAAATTTAACTAAATTGTACTCCACATTTCGAGATTTTCACAAAGCATTGTTAAACGCAAGAAAATTTAATGCTTCCCTGATGTACTTTTTAACTGCATGTCATGAATTTACACACTCCCATAGAAGAAAAAATGAACTAAAATTAAAGAACAAAATCATTGGCGTCAAATCATGACCAATTTAATCATACAGTAGTTCATTCTTACTATTTTTGGGAATCTTACGAAAATTTTCTTCTTATTTAGTTCATATTGAACTTATGTGTACAGTTATTGAACTTTACACCTCCGTTTAGTTTATAAAATATTTGAGACATACTTAATAAAAGAAATTAATAATTTTGGTATTGATTCCGAGCCAAAGAAGCGGAGAATACAAGTAAGGATACTTTTAAGACACAATTCTCTTTTGTGTACTTGCTTCCAGGAAGCAAATTGTGATTTTTCGATTTTTCAGATTTTTTCTTCATATGCTATCAAAGTCCTATAAAAACGTGTTAACGACAACTTTATTTTCCAAATTCAGGCTCGACTTCCAGTAGAAATAATGCTATGTTTCGAGTAAAAAAACATCTTTAAAATAAAGGGTTGAAAAACATGTGCTATTTTTAACGATTTTTTGCTTTGTAGTCAAGTTGTAAAAATACAACAAATTTAAAGACAATTTCCTTTATTTTAAAGAATTTTTCTGAATTATTAAAGTCAAGTTGACCTTACCCTAAAAAATTTTTTCTTTCATGTTATGATACCCATTTTTAAGTAGAATCACTTAATTATAAGGACAATACGACTTCATTGAAAAGGTTATCGGCTTTTGGAAAAACTTTATATTAGGGAAATGCGTCTTCTAAGCCAAGCAAAATTTGCATTCGTATTTTAAGGGCATGCAATCATTGGCCTCACGACAATATTTTTTCAGTGTGGGGCCTTATAAGTGCATATCGGACAAAAGATATATATGGGAGCTATACCTAAATCTGAATTGATTTCTTCCAAAATCAACAGGGTTCTATTATGACCCAATATGCATACATGTACAAAATTTGAAGTCGATTGGTCTAAAATTGCAACCTAGACTTTGATTACAAAAATGTGTTCACACACTGAAAGAAATATTGACCTAATATGGAAGATTATGCAACTTAAATTTTAAGACTCAAAATTTACGCAATGCCAAGGACAAAATTCTCTAAAAAAATTACATTTTAATTAAAAGAAAGTTTATAATCCTTGTTTAAAAAATTTTTTTCATTAAATTTAGGACACAAATCTTGAAATTTTGCGTCCCTCTGTTGAAGTTGTAGATCTTTGAAGTAAGGCAAATGTTCCTTAAAATAAAGAAAAACATTTTTAATTTAAAGAAATCGTATTTAACTCAACTGACATATTGAATTTTTAAATTTAAGATAAAAATGCCTCAAATATAGGCTAATACTTATTTTAAGGATTTGCATCTTTGGTTTAAAGTTTTTTTTTTTTTAGCATTAAGAAAACAGTTTTTACTTTGAAGTACTTGGTATAATTTGGATTTTGAAACTGGAATTTGTTTGTACATGAATACCTTTATTAATATATCGCAAACAGAGAATAAAAATTCGGTGAATGAGATCTGCATCCAATTTTAATTTTATCGATCCTGGATTTAAAGACAGGGAGGTCCCTAAAAATGTCTTTATTTTAAAGAAGCCGCATCTTTGGCTCGGAATCAATACCAAAATCCTTAAAGGAAAGTCAAAATCTTTGGATCCAAGTAAACTTTTTTTCGAGTGCAGACAGACTGGTGCAGGGTATAAATATTACAGTGGTCGGATCGTTCTGAAAATTCGTATGAGCTTTTCTGACGTTATATGCAGCATGTGCGCCAAATTTCAAACCTATAAGAGCATTTCTGTAATTTTGAAACCGGTCATTTGCCCCATAGTGGGCTGTGGAAATTTTCAAAAAAATAATCAAATTGGACTACAGTTACATACTTTTTTTGTATCTTTAGTTTAAGTACGGACTTTTGGAGAAAAAAATTTAATGTTTGTTTAAACTTCCTTTTTATTTCCCATAAAAATATATTTTTATACCCTCCACCATTGGATGGGGGGGTATATTAACTTTGTCATTCCGTTTGTAACACATCGAAATATTGCTCTAAGACCCCATAAAGTATATATATTCTGGGTCGTGGTGAAATTCTGAGTCGATCTGAGCATGTCCGTCCGTCTGTTGAAATCACGCTAACTTCCGAACGAAACAAGCTATCGACTTGAAACTTGGCACAAGTAGTTGTTATTGATGTAGGCCGGACGGTATTGCAAATGGGCCATATTGGTCCACCTTTACGTATAGCCCCCATACAAACGGACCCCCAAATTTGGCTTGCGAGGCCTCTAAGAGAAGCAAATTTGGTACATGGTGTTAGTATATGGTCTCTAACAACCATGCAAAAATTGGTCCACATCGGTCCATAATTATATATAGCCCCCATATAAACCGATCCCCTGATTTGGCTTGCGGAGGCTCTAAGAGAAGCAAATTTCATCCGATCCGGCTGAAATTTGGTAAATGGTGTTGGTATATGTTCTCTAATGACCATGCAAAAATTGGTCCACATCGGTCCATAATTATATATAGCCCCCATATAAACCGATCCCCCGATTAGGCTTGAGGAGCCTCTAAGAGAAGCAAATTTCATCCGATCCGGCTGAAATTTGGTACGTGGTGTTAGTATATGGTCTCTAACAACCATGCCAAAATTGGTCCACATCGGTCCACTTTTACGTATAGCCCCCATATAAACGGACCCCCAAATTTGGCTTGCGAGGCCTCTAAGAGAAGCAAATTTCATCCGATCAGGCTGAAATTTGGTACATAGTGTTAGTATATGGTCTCTAACAACCATGCAAAAATTGGTACATATCGGTCCACTTTTACGTATAGCCCCCATATAAACCGATCCCCTGATTTGGCTTGCGGAGCCTCTAAGAGAAGCAAATTTCATCCGATCCGGCTGAAATTTGGTAAATGGTGTTGGTATATGTTCTCTAATGACCATGCAAAAATTGGTCCACATCGACCCATAACTATATATAGCCCCCATATAAGCCGATCCCCAGATTTGATCTCCGGAGCCACTTAGAGGAGCAAAATTCATCCGATCCGGTTAAAATTTGGTACGTGGTGTTATTGTATGGTCTCTAACAACCATGCAGGAATTGGTCCATATCGGTCCATAATTGTATATAGCCCCCATATAAATCGATCCCCAGATTTGTCCTCCGGAGCCTCTTGGAGGAGCAAAATTCATCCGATCCGGCTGAAATTTGGTAAATGGTGTTGGTATATGGTCTCTAACAACCATGCAGGAATTGGTCCATATCGGTCCATAATTATATATAGCCCCCATATAAATCGATCCCCAGATTTGTCCTCCGGAGCCTCGTTGAGGAGCAAAATTCATCCGATCCGGTTGAAATTTGCAACGTGGTGTTAGTATAAGGCCCCTAATAACCATGCCAAAATTGGTCCATATCCGTCTATAGTTATATATAGCCGATACCCAATCACACAAAAATTGGTCCATATCGGTTCATAATCATGGTTGCCACTCGAGCCAAAAATAATCTACCAAATTTTTATTTTTATAGAAAACATTGCCAAAATGTTATTTCTATAGAAAATTTTGTCAAAATTTTATTTCTATAGAAAATTTTGTCAAAATTTTATTTCTATAGAAAATTTTGACAAAATTTTATTTCTATAGAAAATTTTGACAAAATTTTACTTCTATAGAAAATGTTGTCAAAATTTTATTTCTATAAAAAATGTTTTCCAAATTTTATTTCTATAGAAAATTTTGTCAAAATTTTATTTTGTCAAAATTTTATTTCTATAGAAACTTTAAACTTAATTATATACGTATTTAATCGACCTTTTTTTAGTTTAATATATACCACGTATGGACTATGTGGTACATACTAAGGTGTTAGGAAGTTTTAAGATACCTTGCCATCGGCTTCAGTAGAAGTATCAACGCAATCCATGGTGGAGGGTACAAAGGCTTCGGCCTGGCCGAACTTACGGCCGTATATACTTGTTTTATTTGAATTTTGTTATTTTGTTGGATTTCTCCATGCTTTGTTCAAAGTTCAAAAGTTCAATGATATTATAAATCAAAGTAATGGAAACAGTCTTTGTTTTTTTTTTTTTTTGATGAAGACTTCCAAGAAAATATTATAACATTAACTTCTTTTGTGATTTTGTTTTATTACTTGATGACTGGCAAAGTCATAAAGGAATACTACCATACTTTATGGCTTATATATCGATGTCTCCATTCCTAAGTATGCTAAGTCTAAAAAGTTAATTTTACAGGAAACAAGTTCAAAGTTTTTTTTGGAAATTCTCAAAAACGGTATAAGATATAAATTCACTTTTTTGGTCTTAAAATCATGTTTATTGTAGTTTTTTTTAGTATGTTTGAATTCAAAATAGTGATAATAGAACATGGCTAAAATAGACTTAGACCACTTTAGACCGAACAAAGCCTTTTGCCCTTTTTGGAGTGGAAAGTTTTAAAACTTTAGTCACAGGCTACGTACACTATTAACCATAAATTTTGATAGAAGTGTCAAACAAATTCGAACTTTTGACAGGATGCAATTCACATCAATACGAATAACAGCGAACTTCATCAAAAAAATGCTAAGTCGACTTAGGGTACAATATGCTAAGTCGACATAGGGTACTCTGGAATGAGGACATCGATATCACATTGAATAGTGTTAGTGTGTATGTAGGTATGGGACTATCTATATTAGGTCTTTGTTATCTTTTCAAGTATCTTGATTTGTTATCTAATAGCACAAATCCCCCCGCCCCATCATATAAAACAACATATCCCTCAAAAATTCCTTTCTTTTTGTATGGTTTATATTTGTTACATTTTACGATTGTTTTTGTAGTTTTTTTTTTTTGCTTTATTTTGATAATATCTCAAGATTAGGAGCCATCAATCTGATGACAAAATGCTTTAAAATAGCCACTACAATACACAAATACACAAAATCAAATGTAAATGTAAACAAAACCAGGCATTGTTTGAATAAATTTGAGTAGTTTTGGATTTAATGATAGATAAACTAGAAATTCCATCAACTACTTTCTATAATACCCCTAAAGGGATGTGGCAAAGAGTTGTTGGTTTTTGTTTTCACAAAATATGATATATGTATTCTTTTGTGTAACATTGTCTATGATTAATTACTAATTTATTTTAAAGAAAACTATATGCATATATTCGGAGAATGATGTGATCTACGGAACGTATAATTCATTTTAATAATGTAACGTATAAATAATTTTTTTTTAATATATTACTCATACGCAAAACTTTGACTGAATTGAATTGAATTGTGGTTTTACTTGTAGGCATTTTGTATATTTATTATAATGAAATTAAAATAAATTTATCATTGGAAATCTATTATTTCCAATTATAGAGGAAATTGAATATAAAGTGAGTTAATAAATTATTTTATTTTGTAATAGATATTTGAAATATATTGTGAGAAAAGAGGAACCAACTGAGCTTGGGAAATATGGCAAAAATTCGCCATTTTGTAGGAAATAGATATTTGCCCAATATTGAAACCATTCAAATATATAGGCTATATACAGTTCAATATAGACAGTCCCTTTCAATCTTGACTCTTTTTTTGGCTTTTTTCTTTGTTTTTTTTCTTCTCCTTCATATAAAATTTATTAATGGTTATAGACTATATTTCCGCCTTGATATTTTTAGCTATCAAAGTCACATATCTATAATTATAGCTCACATATATTTTATATTTATTTATTTATACAATAATTAATGGCAACAAAAAATTGTTATTGTTTTCTTTTCTATTTATCGCAATTTTTTTTCCTCTTCCTACAATTACAGATTTTTGAGATATTCCAATTTCTGGACAACAAAAGAAACGGCTATTAAAGCAGCCAACCTAACAATTGACCGGTGAAATAAAAAGTACAAACAAAAAAATAATAATAATAAAATACTTACCTGAAAACCTGCACAAAACAAAAATAAACCAAAAACAAAACAAAAAGAAAAGAAAAATTATTGTGAGAAAATAAGCAATATATATATGTATGTGTATATGTAGATTCTATAGGTGTATGGGTGTGTGTGTGATTGAAAGAAGAGTGCATAAATAAATATTATTAAGGCAAAGTTTACTAAATAATTAATAAGAATGCAGTTGGAGCGTTGGTGGCACTAGTGGTGACAGCAATAATAACTACGGGTATGTGTTTAATATCCAATTTTGTTTATTAATTGAATAAATATTAAGGATGTACGCTATACTCATATACCTCAATGTGGGTATGGTTTTGGGGGGTATGTGATGATACTGACAGAAAATTAAAACCACAAAGAGATAGGGGCCCATTAAGAAAATAAATTAAATAAATGTTTTGAAAGGCATTGGTGGAAAATTACAAAGAGTCAATTTTTAATATTAAAAAAAATCAATGAATGTTTGGATATTTTAAAAGAATTAAATTAAAAGTAAAGCTAAACTCAAAATAAAAATAAAATTAAAACTAAAATTTAAATTTAAATTAACACCATCATTTGTCTATCTCCTGGGAAAATAATTAAAAAATTAAACACAATTAACCAAATAAAAACAAATATATAATATAAAAATAACAAATATTACTAGCACATTTCCATTTCCAACTCAAATGCAGTTACGAGTTAGTAACTATAGCCACAAGTAGAAATGTAATATCCTAGAAAGTTTTATAATATTATTTACATAGAAAAAAAAATTCACGCAAATTTTTCCAATTCAAATCTTAATATACGAGCTATAGCACCCAATAAGGTTAAATCACAAACCGTTTTGGAATGCAAAAATATAATAAATTCCTACTCCGAGTATGGCTCCATTCGAATCATCTAGGTACCTGCTCACTGTGGGGTGGATGGAAACGAGCATGTGAATAAAAGCCAGGGAAGCTGAGGAAGTAAACTTGGATAACCCCAAGCCCTTTGGGGCTACCCGGTCCTAGTTAAAAGTGTGGGCAAAACGAGCACATGTAGAGCTGTGGAACAGTGATATAGTCGGAAGGACCACGAAGGTCATATGGGGAGATCCCGATGGAGATAAAACAGGAGAACTACTGAAGGAGAGTAGGAGTACGATCAGTAGGGCTATTGGAATCATCACGGGACACTTGGACCTCAGGGCACACTTTCACCGTATAGGTGTAATAAATGATAGTTTATGCAGGACATGTGGAGAGGACGAAGAGACACTTGAATATTATCGGTGTCTCTGCCCGGCATTTACAAGATACAGGTCCCAACATTTGGGAGTCGAAAACATTCCAAATTTAAACCGATTGGAAACAAATTAAGAAATTCGTCGATAGCACAGAATTCTTGAAATAGGCATGGGGTTGTAATTATAAACTAGAGCGCACACCAAGCCGATTTCTGGCTTAGGTTTATGTCATATGACATGAGACGGAGAAATCCAACTCCTCTCTTCAACCTAACCTAACCTGAAGTCTTAATAGAGTTTTAAAAAATATTCAATTAAAAATTTTATTGATTCAACACATTTTTTAATTGAATCAAAAATCAACCACAAAAATTAATAGTATCAAATAATTTGTTAATTGGATCAATTAATTTCGTGATTGAATCAGAAAAAAAATTCAATTAAAAATTTTATTGATTCAACACATTTTTTAATTTAATCAAAAATCAATCACAAAAATTAACAGTATCAAATAATTTGTTAATTGGATCAATTAATTTCGTGATTGAATCAGAAAAAATCTTTTGTGTGTATTACCTGTTTTTTTGTGTGGTTTCTTTTGGAAAATTTGCAAAATTTTCTCAATAAAACATTATAGAAATTATATTTTTTCTGTATTACAACATGACCTTATAAAATCTGTAGAAAATAAAAATTCAAAGTGAAATAAAATTTAAATAAAAAATAATTGTTATTATTAAAAATGCCTATGCATATTTCGATAATAATGTAATAGAAAAGAAATATAAATGCAAAGTTAAGTTAAAACTTAAATAATAATTAAAATTATTTCAAGAATTTAAATTAAGATTACAACAAAAACTTTAATTAAAATTAAATTAAAATATTAAAAAATTAATACAAAAATAAAAATTAAATTAATTTCTATTGCGTAAAGAAAATTTCAACGAATGTTTGAAAATAATTTTATAGAATTAAATTAAAGTTAAAATGATAATTAAAATGAAAACTAAAATTACAACTTAAATTAAAATTAAAATAAAAATAATTACACTAGTTTACACTCAAAATGTACACTTGATGAAAATCAACTTTTCTTATATATTTTGAGCTGCTGAATTCGAAAAAAATGTTTAAAAATTTTTATGGAACAGTTTTTGAGATATCCCGTTATTTTTAAATTTCTCTCTCGAAATAAAATTTAAATAAAAAAAGAAATAAAAAATAAATTGTATTATTAAAAATGTCAATGAACATTTTGGATAATAATACAACAGAAAAGAAAAATAAAAGTAAATTAAAGTTAAAACTTAAATTTAAATAATAATTAAAATTATTTCAAGAATTTAAATTAAGATTAGAACTAAAACTTTAATTAAAATTAAATTAAAATATTAAAAAATTAGTACAAAAATAAAAATTAAATTAATTTCTATTGCGTAAAAAAAATTTCAACGAATGTTTGAAACTAATTTTATAAAATTAAATTAAAATTAAAATGATAATTAAAATGAAAACTAAAATTACAACTTAAATTAAAATGAATATAAAAATAATTACACTAGTTTACACTCAAAATGTACACTTGATGAAAATCAACTTTTCTTATATATTTTGAGCTGCTGAATTCGGAAAAAAATGTTTAAAAATTTTTTATGGAACAGTTTTTGAGATATCCCGTTATTTTTAAATTTTCGCTCTTTTTTCACTAAACACAATATATCTCGAGTTAGAAATGTCCGATTATAACGTTGTTGATACTTAAATGAAAGGTAATAAGATGACGAATAATCGTGTGTAATTGGCAATTGGTTAAGTGGTTCAAAAAATATCAATGCGAAAAGTCAAAATTTAAAAAAAAATTGTATTTTACAAATGGACCTTTTCCGCCAGAAAACTATAAACCATTATAAAAAAAAATGGTTTATAGTTTTATAGTCGTATAGACAATATTCTAACGTAAGTAATAAGACCAACTAGAAGAAAAACGACCGAAAAATGACAAAGTTATAAGTAATTGAGCGAACAAATCCGATGGCAAATCATGCAAATATGAGCCAATCACCCACCCAAAAATTTCTCTCGGCCACAGAGAAATGCATTTTTGTGTGGGTGAGTGGCTCATATTTGAATGATTTCACATCATTCAATTGCTTATAACTTTGTCATTTTTCGGTCGTTTTTCTTTTGTTGCTCTTATTACTTACGTTAGAGTAATTTTTCGAATTCAGCAGCTCAAAATACATAAGAAAAGTTGATTTTCATCAAGTGTACATGTTTTTTTTTTTTTTTTTTTGTAAACTAGTGTTATTAGGAAAAAAATAGAAATTAAATTAGAAAAAAATAAATTTTTATTTGTATTATTTAAAAAAAAAATTCGATTAACGTTTGGCAAATTGTGTAATAGAAATAAACTTTAAGTAAATTTAAAAAATACTAAAATAAATAACAAAAATAAAATAAATTGAAATAATTTTATTTTATTATTTATTTTTTAATATATTTATTAAAAAAAAATAATTTTTATTATTGATAAAAATGTCAATGAATGTTTGGATAATAACCCAGCAAAAAAAAGCATCGCCAAGTAATGAAAATGTTCTTTTTGGATCCGGAAGTGGTGCAAAATTGACGCAGAAGCGATGAATTTAACATGGGCTTGTCATAGGACGGAAGTCCTCCATTTCAACAGCCGTTGCACTGAATGTGCATCACTTCTTTAGGTGTGATCTGAATTCAATGCTTTGGATGTAAATTAAAAAATTCTGTGATATTTTAGCAAATAAATAATTTTTATAATTTTTAATGGATTCTAACGCCTGTCGGAAATGTTTGACCTCAAATATTTTCAAAAATTCACAATTTTTTAAGATTGAATTTAGCATTTTGTCGACAAAATTTAAATGATTTGTACCATTTTATGAATTCCTACTCTGTTTTTAACGTATTTGAAACAAAAAAATTATCCATTAAAAGTATGAAAAAAAAACATGTTATAAAAAATTTAATTAAAATAACTTCTTGGGTAGTTAAAATAAAGAACATCATTGGGAGTGCATCTTCTGGAAGTGCTTTTAAAGTTGTGCCTTTGGAAGAACTTCCAAATTTTTTTACTGGGAATATAATAGAAAATTTAAAAATAAAAGTAATGTTAAAAGAGTTGAAACTAAAATAAATAAATAATAGTAAATGTTATTGCATAAAATAAAGTTAAAATATAAATAAAAATTTAAATTAAAATTAAAATTGAGACAAAAATCAAAATTAGAATTAAAATTAAATTTCTATTGCGTAAAGAAAAATTTAACGAATGTGTCAATAATAATTTAATAGAATCAAATTAAAAGTAAAATGGAAATTAAAATTAAAACTAAAAATAGTTATTAGAACAATAACAAAAAATTGAATATATTTTATATTTAAAACTAGAATATAAGTTTAATATATTTAATTTATATTATTTAAAAATTTTCCATTAATGTTTGGATAATATTGTAATAGAAATAAATTTAAAATAACTTTAAAATATATTAAAATATAAATAAACAACCAAAATAAAATAAAACTAATATATTGACAAAAACTAAAATTAAAACAAACTAAAAATTAGAATTAAAGTAAATAAAATAATACTTAGTGTAACATTGCCAACTAGCCTCTCCAATGCCTTTCGGCACTGAGGCATATATTATATTGTAAACTATATGAAATTTTGTTAATAATAATAATAAAAAAAGTAAAGTAAAAAACGATTAATAAGAAATTTAGAAAGAAAATTATTTTTTTATTATTTAAAATATTTCAATTAACGTTTGGATAGTTTGTAATATAGCTAAATTTAAAGTAAAGTAAAAGTTTAAAGTTAAAAACTATTACAATACATTTATCTTACAATAGAAATAAAATTAATATGTAAACAAATATTAAAATTAAATTTGAAACTAAAGTAAAATTAAAACAAGAATAAAAATTAAACAAGTTTTTACTACTTAAAAAATATTTTAAAGAATGGTTGAATAATGTTTTATAATAATAATAATTTAAATTAATGTTAAAATTAGAATTGAAGTAAAAAAAAAAACAAAACCCAAAATAGTTTTAATTAAATTTTATAAGTGTTTAATTAAATT